>NC_041390.1:541276893-541431964 GCF_002162155.2 Triticum dicoccoides
GAGTCGGCGGGATCCGGCCGGCGTCGCGGTGGCGGCGCGGTTCCGGCGCGGTGGCGGCGGGGAGGCGGCGAGCGGCGCGGGAGGAAGGAGAAGGCGGTGGGCGGCTCGCGGGACGGCTGGGCCGGGAGGGCCAGCCTTGGGCCACGCGGGCTTCGGGTGGTGGCGGCAGCAGGGAGCCACGTGGCGTGACGTGGTTGGCGCGGACGAGCGGCGGCGACTTTGTCCGCCCAGGACGGACGTGTCCGGCGGCGGCGCGAGGGGATTTTAGGGTTTCGGGGGAAGAAGGAGATCCGAAAACGGAGGGGACCTATTTATATGCATAGAGGGAGCTAGGAGAGTCCAAATGAGGTGTGGTTTTCGGCCACGCGATCGTGATCAAACGCTCTAGATGATGGAGCAGGGTTAGGCTGCAACACACACGAGGCCTTTTCGGTCCCTCGGTTAACCGTTGGAGTATCAAACGAAGTCCAAATAGTACGAAACTTGACAGGCGGTCTACCGGTAGTAAACCAAGGCCGCTTGGCAAGTCTCGGTCCAATCCGGAAATGTTTAATCCCCACACATGAAAGAAAGCTAGAATTGACCACCGGAGGAGAACGAAGCGCCAGAATGCAAAACAGACAACGGGGAAAATGCTCGAATGCATGAGACGAACACGTATGCAAATGCAATGCACATGATGACATGATATGAGATGCATGACAACGAAAAACAACACACAAAGACAAAGACCCGAACCCGAGGAAATAAATATACCTTAACGCCGGAAACGGCAAGAGTTGGAGTACACATTGGGAAAGTCATATCCGGGGTGTTACACCTAGTCTCCATCATCCTTTCCTCACTGGGACAATGATCTAATAATGATGATCATCACATTTTTATTTACTTACAACTCAAGAATTACAACTCGATACTTAGAACAAAATATGACTCTATGTGAATGTCTCCGGCGGTGTACTGGGATGTGCAATGAATCAAGAGTAACAAGTATGAAAGAATTATGAATGGTGGCTTTGCCACAAATACGATGTCAACTACATGATCATGCAAGGCAGTATGACAATGATGGAGCGTGTCATAATAAACGGAACGGTGGAAAGTTGCATGGCAATATATGTCAGAATGGCTATGGAAATGCCATAATAGGTGGGTATGGTGGTTGTTTTGAGGAAGGTAAATGGTGGGGTTATGGTACCGGCGAAAGTTGCGCGGTACTATAGAGGCTAGCAATGGTGGAAGGGTGAGAGTGTGTATAATCCATGGACTCAACATTAGTCATAAAGAACTCAAATACTTATTGCAAAAATCTATTAGTTATCGAAACTACTCAAATACTTATTGCAAAAATCTATTAGTTAGCGAAACTAAGTACTACGCGCATGCTCCTAGGGGGATAGATTGGTAGGAAAAGACCATCTCTCGTCCCCGACCGCCACTCATAAGGAAGACAATCAATAAATAGAGCATGCTCCAACTTCATCACATAACGGTTCACCATATGTACATGCTACTGGAATCACAGACTTTAACACAAGTATCTCTCAAATTCACAACTACTCTACTAGCATGACTCTAATATCACCATATTAATATCTCAAAACAATCATAAAGAATCAAACTTCTCATAGTATTCAACACACTTTATATGATTTTTTTATATTATACCCATCTTGGATGCCCATCATATTAGGACTAGTTTTATAGCCAAATAAAATTACCATGCTGTTCTAAAAGACTCTCAAAATAATATAAGTGAAGCATGAGAGATCAATAATTTCTATAAAATAAAACCACCACCGTGCTCTAAAAAGGTATAAGTGAAGCACTAGAGCAAAATTATCTAGCTCAAAATAGATAAGTGAAGCACATAGAGTATTCTAATAAATTCTGATTCATGTGTGTCTCTCCAAAAGGTGTTTACATCAAGGATGATTGTGATAAATCAAAAATCAAAGAATCAAATCGTACAAAATGCTCCAAGCAAAACACATATCATGTGGTGAATGAAAATATAGCCTCAAGTGAAGTTACCGATAGACGAAGACGAAAGAGGGGATGCCTTCCGGGGCATCCCCAAGCTTAGGCTTTTGGTTGTCCTTGAATTTTACCTTGGGGTGCCTTCGGAATCCCCAAGCTTAGGCTCTTGCCACTCCTTATTCCAAAATCCATCAAATCTTTACCCAAAAACTAGAAAACTTCACAACACAAAACTTCAACAGAAAATCTCATGAGCTCCGTTAGTATAAGAAAATAAACCACCACTTTAAGGTACTATAATGAACTCATTATTTAGTTATATTGTTGTTAAACCTACTTTATTCCAACTTCTCTATGGTTCATACCCCCGATACTACTCATAGATTCATCAAAATAAGTAAACAACACACGAAAAATAGAATCTGTCAAAAACAGAACAGTCTGTAGCAATCTGTAACTTTCGAATACTTCTATAACTACAAAAATTATGAGAAATTAGTAAGTCCCATATAATTTGTATATTAATCCTATGAAAAAGGAATCAGTATTTTATCGCGCTTTTGTTAAAAACTAAAACTAATCTCCTGGGTGTAAAAGTTTCTGTTTTTCAGCAGGATCAAATCAACTATCACCGTAAGCTATCCCAAAGGTCTTACTTGGCACAAACACTAATTAAAACACATCTACCAGAGGCTATATGATTTATTCAAAGAAAAACATGACCTAAAAAGCAAGAAAAAAATAAAATTGGGTTGCCTCCCAACAAGCTCTATTCTTTAAAGCCATTAAGCTAGGCATCTATAATTTTAATGATGCTCACATGAAAGATAGCAATTGAAACACGAAGAGAGCATCATGAGGCATATGAAAATCACATCTAAGTCTAAGATACTTCCTATGCATAGGCATTATATAAGCAAACAAATTATCAAGACAAGCAAAAACTAGCATATGCAAGGAAGGAGAAAGAAACAATAGCAATCTCAACATAACGAGAGGTAATTTGGTGACACGAAAATTTCTACAACCATATTTTCCTATCTCGTAATAATTACATGTAGGAACATAATCAAATTCAACAATATAGCTATCACATACAATTTTCTCTTCATGATCCACATGCATGCAAAGTTGACACTCTTCCAAAATAGTGGGATTATCATAAAATAAAGTCATGACCTCTCCGTACCCACTTTTATCAAAAACTTCATAACATTGAACGTTATCCAAATATGTGGGATATAAAGTTGACACTGTTCCAAACCCACTTTCAATATTATTGCAAACATTATAATCAATCTCATATTCATCATGGGGCTTAAATAAACTTTTAAGATTATAAGAAGAATCACCCAATCATGATCATTGCAACAAGTAGTAGACATAGCAAAATTAGCATCCCCAAGCTTAGGGTTTTGCATATTATTAGCACAATTGATATTAATAGAATTTATAATAACATCATTGCACTCATGCTTTTTTATTTAAAGATCTATCGTGAATCACTTCATAAAGCACTTCATCACAATTTTCAGATTCACGGATTTCAAGCAAAACTTCATAAAGATAATCTAATGCACTCAACTCACTAGCAATTGGTTCGACATAATTGGATCTCTTAAAAATATTAGCAAGTGGATGACAATCCATAAGTTTTGGTTCTGATTTGCAATAAACACACAATTATACCAAGCAAACGAGCAAACAATCCAAGTAATACATAAGGGCAAACGAAAAAGATGAACGAAAGAGAGGCGAAGAAAAGGAGAATCTTTTCGAAAATCATTTTAGAAGTGGGGGAGAGGAAAACGAGAGGCAAATGGCGAATAATGTAATACGAGGGAGAAGATTTTATGATGGGTACTTGGTATGTCTTGAATTGGCGTAGATCTCCCCGGCAACGGTGCCAAAAATCCTTCTTGCTACCTCTTGAGCATTTGTTGGTTTTCCCTTGAAGAGGAAAGGGTGATGCAGCAAAGTAGCATAAGTATTTCCCTCAGTTTTGAGAACCAAGGTATTAATCCAGTAGGAGACAATGCACAAATTACCTAGTACCTGCACGAACAATCAAGAACCTTGCAACCAATGCGATAAAGGGGTTGTTAATCCCTTCACGGTCACTCGCAAAAGTGAGATCTAATAGAGATAGTAAAGTAAATATTTTTGGTATTTTTGTTGTATAGATTGGAAAGTAAAGATTGCAAAATAGTAAACGAGATGCAATGTAAATAAAAGAGATGTAATATAATAGGAAAGAGACCCCGGGGGGCATAGGTTTCACTAGTGGCTTCTCTCAAGATAGCATGTATTACGGTGGGTGAACAAATTACTGCCGAGCAATTGTTAGAAAAGCACATAGTTATGAAGATATCTAAGGCAATGATCATGAATATATCATCTTGGTATCGTGGTATCCCTCCATTGTATATTCCCTTGCAATTGCATTGATAATCCCTAGCCTATTTTGCGTCACATGCCTATCGAGACTAGCCATTTGAGTATTGCTGGCAACGTTACTTGTGCACATTAGTGATCTACACCGTCCATTGCATACATACCATATCATATTGGTATCATATCATCCCTTGTGTCACAACATTGTTCCCGTATATACCCAATTGCTATCTTGGTTTGTGCATTTCGCATTGTAGCCATACACAAAAAAAGAATAAGCTTTTAAGCAAAAGAGAAAGAGCAAAGAAGCTTGTAAGCAAGTGCCAATTGCTATCATGAATATATCAACTTTGTATCCAAATACAACAATTCTTATGTGTGCACAAATCATGGGGAGATTCTCTAGTTTCTTTAGAACACTCTTTTGCTCATATCATAATTTCCTTTATTCATGTGGCTCATAGGATCCTTGGTCTAGTTGGTTCAATTGATATCCTTTGATTGCTTGCTTCAATTGGTATCTTTTGATTGCTTGATTGCTTGTTTCTCTCTTTGTCATGTCTTTGTGGCATATCATTCTTTTGCATTCTTTGGGCCTCAATATAGTCTGTCTTCCTCCAAGTATTTACCGTTGGATATGTGTATTGTATTCCACTCCCTTGTTGAGAAATACACAATTTATGGAGGAGCACAATTTATATTGGCATTCTAAGCTTTTCTCCCATTTTGGCAATCAATGCCAATGGGGGAGAAGTTTCAAAGAGTTTTGTTGAGAAGTTTAGAGAGTTATTTCCTCTTGCTCTGGTGTTGTTCGTAAGCATTTGCATCTCATATGCATGCATTATTGGTTGTTGCATTGCATAGTGATGCATAATTCGTTATATAAACTCTCTTGAAAGTGATTGTTATCAATTACCAAAATGGAGGAGATTGAAAGGACATGCGGTGCCCCCATGTGTTGTTTCGGTAATTGATGACATTCTCTATGGACTAATGGTTGCATTGAGTTATATTTGAAGGATTTGTCCATAGGCATTTCTTGAAGTCCATGTGTTGGTTTCAAGGAGTTTATGAGTTTACCAAGGTGCTATTAAGGAATTATCGAAAGATTGGTCATGTGAGTATTGAGCTTATTGCAAGCATGTCTTGAAGAAGAAGATTGTGTGATCATTCATGTTTACCTTCAAGACATCATCCAAATGAAGAGAGTTGGAAAGAGTCAAGGTTGATCAAGACTAAGTACAGAGAGTGATTCAAGTTGATCATCACACAAAGCGTAGAAGATACACCGAGTGGGATCAAGTGATCTCACGGTTTGGTAAGCATTGTCCATTGCGCTTTGTGTACTAACCCATGGTATTTGTGAGAGTTCTATGTGGGGTTAGGTTTACTTCCATGGGCTTGCGTAAAGAGTAAGATCACATACAACCCATGGAGCATGACATCAAATCAAGGTGTTGTGTTGTGCAAGTTCAAGTGGAGCATCACGAAGAAATCATGCTTGTAGCTTGCCATCCATTATGGTGTCTATGGACTTGTGAAGATGTGCCAAAGAGTGGATCACCCATAGTTGAGTATGGGGGAGAAATCAACTAGTCTTCATCGAGCGAACACAATCAAGAAAGGTGGTCCAACTTGAGGGAGTCAAGATCATCATCATCTAGCTCAAGTGGACTTCGTGCAAGGCAAAGGTTTGCCCTTGATAAGTTTTATATTTTACCGGTCTCATGGTGATAGTTTGGAGACCGGGTTATAGGATCGATAGCCGTACTATCAAGGGGGCTCTCAAGTGAGTAGCTTGATTGTATAGTTCGTTGATAGCTCAAACCATTGCATCCTTGCATCATCTTTCTTGATTCTTATTTGTTTTGTCTTTTGAGGTTTGTAGCTTGTGGTTATCTTCGTGACAAGCTCTAGTACATCGAAAACGGTTTTCATATGCTTCTTCTATTGTGTTTTCGGTGTTGGAGGTTTTACCGGTCTTATTCGAGGAAGGGTTCTCTCCATTTTCTCAGGGGCCTTTTCAAATTTCCTTATTATTGCTATTTCTATCAAGATTGTGTTAGCCCTTGTCGCTAGCTTTCCAACAAACGTGATGGTGCACATAGGTGAGCCTGGTTGTTATAGGTTTTGTGCACATTAGAAGCTTGAGCGTTGAGATAGTTGTTTATCTTGCTTAGTATAAGTTGTTGGTGCACATAGATGAGCCTAGTTGTTGTAGGTTTTATGCTTGACAAATTAACCGCTAGGTTTATTCCGCATTTGTTCAAGCCTAAACCGTAATTATTTTAAAGCGCCTATTCACCCCCCTCTAGGAGACATCCATGATCTTTCAGACACCATCACCAACAAGAACGTGAAGGTCAAGAGCTCAACACAAACAACCACTCAACAACTTCACCATCTCCCTTGGCATCTTCGCCAAGCGACTTCAAGGCATCTTCGCCTACGGACATATGACATCTTCGCCAACAAGCACCCCAAGACTACGCTTAAGAGAAGCTCCCCTCTGCGACTTCCACGAGCTACTACGACCTCGACACCGACCACGAGATTCCTTTCTATGGGACTCAAGAACCCGAGGAGTATCTCGAGTGGGAGCGCCTCATGGACGACTACCTCAAGCTACATCAAGTTCCTCTCGAAGATCAAGTGAAGTGCACGTCAACGTACTTCCACGACTACGCTTCCACATGGTGGTTTCACTCACCTTCGAAGAGCTATTACATGAGTTGGCCCAAGATGAAGAGAGCTTTGAGGCGAGAGTTTGTGCCTCCAACCTACACGGAAAAATTTCTACACCAATTGGAGAACACCACCCAAGGATCCAAGTCCATTGACGCATACTTCAAAGAGATGAAGAATGCCTTGTGACGAGCCTGCGTGGACAACCCCATGTCAATGAAGTTCCACTTCATGATGGGATTGAACAACGACATCTCCAAGACTATCTTCCTCGAGAACTACAAGTCACTCGATGACAACTACATTGGTGCTCTCAAGGCGGAACAAGAACTCATGAAGGCCAAGGCTTCTCCACCCCAAGCACACTTCTCAAAGACCAAGCTCAAAGACGACGAGCATGAGGCTAGTACCACCATGATGTACAAGCCCTACGAGATCCAATATGATGCTCCCAAGTGCGACTTCACCGCCACCCCTGTTTGTAGCATTGATGGTGCCGAGTCTACTTCAACTCTTTTTCAAGACGGTGTGGCGATGACTACGACTATGGAGCCAATCAAGGAACATTCTTTGGAGGCGAGCGACATGGTGACGAGCAAGGATGATGCTTCCATCTTAGGAGGCGAGAGTGATGATGTGCCATCTTCGGCCTTCATCCATGGCGACAATGACGAGATGGTTGAGCATTTGATTTTCCCTTCGACCACGGCGACGTATGATGACTTGAGTGACTTGTGCCACCATATCGAGAGTGAGAGTGACTTCACCACTAGCCCCATATATGATGAGTTGCCACAATTCCCATGTGAGGAGAGCCACAAACCCCACCACTTGAGTGAGATGAGTGACTCCACCATCTGTGAGATTGAGTGCACCTACCTTGCGGGAGTGAGTGAACCACCACATAGAGAGAGTGTGATAGTTGATAGGGCATGTGAGGCCACTATGATATGTAACGACTTAACCTCTACCTCTATTGTGTCTTCTCATTTGGTGCTAGGTCTCATATATGATGACGCACCAATTCTTGATGACTTCATCCTACCTTTGGACAAGACGTTGGCCATGGTGGAATATGATGCACCCGCACATGGTTCCATCAAGATGAAGATGGCCACCATTTGGTCTTTGCCACCTCACCTACACCACATGAGTGGAATGACAAAGTTAACATAGGTGAAGGTGATGCTCTAGTCCCACTAGTGGACATTCTTGACATTGATTGCTTGCATGATGTTGATCAACCTATTACCATGCTTCATGCTAGTGTGACTTCCCCATGCAATGATTTTCCCATTTATGATGAGTTTGATGATTGCCATGTGGAGTCTATTTGTTTTGATGCCATGTTACATAGGATTTATTGTGATCATTCTTTAGGTCACATCATGTTTGACAATCCGCTTGACTTGTCATATACTATGCATGAGATCCATCATATGTCATATTTACAATCTCATCGTAGTGACTATGCATATGCCATTAAAATGAACCCAATTTTTTGAGAGGAAGAAATGAGAGGAAGAACAAGAAGGAGAACACCAAGAATTCTAAGATCTAGATCCAAGGGGTTCCTCTCACATAGAGGAGAAAGTGACTGGTGGAAATGTGGATCTAGATCTCCTCTATCTTGTTGTTTATCTTGCTTAGTATAAGTTGTTGGTGCACATAGGTGAGCCTAGTTTTTGTAGGTTTTGTGCTTGACAAATTAACCACTAGGTTCATTCCACATTTTTTCAAGCCTAAACTGTAATTATTTTAAAGCGCCTATTCACCCCCTCTAGGCGACATCCACGATCTTTCTTTGATAGGATTAGCCGCCTAGAGACTAAAGATGTCGACTAGGGGATTAGGATTCTATGACACTCTTACTTTCGATGGCACAAATTTTGATGTTTGGTTATTTGCATGCTTAATCTCTTTAGGGTCATGGACCCTAATTTAGAGCGAATTGTAGATATGGGTTTTTCTCCTCCGAAGGATCTCCAAAGATTATCCTTAGAGGATGAGAAAAACTCTTATCTCAATGCTCAAGCTTCTAATGTGCTTTTTGAAGCTCTTAGTAATGTAGTTATATTCCAACTCATGTCGTTCCGGGATGCTCATGAGTTGTGGACAAAGCTTTAAGGTAAATATGGTGTGTCCAAGATTTGTGGCGATGATTGTTCTCCCTCCACCTCCGGCCGTATTGCCTTCTCAACCTACTTCACGTACATGTGGATTGCCACAAGGTAATGCTATGGTGAGTAGTGTTGGTCATTGCAATGATGATAGTGTGCTTGTTCTTGATGATCCTTCATCACTATCTTATTGCAATGGTCCTTCTTTGGACCTTAACACTTCGAGCACTCTAGATGGTTCATATGCTAGTGTTGATAGTCCTTGCATATGATGTAGAAATTGCTTGACTAAATCGTGTGATGATATGCTTGCTATGTCTTGTTGCCATGATAAAAATGCTTCTATTTCCTCCAGTTGTTGTGCTAACAATGTAGAGGAAACTCAACACTCCATGGAACAAGATGTGGTCTTGTATGATGCTTCAAGGGATCCTACATCATCATCTATTGCTTTTTGCCTTATGGCTAAGGCTTCGAAGATATCTCCTACTTCGAATCCCGATATATCTTGTGATGATGATGTTGATGATGATAAGGATGATGATAATGATGAAGAGAATGATAATGTTGCTTCCTTAAAAATTAAGGGGGAAATTATTTTCAAAGCTCTTCTTAAAAATAAAATTGCTCGTTCCAACTTCATGGAAATCATGTCTATTGCCATTGAGGGCAAGAAATACATTGAGGAGTTGGAATCCCATCTTGAGGAGCATGAGGTCACCATTGATAAAATGGTAGGTCATGAGCGTAATTACGCTAATGAGATCGCCGACCTCTCTCAAGCTCTTGAACTTGAACAAACCACCAAGGAATCTCTTGTGGAGACCTTTGCATTAGAATTATCTAGAATAAGGGAATCCCATGATAGAGTCCTTGAGGTGGCCAATGATTTAAAAACTAAAAATGATAAGATTGAAGTTGCGCATGCTAAACTCCTTGAGGATTTTGAGCACCTCAAAAATGGCTCAAGGGTCATCAAGGGTGAGCTCATCAAACTCACCGAGTCTCATGCTCAACTTGAAGCTTCATATTTAAAAGAGCTTGCCAAGTTGCCTTCTCCCCTTGTTGTTAATGATGATGCTTGTGCTACTAACTCTATTTCTTATGAAGCATCCATTTTGAGGAAGAATGTTGAGCTAAGGGCTCAACTTGCGTTGCTATCTAGCAATTATGGGAAATTGGAAGAAAGTCATGAAAGCTTTCTAGCTCTCATGATGATCTTCTAGTATCCAATAATTTGCTAAATTTATCTAATGAGGCTATGACTACTAAGGTAACATATAGTAAGCCTCATGTGGATACTAGCACTACTACCAATCAAAATACTATATTGCCATGTACTAGTCCTTGTAATTCATCTACTCACAATGTTGGTACATCTTGTGATGAATTGCTTTCCTTGCCTTGTTGCTCTAATGATGAAGCTTATACTTCCTCTAGTACTTGTGTTTACACTAACCATGTATTGGAAATCAAAGAGCTCAAGGCCCAAGTCACTTCTTTGAAGAAAGACTTGGAAAAGAGTCATGAAGGGAAATTCACACTCAACAATATCTTGAGTGTGAAAAAATCCCCCAATGACAAAGGTGGACTTGGATTCAACTCCAATAAGAAGAAGAAGTCCAAGATGAACAAAAAGAAGGGCCAAGAACAAGTCAAGAATTCGGCCAAGATTGTTTGCTTCAAGTGCAAAGTAGAAGGGCATCATGTTAGATCTTGCCCATTGAAGAAGAAGCCCATTAGTGAGAAGCAACAAGGGAAGCGGCCACAAGTTTACTCTCATGCTCAACCTCAAGTTGAAGAAAGGCCTCTTCCCAAGAAAACTCAAGCTAATGCTTCTCAAGTTGAGAAATCAAGTGAGAAGAAAGTGAAGAGTAGACGTTGCTACCTATGTCGTGAGAAAGGTCACCTTGCTTCCTCATGCACTAGTGGTAACTTATCCAACCCAATTATTATTGATGATATCTATTCTCTTGGTAAGGATAAGGTTGGAAATGTGTTTGCCAAGTTTCTTGGTATTCAAAGTGGTTTCAAGCAAAGAACCATTTGGGTTGCCAAGACTATTGTGACTAACCTCTTAGGACCCAACTTGGTTGGGGACCAACAAGATCAAACTTTATCAATAGGTTTTGATGGAGGGCATTGGAGACTTGGCTACATTATTAAGAATTAAGTGGACTTCATCATTCTTATTGTCTCAAGCCAAGTCAATCGGGTTATCAAATTTCTATCTATCCAATGTTCCTCCGAGCAGTAAGTTGTACTTAAATTGTTTACATTGAAAGTTATTTGCCCCTTTGCATGTTTGGTTTTGTACCTTGCTTGTGTTTGTATATGTTGTGCCTTCAATTTGCTTATCTTGAGTATTCAAGTATGTGTGTATTGGTTTGCACATCATGTACGTGTGTGTAGTGCGTTGAGCCTTTGCGCATCTTGGTTGTATCTTAGTTGGCTCTTGTGAGAGCTTAATGGAAAATCCCATTTTTGGGAAGTGATGTGCTTTGTGCACCTCATAATCCTATAAATATGTGTACATGAGTAATACCATCTAGTATTGATATTACAAGACTATCTAGTCACTATGTGGTATGTCTTCTCATGAGAAATTCAAATTCTAAATAGTCCATTAATTATCTCTTGTTGGATCTTTTTATTTGCCTCTTGTGTATCTTTAATTGATATCACATTATGGGGGAGTAATATGCTATGTGCATATTACAAGCCCAAAAAATGTGTACATTTGAAATATTGTCACCTAGAGTTGATATTGTAAATTATCTTGTTCCTAGGTGGCATGTTAGCTCTAGAAGTTGCAAATTTCCTTGTGTTTGGTGTGAAGATGATGTTGGATATCCTTGCTATCTACCACCGGGAATTATTTCCAAATACCTCTTGTTTTGACAATTGGTACTCACTTATGTGTGGTAGAAATTATTGATCATTTTTACATTGGCTTTTGCTTTTATTTTCCTTATCTCTTGCCTAGGATTGGGTCAACTCCTGTTGTCTTCCATACCATTTTTGGATCTTGTTAATTTCTTGATCTTGTCTAGTGTTTTCTAGATATAGTGAAAGTGGTGATCCCACCTTGTGCATTTTGTATTCAAATGAAAATTCTCTATAATGCACTACTCTTGGGGGAGCTATCCTATTTTCTATAAAACAGCCATCTTATGATCTTTATCAAGTGTGTGTTGGTGGAAGGCAGGCCATTTCTTTTTGGTACTTTGTGCCATCATGAAACTTTGTAGAGGGCTTGGTTTGTTTGGAACCATTCTCTCTTTTGGGAGTTTGATATCTTTCTTTCTGCGTGTATCAATGGATATCTCATTCCTTGATGTATCTTTTTATTCATATCTTCCAAGTGATGATTTCTCCATTTGGAATCCTTTTCACTTGGTATTCCTTTTCATTTGGTGTTGGTTCTTGAAAGTTTCGAGCATGCATATTTACTTCATGTATTTTATTTGGCATGCTTTCTTTCTTTGACCAATATATAGGGGAAACTCCACCAAGTCTCAAATTGGATGAGATGTGCATGATATTTATTTTCATATCCATGTGCAGACATTTATGTGAAGTTTATCCTATGTATTGGTTTTTCTAACTCTTTGGTCCCAATGAGTTTGGGTACCATTTTTTGTGATGTTGTTCTAGGAACAATTGAAGATGCATTGGATGATAGACTCACTCACACGGAAGGTGTTGTCACCATGTGCTTATTGGAGTCAAGCTAGAATGTTCAATGAACTACTATCTAATACCTTCAATTGGTATCTTCTACATCCTTACAATGCTATCTCGGTAACAAGTATCTATTCGTGCTTTCCCCTCATGCATTCAACTTTGTGTAGGTTGCATCTTGGCACGATATTCATTTCATATCTTGTGATACTTGTTTCCTTTCTCAAAGCATCCCAACGATGATCTATTGTTGCTAGTTGGGATGTCTTTGATGGATATGTGGTAGGAGTTCATTTATATACAATAAGACCATATCTAGCCAAGTGCCATGCTTTCAATCAAATATCTTATTGTTATATTTATGACTTCCTTGCGGATACCTTGTTCTTTCCTTTTTGTAACTTTTTCGTGTGTACATCCTTTTATGTGGATTGATATCTCATGATCTTCATCTACCTAGAATCTTATACACTTGAGAGAAGTTGCATATCTAGTCGATATGCCCTTCTTCTTTCACGTCCACCATTTCTTGCTCATGTTATTTCTTTGGTGGCTCCATGAAAGTGGGTGCCTTGAGTGCGGGTCATTTCTTGTTGCATCTTGATGCACTCTTTTGTGGTGAAGATTGTCTTCCTCTTGCTTGTCATGATGAGGCTTTTGCCAATTCAATTGGTATCCCTCCTCTTACCGAAGCTTTCTTTTATATCTTCACCACGGGTTGTCACAAGCATAGGTTCTTTTTATGCTTATTAGTGAACTTGTGAACCCATTTACTAGTTGTGTGTGGGAATGACAGGCCTTGCACCGTGTATCTCATTCTTTCAATACTATATTGATGCTTAATGCGCATCCACACATTAGTCTTCTCAAGTGCATTGCCTTGACTCACACACATAGGTTTTGGTTGAGCCTTTTCTTAAGTTGCCACTTTTACATGTTGCTCAACCATGTGTTTGTTGCAAGTGCTAGGCCTTGTTTCCTATATCCTCACTTGCACTTGTTGTAAGTTTCTATTGATTTTTGGGGAGCTATGATCCTATTTTGTGCACTTTGTATCCAAATACATCAATTCTTATGTGTGCACAAATCATGGGGAGCTTCTCTAGTTTCTTTAGAACACTCCTTTGCTCAAATCATAATTTCCTTTATTCATGTGGCTCATAGGATCCTTGGTCTAGTTGGTTCAATTGATATCCTCTGATTTCTTGCTTCAATTGGTATATTTTGATTGCTTGATTGCTTGTTTCTCTCTTTGTGGCATATCATTCTTTTGCATTCTTTGGGCCTCAATATAGTCTGTCTTCCTCCAAGTATTTACTGTTGGATATGTGTACTGTATTCCACTCTCTTGTTGAGAAATACACAATTTATGGAGGAGCACAATTTATATTGGCATTCTAAGCTTTTCTCCCATTTTGGCAATCGATGCCAATGGGGGAGAATTTTCAGAGAGTTTTGTTGAGAAGTTTAGAGAGTTATTTCCTCTTGCTCTGGTGTTGTTCGTAAGCATCTGCATCTCATACGCATGTATTATTGGTTGTTGCATTGCATAGTGATGCATAATTCGTTATATAAACTCTCTTGAAAGTGATTGTCATCAATTACCAAAATGGGGGAGATTGAAAGGACATGAGGTGCCCCCATGTGTGGTTTTGGTAATTGATGACATTCTCTATGGACTAATGGTTGTATTGATTTATATTTGAAGGATTTGTCCATAGGCATTTCTTGAAGTCCATGTGTTGGTTTCAAGGAGTTTATGAGTTGACCAAGGTGCTATTAAGGAATTATCGAAAGATTGGTCATGTGAGTATTGAGCTTATTGCAAGCATGTCTTGAAGAAGAAGATTATGTGATCATTCATGTTTACCTTCAAGACATCATCCAAATGAAGAGAGTTGGAAAGAGTCAAGGTTGATCAAGACTAAGTATAGAGAGTGATTCAAGTTAATCATCACACAAAGCATAGAAGATACACCGAGTGGGATCAAGTGATCTCACAGCTTGGTAAGCATTGTCCATTGCGCTTTGTGTACTAACCCATGGTATTTGTGAGAGTTCTATGTGGGGTTAGGTTTGCTTCCATGGGCTTGCGTCAAGAGGAAGATCACATAGAACCCATGGAGGATGACATCAAATCAAGGTGTTGTGTTGTGCAAGTTCAAGTGGAGCATCATGAAGAAATCATGCTTGTAGCTTGCCGTCCATTATGGTGTCTATGGACTTGTGAAGATGTGCCAAAGAGTAGCTCACCCATAGTTGAGTATGGGGGAGCAATAAACTAGTCTTCATCGAGCGAACGCAATCAAGAAAGGTGGTCCAACTTGAGGGAGTCAAGATCGTCATCATCTAGCTCAAGTGGACTTTGTGCAAGGCAAAGGTTTGCCCTTGATAGGTTTTATATTTTACCGGTCTCATGGTGATAGTTTGGAGACCGGGTTATAGGATCGATAGCCATACTATCAAGGGGGGCTCTCAAGTGAGTAGCTTGATCGTATAGTTCGTCGAGAGCTCAAACCATTGCATCCTTGCATCATCTTTCTTGATTCTTATTTGTTTTTTTTCTTTTGAGGTTTTAGAGCTTGTGTTTATCTTTGTGACAAGCTCTAGTACATCGAAAACGGTTTTCATATGCTTCTTCTATTGCATTTTCAGTGTTGGTGGTTTTACTGGTCTTATTCGAGGAAGGGTTCTCTACATTTTCTCATAGGCATTTTCAAATTCCCTTCTTATAGCTATTTCTATAAAGATTGTGTTAGCCCTTGTCGCTAGCTTTCCAACAAACTTGATTTCATTGAATTCGAAGCTCGTATGCGAAAGTTGTGGTTGTTTTGATCTTACCTGTTTTACATAGAGAAGTTGTACCGCCCCTTAGAGCAATTGTACCGGTTGACCGGTACTACCGGTGTTTGGAGCGGTTGTACTGCTCCAGAATTGGTCCAAAGGTTGTACCGGCCATGTACCGCTCTACCACCGGACTAGTTTCTGTTTTGGAGCGGTTCTTAGGAGGTTGTTGACCGGTTGTACCGGTTAGTTCACTTTAACCGGTACTACCGGTTCTATGGGCTTTTGTACCGCTTAGGCCTTTTTCCTACGGGTTGGTTTTTCCACTACTTTGATCGGTTGTACCGGTTCGTGCACCGGTTGTACCGGTTCTACAGTTTTCTGCACATAACGGGCAGATTTGTGCGGACCTATAAAAGGGGGTATTCTTCCCCATTGAACCTTATTCTTTGAGATCGTGTTCTTCCCCCATTGTTGACCTTCTTCGATCTTGCTATCTCTCAATCCCTCTATGGATTCTTGCTAGTTTTGGTGGGAAAAGAGAGAGGAGATCTAGATCCACATTTCTACCAATCACTTTCCCTTAGATCTAGATGTTGGAGTTCTTGGTGTTCTCCTTCTTGTTCTTCCTCTCATTTTCCTCCCTAGCATTAGTTGCTTTGATGGGATTTGGAAGATAAGGACTTGGGCACTCCGTGTTCCCTTGCCATTGCATTTGGTACATATGTTTGAGTTCTCCATGGTGATATGTGGAAGTTACAAGTTGAGAAGCTTATTACTCTTGGGTGCTTGGTACCCTTGAGCTTGTTCCTCTTGGGTGCTTGGGTGCCCTAGACGGTTGGTGGTTGAGGGAGTCGTTGATTAGAGGGTCTCCAGATAGCCGGACTATATCCTTTGGCCGGACTATTGGACTATGAAGATACAAGATTAAAGACTTCGTCTCGTGTCCGGATGGGACTCTACTTGGCGTGGAAGGCAAGCTAGGCAATACGGATATGTATATCTCCTCCTTTGTAACCGACCTTGTGTAACCCTAGCCCTCTCCGGTGTCTATATAAGCCGGAGGGTTTTAGTCCGTAGGACAACATACAATCATACCATAGGCTAGCTTCTAGGGTTTAGCCTCTCTGATCTCGTGGTAGATCTACTCTTGTACTACCCATATCATCAATATTAATCAAGCAGGACATAGGGTTTTACCTCCATCGAGAGGGCCCAAACCTGGGTAAAACATCGTGTTCCCTGCCTCCTGTTACCATCCGCCTTAGACACACAGTTCGGGAACCCCTACCCGAGATCCGCCGGTTTTGACACCGACATTGGTGCTTTCATTGAGAGTTCCTTTGTGCTGTCACCAGAAGGAAGGATGTATCGTCTCGTCTTTAAAGATGGTACTACTATTGGGGGAGCTTTGCCTGTCAGCCAAACTCTCCAGCTAGGCGGGTTCATCATGACCACCTGTACGGCCGCCGCACCGACGATGAATTCTCGGGTCATCGAAAACAGCCTCCACGTCAATTCGGCACTCGCCGAATAGATGGATCCAATGGAGCTCTCCTCCTTAAACGAGCTCTTTGATCGCATCGCCGCCTTTGGAGTCGCTATGGACTACGATCGGATTGGGCTTAAACCCGATCAAAGGGAGATTAACTCTCCACCGGTCACCCATCATATTGCAGTGGTGGAGGAACAATGTGGCGACCTTTCCTCTATCCTGAGGACCAAATATGTCCGGATTCCCGAGCTCTCCGAGCCGGACGCCCGTTCACGGGAGGACAACATCCAATCCCTGAACTTAGAGTCAGGCAGCGGGCCAGGATTATCGGGTCACACCCCAGAACCAGAACTTTCAAAATTGGAAATTCCTCGGCCCCGGGATCCTAGATCAGGTGAGGGTTCGGATCCAATTGTACCCACCCACCCAAACATAAACGATCTTTCCCACATCTGGCAAGATCCCCAGGAAACAGTACATCACTATTGGGCCAGATTCCTCCTTGCGATGAACAAGGTTAAGGACTGTCGCGAGGAAGACGCAATCCTATTTTTCTGCAATAATTTCATGGACAAGGGAATCCTTAACGTCATAAGTCGTCGTGAGATAACACGCTTCGCTGACTTGGCGTCCATAGTACGAAAGTACTGTGCGATGGAAAGTGCCTGGAAAACCGAAGTAAACTTTTGGGATAATCCGGCCCTGAATACAAACCCAGTCCAAAATAAAAGGGTGCATTATCACAATACACCCGGGTTAACTACGAAAAAGCAAAAACCCTCTATGGGGCAAGGAACCGTACTAGAAGGATGGCTCAACGGACCCTGCAAAATTCATAGTACAACGGATACAATACCAACACACAGCCTTAGAGCATGTTGGATACTCCAGCAGATGGCCAAAAGTGGTGAGGATCTACTTCTCCCAAATACCACAGAGCACCATCCCGTGGACAACAATATGGTGTTAACAGTGTTCGAGACCTTTGCGTCAAATAATAGGCGCAAGCGAACACTCCGCAGCATGGCCGGAATCTGCCATGTAGCAGCAACAAATCCATGGAGTAACACGGCTATTACCTTCGATCCCAGTGATGAACCCAAATTCCGAACAGCCCAAGCACCAGCCACACTGGTCCTCAGTCCAATCATGGACGGCTTTCGACTCACCAAAGTACTCATGGACAGCGGCAGCGGACTAAACCTCATCTATGAGGAAACTCTTCAAAAGATGGAAATAGACTGGAACTGCATCGAGCAAAGTAGCACAACCTTTAGAGGAATTATCCCCAGTCGGGAAGCATGCTATGCTGGGAAAATCACACTAGATGTGGTATTCGGCACGCGGATAATTACAGGTCCGAAGAAACTACATTCCAAGTGGCCCCATTCAGCAGTGGTTATCACACTCTTTTAGGATGGGAGACATTCACAATCTTCCAAGCCGTACCCCATTACGGGTACATGAAGCTCAAAATGCCCGGGCCCAATGGAATCATCACTCTCGCCAGCGATCCGGACACAGCACTCCGCGCCGAAAACAAAACAGCCGCATTGGCCCTCGAGGCATTATCTGAAGCCCTCTCGGCCGAGGAATTAAGTACGCTACGATCCACAGTGGACAGGGACGACGTGATACTCGACAAGAGATCCAAGTCCACCTCTTTTAAACCAGCGGATGAAATAGTCAAATTCCAAGTCCACCCAATGGACCCTACAAAAACAGCCTCCATCGGGGCACAGCTAAGCCCCGCCGTGGACGCCACGCTATGAGAGTTCCTGTGCGAGAACTAGGACATATTCGCCTGGCATCCCTCAGGCATGCCAGGAGTCCCCCGCAGGCTGGCCGAGCATAGCCTCAATATCCTAAAGGGATTCAAGCCGATCAAGCAAGCTCTTCGGCGTTTCTCCGAACCTAACAAACAGGCCATGGGAGAGGAACTAGCCAAGTTATTGGAGGCCGGATTCATCAAAGAAATAAAACACCCGGACTGGCTAGCAAACCTGGTGATGGTACCAAAGAAGGACAAATCCTGGCGCCTTTGTGTCGACTTCAAAGACCTCAATAAAGCTTGCCCAAAGGATCCCTTCCCCCTCCCACGCATCGATCAAATCATTGATGCTACTGCAAGACACGAGTCATTGTGTTTCCTCGATGCATACTCAGGTTACCACCAAATCAAGATGGCGGAGTCCGACCAAGCCGCAACGGCATTCATCACACCATACGGTCCCTTCTGTTTTAACACAATGCCTTTTGGGCTCAAAAACGCCGGCGCAACATATCAGCGCATGATTCAGACATGTCTGGAGAAACAAATCGGCAAAACAGTAGAGGCATACATAGACGATGTGGTCGTCAAAACCAAACACGTCGACTCTTTGATAGACGACTTGAGGCTCACATTCGACAACCTCCGAACATATGACATCAAGCTCAATCCGGAAAAATGCGTTTTCGGCGTACCAACCGGAAAGCTCCTGGGATTCATTGTCTCCAGTAGAGGTATTGAAGCTAATCCGGCCAAAATCCGAGCGTTGTCACAGTTGGCTACCCCAACAGACTTCAAACAAATCCAGAAGCTAACTGGATGCGTGGCGGCTCTAAGTCGCTTTATCTCCTGCTTAGGAGAAAAGGCTTTACTCCTTTATCGCCTCCTTCGGCGCACCGAACACTTCGAGTGGATGGACGCGGCCACAGCCGGATTTGAAGAAATAAAGGCCATTCTCGCAACCAACCCGTACCTGGCCGCACCAAACGCCGGCGAACCAATGATGTTGTACACTGCGGCAACTCATCAAGTTGTAAGCGCGGTGCTCGTTGTCGAACGGGAAGCGGACGGACACAAATTCCCTCTTCAGAAGCTAGTATACTATGTATCCACCGTCCTCACTCCATGCAAATCACGGTACCCGCATTACCAAAAAATAGCATATGCGGTATTCATGGCATCACGGAAACTGCGACACTACTTTCAAGAGTGTTCGATTACAGTAGCCTCGGAAGTGCCACTTAATGATATTATCAACAACTGCGACGCTACGGGCCGGATTGCCAAATGGGCCATTGAGCTCCTCCCATTTGACATAACATACAAACCTCACCGAGCCATTAAATCGCAAGTACTGGCCGACTTTGTCGCCGAATGGACGGAGGCTGAACTCCCTAAAGAGTACGGCACATACTCCAATTCGATCATGCACTTCGACGGTTCTAAAATGCTGGCCGGTCTAGGGGTTGGCGTCGTCCTGACGTCCCAACTGGAGATATTGTTCGGTACATACTGCAAATATTGTATACAGATTCCAACAATGCAGCCGAATACGAAGCTCTGTTGCATGGTCTTCGGATGGCAGTCTCCATGGGCATTCAATGCCTGGAGGTGCGTAGGGATTCAAACCTCGCAATATCCCAAATAAATGGAGATTTCGACGCCAAGGATCCGAAAATGGCGGCCTATCGAAATGTCGTCCTCAAAATGTCAGCTCGGTTCGAGGGACTCGAATTTCACCATGTGGCTCGGGAAAACAATCAGGCGAACGATATCCTCACCCGCATCGGTGCAAAACGCGACGTGGTCCCCCCAACATATTTCTGGAAAGGCTCTTCAAGCCATCCGTAGCATGGGAAGGGGACACCGGTAACAACAGTCCGGACCTGGCCAAAATACCCGATACCGAACTCTTTGACACAATCGGAGGCTCCGCCACCGAAATAACACCTTCAGCCCATGAAATAATGGCCATTATTGCCTCGTGGACAGAACCATTCCTGGCCTACCTAACCAGACAAGAACTTCCGGAGGACCAAAATGAGGCACGCTGCATAGTGTGGCGATCCAAGGCCTACAGGGTCCATGATGGAGAATTGTACAAGAAAAGCACTACCGGAGTCCTTCAAAGGTGCATCTCCGAAGAGGAAGGGCGGAATCTTTTGGCAGAAATTCACGCCGGACTCGGCGGCCATCACGCCGCAGCCCGGGCTCTTGTAAGCAAGGCCTTCTGTACATGATTCTATTGGCCAACGACCCGGGCAGATGCACAGGACTTGGTCCAACGTTGCGCCAGTTGCCAGCTCTTTGCAAATCAAAGCCACATGCCACCCACTGCCCTCCAAACAATCCCCATTACATGGCCCTTTGCGGTCTGGGGGCTTGACATGGTTGGACCCCTCAAAGGGGGAACCCACAAGAAAAAATACTTATTGGTCATGGTAGATAAATTCACCAAACGGATAGAGGCCAAACCGGTTAAAATAACCGAATCCGGACTGGTGATAGATTTCATATCTGGGGTTGTACACCGTTACGGCGTCCCCCACAACATCATCATTGATAACGGCACGAACTTCATGGCCGACAAGGTAAAACTCTGGTGCAGCAAAATGGGCATCAAGCTCGATTATGCTTCAGTCTATCACCCACAAACCAACGGTCAAGTCGAGCGAGCAAACAGTCTTATAATGAGCGGCATTAAACCCAGATTAGTACGTTCCTTAACGGAGTCTGACATGCACTAGGTAGAGGAGCTCGACTCCGTACTCTGGGGGCTACGGACCATGCCGAATCGTTGTACCGGATATACACCATTTTTTATGGTGTACGGCGCAGAGGCAGTCTTGCCTTGTGACATCATTCATGACTCACCTCGAGTGCGCATGTACGAAAAAAGAGAAGCCGAGCTCGATCGGCAGGACAATCTGGACACCTTGGAGGAGGAGCGCGACGTAGCCACATCCCGTTCCGCATTTTACCAGCAACAGGCTCGCAGATACCAAAGTAGAGAAGTACGGGCCAAAACTTATAACGTTGGCGAACTAGTTCTACACCTGCTGGATAAGAAAAAGAACAAGCTCGAGCCCAAATGGGAAGGTCCCTTCGTTATTGACCAAGTTCTGACCGGTGGAGCGTACCGACTGCGGGATGCATTGACTAGTCGACTCGAGCCGAACCCATGGAACGCGGCCAGGCTCCGAAGATTCTACGCCTAGAACCGGACTCTTTGTTAGTCACCTCCCTTTGTCCATTTTCTGCATATGCATCATCTGTCTTGTTTCCCTTTCTTTCTTTCTCTTATCTTTTCACTAGGCCTTCAATGGTCACCTTGCGCCTCACTTGTACATTACAGATGCGCTAGCCGCACTATCCATACCTGGGGGCTTCTTTCATAGAAGCTTAAATTATTTACCTGGGCCTCACGCCCAACACATGTGTTATACTTCCGCATGTACCTTTTTTCACCATTATATGCATTGATATGACTTAAGTTTTGACCAAGCCGGGCTGCCTGGCTCTTGTATTTATGCCCTATGTTCCCGTTAATTCGGCTAGGGCATAAGGGGAGCACCTCTGCGATTGTTACTGCCGGGTCAGCCGGATGTGTACCTCAGACTGGGTGAAGCCGAAAGCTAGCATTCTTAAGGGAAAATTCGGCCGGTGAACAAAAGATGACTTTTATTTATTACCCATATCTGCCCTCACGTGTTTTTTCTGCGTTTCTTATCACAGTCCGGACATGCACTTTAGGGCATGCTTACCCAGGGAAAGGAACCCTTAACGGAACTATTCTCCCTGGAAGATGTTTCTTACTACCCATGTAATATAACATAACTAGTTGGGCACTTGTCTGATAAAGCACTAATGACCCCTACGCCTGGTCTCCATGCATACCCCAGTTCTTATATAACTGAGCGGGTATTCGGATTCACTCCGGACTATCGGGCGCGGAGGTTGAAGCGAAAAGGTCCGCAATGACAAATGATCTACAATCCGGCTAGAAGGCATTATACATGTCACTGTAATTACATAGTCATGCAGACTGACTAAACTCCTCTTCTATACCATCCCATAGGCGGTCTAGCTTACAATCCTGTTGGGAATACTTTGCTGGTAATTCTACTTGCCCATAAACTAAGCTAACAAGGATCTCTTTTCCGTCGGGCCCCACAGGTCCGACCTCGGCCATGTGATTTGGGTCTGCCTTGGTATACCGAGTCTTCACCATGGCCCAGGCCTCTCTGGCACCATGTCGGCAGGCCAATATCTTCCATAATTGGAGGCGCCGCCGTGCTCCCTTCAGCTTCTCCATAAGCTCTGCAATGCCCTCTGGCAAGGAGACAGATGGCCACAAAGCCTGGGCAACACCTTGCATCACCTGTCGAACTTGTTCGTGCAGATGTGACAGCTCGGACAGAAGATCACCCACAGACCCGGGCATTTCCTCCACGGGACAACCCGTCAGCATACCAACAGACATAACACTGTTAGTCGACTTCTTCGCCGAACTCCTTTAGTAGGATTCGTTCAAGCACTTACTAAAAATGCCGCGCCGAAGCCGCTTATTCTCCTTCTCGGAGTCCGCAAGCTGGCACCGAATGTCTTTTAGTTCAACGTTCAGCTTAACATTGGCATCTTGGATACTGTTTTTCTCCAGCACAACCTTACTCAGCACGCGTTTGCCAGCCTCTAGCTGTCGCATAACATTCTGGTCCCCCGGACTTTCTCTGGACTCATCTGCAAAATCAATTGTTAGATCTGCAAACACCCCACACACTATATGGTAACCACCATTCTTTAAAGTAAATGTTACCAGCGGGAGCCTTTTTCTATTCCTGCAATGCGGCAAGAGCGACCCCCAGTTGGGTCTTGCATTCCTCCAGCTCCTGGGACAGCCTAGTATTCTTCTTTGTAAGAACCTGCACATTATAGATGATCCTTAAATCAGTTCTGCTAACTGTTTCAAGTCTCAGGGGCTACTGATACATATAAATCGTCAGATTTACTCACCCGTACATCCTTTACATACTGATCAGTGGCTCTGGCTAGACCATCTTGAGCAGCACGGAGGTACGCCTCCCCATAATTGAAGGCGTCTAACGCCTCTGGTGAGAAACAAGCGTCGCAGAGTACGGCCCGGCGGCGCCTATGATTCATGGCGCTTTCCACTTCTGAGTTTGTGGCGGACAATCTATCCGCATCCTCTGTCGGGGGATTATCCGGCGCCTGCCCCATATTGCCTTCCGCCTCTATGTCCAGTCCTGGCACCCGACTGGTGGAAGCTTGATTGGCAGTGTCGCCGGACATATTCTGGCGAGCGTTCTTTCTGTTAAAGAAATGCGGGCGTCATTACATTTTGAGAAAGATGACAACCACGGAGCAGGGTTTTTCCTATACCTTTGCGCCGGCGTCTCCGTCCTGACCGCCTTCCTTTTTGGCCTACCCGGCCTCGACACCTCTTGTTGACGAGTTGCCGCGGGTTCGGTAGTGCGTCCTGAATGCCTTCCCTGTAAAAGATGCCTTGTATATATGGTGGGTGAAGAGCCTAAAAGGGGATCCTAGTTTTGGAGTTGGGATGTTTTTATTTTTCTTACCTACGATGCAGGGAGCAGTCCGGGATAGTCGGCCGTAATGGCCACCGGGGCATCGTCGCAGCTTAACTAATAAAACTGTCGGTCTATCAGTTCCACAAAGATAACCGGATCTTCTTAGAGTTCGGAGTCGATGGCCCGGTCAGGGTCCTCTGGTTGTGGAGAAGGGCTGCTGACCTCCTTTATGGCTTTTCGCAGTTCCTGCCGCAAGGTGGCAAGGTGAATACTTATGACTAAGAATGCGGGAAAAATGGGAGCAGGGAAATATAACTTACCCAGCTTGGAGGATTGTACATAGAGAATCCATCCCGTGGCTTGAGGCGGGTGAACTCCTCTTCCTCGCCCTTGAATAGTTCGGACAGAATCTTCGCTAGAGCGGCAACATTGTCTGGACCCTTACGCCCGCAGCGGGTGGCGTCGTCCGCCCCGTTATAACACCACAAGGGGTGCCCACGATATTGGAGTGGCTGCACTCCCCGCATTATGCAAATCGACATAACTTCGAATATTATCAATCCAGATCGAGCTAGTGCTTTGATCCGGTTCATCAGATAGAGGACTTCTCCATTGTCTTCCGGCTGGGAGCTCCGTGGGCGCCAACTTCGGTGCTTCTTCAGAGGAGCATTGTTGAACTCGGGCAAACCCCGCCGAACAGGGTCCGGAAGAGGGACATCCTCCATATAAAACCATTCCAAAGGCCAGTCTTCGGACGGCTTCTTCGGGGTACCGGACAGGTATCCGGTATCGACGATGCGCCATATTTCGGCTCTGCCCACTTGATAAAGTGATTCCCTCTGTGTGCGAGGGACAAGGCAGAATAGCCTTTTCCACAGCTCGAAGTGAGCCTCGCAGCCCAGGAACAACTCGCAGGGAGCAACATAGCCGGCGATGTGTAGGATGGAGGCAGGGGTGAGATTGTGTAGTTGGAGGCCGTAGAACTCTAGGAGCCCGCGGAGGAACGGATGGATTAGAAATCCGAGTCCCCTTAGTAAGTAAGGAACAAGGCAAACCCGTTCCCCCATAGAGGGACAGGGAAAGTTCTCCGCTTGCTCCCCGCCATTGTAGGTGGCGAGCCTGGCTTGAACAGGCACCATGTATGCCGGAGGGAGAAATCCCTTAGTCTGCAGCTCGACTAATCGACTATGCAGGACTGTACACCTCTCCCAATCACCGGGCTTAGGGCTACAAGGGCGGGAGGAGGAGCTGCGGAGGTCGGCCATGCTGAAATGGATCTTTCCGAAGCACGCTCTGATGAATTTTCGCTAGGGGAGGATGATATGGATTGGATCTAAGAATCCCCATCCCTTTAATAGACAATTATTTATCTGGCTAGGGGGGAGAATGTAAAAACACCCTGGCACCTCGTATTCATTCAACGCGTGGGAGATAACCCTTATTGGGCAGAAAAGCCAAGAGGTTCAACATTTATGGAGCCGGACACTGCCTACGAACAGTTGAAAGTTGGAGAAGAACCCGCCTTGCAATGCCGAAGACAACACTGCACGCCGGACTCATCGTCATTGAAGCCTGGTTCGGGGGCTACTGAGGGAGTCCTAGATTAGGGGGTGTCCGGACAGCCGGACTATATCCTTTGGCCGGACTATTGGACTATGAAGACACAAGATTAAAGACTTCGTCTCATGTCTGGATGGGACTCTACTTGGCGTGGAAGGCAAGCTAGGCAATACAGATATGTATATCTCCTCCTTTGTAACCGACCTTGTGTAACCCTAGCCCTCTCTGGTGTCTATATAAGCCGGAGGGTTTTAGTCCGTAGGACAACATACAATCATACCATAGGCTAGCTTCTAGGGTTTAGCCTCTCTGATCTCGTGGTAGATCTACTCTTGTACTACCCACATCATCAATATTAATCAAGTAGGACGTAGGGTTTTACCTCCATCGAGAGGGCCCAAACCTGGGTAAAACGTCGTGTTCCCTGCCTCCTATTACCATCCGCCGTAGACGCACAGTTCGGGACCCCCTACCCGAGATCTGCCGGTTTTGACATCGATAGTGGTGTTCGGAGCTCAATCATTGTGGTGTAAAGCTCCGGGCAAGCGTTGCGGTCTCCAATTAGGTTGTGGAGATCACCCTGAGCAATTTGACAGGTTTCGGTGACCGCCCCCAAGGGTTGCCATTTGTACGGGTTCGGTGACCGCCCTCAAGGGTCCCTTAGTGGAATCATGGCATCTTGCATTGTGCGAGGGCGTGAGGAGATTACGGTGGCCCTAGTGGCTTCTTGGGGACCATTGTGCCTCCACACCGCTCCAAACGGAGATTCGCATCCGCAA
The DNA here is from genome assembly GCF_002162155.2 of Triticum dicoccoides. Classification (NCBI taxonomy): domain Eukaryota; kingdom Viridiplantae; phylum Streptophyta; class Magnoliopsida; order Poales; family Poaceae; genus Triticum; species Triticum dicoccoides. Next base: position 541,303,695 of record NC_041390.1, read on the forward strand.
GGGTATGAACTTTGGGATACATCATCATCTCCACGAGCCTCGGTTATCTCTTACCCAAGCCCTTTACTTATGCAATTTACTTTGTGATAGCCATATTGTTTCTTGTCATATATCTTGCTATCACATAGTTGTTTATCTTGCTTAGTATAAGTTTTTGGTGCACATAGGTGAGCCTAGTTGTTGTAGGTGTTGTGCTTGACAAATTAACCGCTAGGTTTATTCCGCATTTGTTCAAGCCTAAATCGTAATTATTTTAAAGCGCCTATTCACCCCCCCTCTAGGCGACATCCACGATCTTTCAGACACCATCACCAACAAGAACGTGAAGGTCAAGTGCTCAACACAAACAACCTCTCAACGACTTCACCATCTCCCTTGGCATCTTAGCCAAGCGACTTCAAGGCATCTTCGCCTACGGACATACGGCATCTTCACCAACAAGCACCCAAGACTACGCTCAAGAGAAGCTCCCCAAGCTCAAGTCCACGACTTCCATGAGCTACTACGACCTCGACACCGACCACGAGATTCCTTTCTATGGGACTCAAGAACCCGAGGAGTATCTTGAGTGGGAGAGCCTCATGGACGACTACCTCAAGCTACATCAAGTTCCTCTCGAAGATCAAGTGAAGTGCACCTCAACGAACTTCCACGACTATGCTTCCACATGCATGGTGGTTTCACTCACCTTCGAAGAGCTATGACATGAGTTGGCCCAAGATGAAGAGAGCTTTGCAGCGAGAGTTTGTGCCTCCAACCTACACGGAACAATTTCTATGCCAATTGGAGAACACCACCCAAGGATCCAAGTCCATTGACGCGTACTTCAAAGAGATGAAGAATGCCTTGCGACGAGCCGGTGTGGACAACCTGTTGGGGATATTACTACTGGGCGTAAACTTGCGTATCTGGGCCGGGTTAACTTCATCAGTAATTAAGTATGTTAAAGCCCATGAAGGTAGATGAGGGCTTAAAGCCCATGATCAGTTTAAGGCCTGTAGCCGTAAACCGGCATCGGTATGTAAACTTGTATTGTAAGTTAGGAATAAGTAGAGTCCAAACCGAACACGTGTATGAGACGGTGTTGGGACTCTATAAACCGACGGGCGTCACCCATGTATATAAGGGGACGACCCGGCGGCGGTTCATGGACAGACAACAACTCGAGACTTAGGCGAAGCTTGTTTCCTCCCTAGTCATCGAAACCCCATGAATTCCATCACAAATAGACGTAGGATTTTACCTTCATCGAAGGGGCCGAACTAGTATAAACTCTCTTGCGTCCCTGTGTCCGCTTTAACCCCTTTAAGCTAACCCGTTGCGATGGCTCCACGACTAAGTCCTTTCACGAGGACATCTGCCGTGACAAAACCACGACAGTTGGCGCCCACCGTGGGGCCATCGCACGATGGTTTCAAGTTCTTGGAGGGCCGCTTTGAAGGACTCGAGGGCTACGCTGTGGGCCGGATGACTAAGAGTCGTCGCGGCAAGCTCTATATCGATGATGCAGGCCGGGGCCCCGAGGCTGACTCAGTTGAGTACGGGTACCGGGTCCCCTTTGGTGGCATACACGTTTTCATCGGCAAGATCGGTGAACCGGGCCCTGAGCCGGACATCTGCACCGACCTCGTCGAAACGGCTCAGCGTGCGTGATCCGCCCGGGTTAAACCGGCCGTGAAGCGTGCCTTCGTGGGAGTCATCCATGGAGGAAGTTATGAAGATGGATCGGAATCTCTCGGCGAGACCGTCGTTTATTCCGGTGATGAGTCATCAATCGGAGAAACCGAATCTCTATATCAGCTACAAGATGGCCAGATTGGGGGCTGTTCCGATGGCGACAATATTCCGGACCCCTCTGATCTACCCAACCGAGTTGGAATATTCATGGACGGCACACAAGCAGTGCTTCATTCTTCGACCGCTGCGCCAATAACCTCCGGTTCAGTAGCGGCGACAGCCGCCAGGGCAGGAAGCTCTGTACGCCCGCCGGCTCAAGTTCTATCAGATCTATTTGATGCATTGGATGTGCTTATGGCAGAAGCTAACCCGGCGGATCAGGACGTCCACAACGCGGAGATTGCAAAGGTGAAGGAACAGATCACCCAGGCCACGGCGGACCTGGCAGCTGAGAATGCCAGGATGACCGCAGAGCGGGCTGCTTTAGACGCACAAGCCTACAGGCTCATGTTGGACCAGAACGCGTTGCATGAAGTCATGAAGAGGAAGTACCGATCCCGTTTGCCTTCGGTTTTCGAGGCCAGAGACCTTTTCAACACCCAGGAGCAGGAACCAGTAATCCGCTGGAGGGAAACCGGGCGGAAGCTCCTGGGACCGGTGCGCCGGTTCAGCCCCATCTAATGGATCTGCCTCGTCAAAACACTGTTATACCTCAGGCTGTTTCAACACCTCTGGGTCACTACTCCAACCCGATGGACAATCTCGTTGCCGCTGCTGCACGGCTGGAGGCCATTCCAATTGAGGTGACTCGCCGCAGGCGGTAGAGACGCGACGGGTCAAGGAGCTTCTTAGGACAGCTTTGGTCCAACAAGAAGCATACTCGTACAGCCGCGACCGGATCCACTCGACCCCTCGTCCAAGCCTGAGATACAGCAGGCGTATGGTTGAACCGGCGGTGTCAAGTAATGAACGACGTGGAGCACCCCGCGGCAACAACCCGGCAGGTGGTGCTGATAACACTCAGGAAGTGGTGGACTGGGCCCGAGCGCGCAGGGAGGCCGAGTTAGCTACACAATATCCAGCTCGGCAGCTTACGCCGGTTTGTCCAACTATCTCGGTCGAACCTGGTGTTACTTCTAGTTCTTTGGGGGTGCCTTGCCTTGTCCCCGTTTTACGCAATGTGCGCCTGCCCAAGGATTTCAAAGGCCCGCGCAAGGTACCAAATTACACGGCGGATCAACCTCCAGAGACATGGGTGGAGAGCTATGAGATGCCCATGGAAATGCTTGATGTGGATGATGCGGCATGTGCGAATTACTTCACCATGATGCTCGAAGGAACGGCCCGTACTTGGTTAAAAAGCTTACCGGCCAATTCTATCAGTTCATGGGCCCAATTACGAGCCCGGTTTATGAGTAATTTGAAGGATACATGTTAGCAGCCTATGTCGATAGTGGACTTAGCTGCCTGTGTCCAGGAGGAAGGAGAATCGACGACTCATTGGGTGCGCCGGGTCTCGCAGGTTCTGCATTCATCAGACTGCATCAACGCTGACACCGCGGTTATAACCCTAGAAGGCAATTGCCGGTTTGGGCCCCTAAAGCTGAAATTAGGACGGATGAAGCGCCATTGCACTGACATGGGGACCCTCATGGCTGCCTTGGTAAAGTATGCTGATTCTGATAGTACCAAGGATCCCGAGTCTGATGATGACAAGACAGGGAAGGGAAAGAAGAACAGCAACTCCAAAGGTCAACAACACCACTCGGCAGGCAACGGTAACGGAGGCAAGCGTAAAGCGGATGGCAACATGGACTTCGTGGCTAATACCAACGCGCAGGACAAGGGTCAGTGATGCAAGGGTAAACCGCTGAATCATAGTGGAGCGCCTAACCCTAACCCGGACCGCTTAAATTATCTATTGAACCAGCCCTGTCCAAAGCATGGGACGAAGGAGGTGCTAGCAAACCACCTTTGGAAGGATTGCTTCATTATGCAGGAGTTCAAGAACTCTAATGCTTTCCGGTATGATCACGGCTCTGGCGGTGGCTCAGGATCCGGGCCGGATACGGTGGAGGAAATTCCGGTTCAGGATTTAATGGTAACCCGGGCAGACATAACAATCAAAATAATCAGAATAACCAGGGTGGTTACAACTAGCAACAGCAACAATCGGGTTACCAGAGCAACCCAAAGCAGTTGAATAGTGGGCAGTACCATGTTTTCACCACTAGCTTGGACAAGCGAGACCGAAAGGTTCAGAGGCGGGCAGTCAACTCTGTTGAACCGGCCGTGCCCCGTTATCTACGCTGGTCTGAACAGCCAATCATATGGAGCAGAGAGGATCACCCTCCCCAGGTTGATAATCCAGGTCAGTTGGCTCTGGTGGTGGCGCCTCAGGTGGGAGGTTACAAGTTCACCAAGGTGCTCATGGATGGAGGGAGCAGCATTAATATCTTGTACTATGAGACCTTCCGTCGTATGGGACTAACAGACAAAAATCTCAAACCGTCCAATACGGTGTTCCACGGTGTGGTACCTGGCAAATCAGCATATCCTGTTGGTAAGATAGCTCTGGAAGTGGCCTTTGGAGATGATCATGATTCCAGGTCGGAAACATTGACGTTTGAAGTGGTGAAAATCCAAAGTCCATATCACGCCCTATTTGGGCGACCGGCCTACGCCAAGTTTATGGCACGGTCCTGTTATGTGTATTTGCAGCTCAAGATGCCAGGTCACAGGGGGACAATAACGGTTCACAGAAGCCGTAAAATCGCTTTGGAGTGCGAGGAAGGAGATGCGGCCTACGCAGTGTCGGTTTGTGCCACCGAGGAGCTGAAGTATTATAAGGACAATGTTGATCCGGCGGACATGACTCCATTAAAGAAGCCAACTATGGAGCATGATCCGGCCCTGAAGTTCAAATCGGCAGCTGAAACTAAGCTTGTTGACTTCGTGCCAGGCGATTCGTCCAAGCAGTTCAGCATCAGTGCCAACTTGGATCCGAAATAGGAAAGCGCGCTCATCGAGTTCATCCGTGAGAAATCGGGACATTTTTGCATGGAAGCCCTCTGACATGCCAGGTGTACCGAGGCAACTCGCTGAGCACACCCTTAATGTGGATCCTAAATACAAACCGGTGAAACAGTTCCTCCGCCGGTTTAACGAAGAAAGACGCAAGGCGATTGGAGAAGAGGTAGCCAGGCTCTTAGCAGCTGGCTTTATTATTGAAGTTTTCCACCCTGAGTGGCTTGCCAATCCGGTGCTGGTCCTTAAGAAAAATGGCACCTGGCGCATGTGTGTGGATTACACAGATCTTAATAAGGCTTGTCCAGCAGATCCTTTTTCCCTCCCCCGTATTGATCAAATTATTGATGCTACGACGGGTTGTGAGCGTTTGAGTTTTTTGGATGCATATTCTGGCTATCATCAGATCAAAATGGCAGTTAAGGACCAGGAGAAGACGGCATTCATAACTCCCTTTGGAGCCTTCTGCTATGTGTCTATGCCCTTTGGGCTCAAGAGTACCCAGGCAACTTATCAACAGTGTGTACAAAATTGTCTTCACAAGCAGATTGGCCGTAATGTACATGCTTACGTGGATGATATCGTGGTTAAGTCAAGGGAGAAGGAGACTCTGGTTGACGACTTGAAGGAAACCTTTGATAACCTGAGGACGTACAAGATGATGCTTAATCCGGCCAAGTGTGTCTTTGGTGTACCGGCATGCAAGTTATTGGATTTTCTGGTGTCCAACAGGGGAATTGAGGCTAATCCGGAGAAGATCACAGCCATCACCTCCCTGGCTAAACCGAAGTGTATCAACGATGTTCAACGCCTGGCAGGCTGGATTGCCGCGTTAAGCCGGTTTATCAGCCGCCTTGGTGAGAAGGCAATCCCTTTGTATCAGATGTTGAAGAAGACGGATCAATTCATCTGGAGTTCTACTGCTGACAAAGCATTTGAGGACTTAAAGCGACAATTGGCCAGTCCGCCTGTGCTCGCTGCTCCCGTGGACAAGGAGCCGTTGCTGCTATATGTTGCTGCTAATGCTCGTGTGGTCAGTGTGGCTATTGTGGTGGAGCGAAAAGAGGCAGGCAAGGAGCATCCGGTTCAACGTCCGGTCTATTATATCAGCGAGGTACTCATTGAGTCCAAGCAAAGGTATCCGCATTGGCAAAAGCTGGTATATGGAGTTTTTATGGCAAGCCGGAAGCTCAAGCAATACTTCCAAGGGCACCCCATTACGATGGTCAGTTCTGCTCCCTTGGGGGATATCATCCAGAACTGGGAAGCGACTGGCCGGATTGCCAAGTGGGCTATACAGCTTGGGCCGCACGGGTTGAAGTATGTGCCTCGGATGGCGGTTAAGTCTCAAGAACTTATTGATTTCATCAATGATTGGATGGAACTACAAGCACCTGAAGAAAAGCTGGATCACACATATTGGACCATCCATTTTGACGGATCCAGGCAATTGGAAGGCTCGGGGGCTAGAGTCGTATTAACTTCCCCACGAGGTGATAAGTTTTGTTATGTTCTCCGTTTAATGTTCCCTTGTACTAACAATGCAGCTGAGTATGAAGCCTTGCTCCATGGTCTCCGGATGGCTAAGGAGATGAATCTAAGTCGAGTTAAGTGCTTCGGTGACTCGGACCTCGTGGCTCAACAAGTGTCTGGCACTTGGGATTCCAAGGACCCACTCATGGCAGCATATCATCGTGAGGTGGATATTGTTGCAGGTCACTTTAAAGGCTATCAGGTGGACCACGTGGACCAACGGAAGAATGAAGCGGCGGACGCTTTAAGCCGGCTGGGCTCTCAGCGCAAACCGGTCCCGCCCAATGTTTTTCTGGATGTGCTGCACAACCCGTCTGTCAAACTCCCTGGTGAAGCGGATTTGGCTATTCCTGATCCGGAGGCTCAATTGGTGGCAGCTCTTCATGTCATTCCGGAATGGACGCTTCCTTACCTGGCGTACATGAACCAGGGCGAGTTACCAGAGGATGAGACTCTGGCCCGACAGATAATCCGGCGGTCCAAGTCCATGACTATTTTCAATGGTGAGTTGCATCATTGCAGTGTATCAGGGGCGTTTCAACGCTGTGTGTCTCCTGAAGAAGGCTGTGAAATTTTGCGTGAGATCCATGAAGGAGATTGTGGTCACCACGCCAGTTCCAAATCTTTGGTGGCTAAAGCGTTTCGCCATGGCTTCTATTGGTTAACAGCTCATGCTGATGCGGAGGATCTGGTCAGACGATGTGACGGTTGCCAAAAGTTTTCAAGACGTGCTCATGTGCCGGCTCAAGAATTGAGAATGATTCCAATTACTTGGCCATTTGTGACTTGGGGGCTGGATATGGTTGGGCCTTTTAAAAGGTCCAAAGATAAGAAGACCCACCTCCTGGTGGCGGTTGACAAGTTTATAAAGTGGGTGGAGGCAGAACCTGTTAGCAAGTGTGATGCGGCAACGGCGGTTCAGTTCATCAAAAAAGTGATTTTCCGGTTTGGCTTTCCACACAGTATCATCACAGATAATGGTACCAATTTGTCCAAGGGTGCCATGAAGGAGTTCTGCGAACGGGAGCACATCCGGCTTGACGTTTCATCAGTGGCACACCCACAGTCCAATGGTCAAGCAGAAAGGGCTAATCAAGAGATCTTGAGAGGCATCAAGCCCCGGCTTATGGTTCCTTTCCAGAGAACACCGGGTCGTTGGGTAGAAGAGTTACCATCTGTCTTATGGAGCATCAATACTACACCCAACAGATCAACAGGATACACACCGTTCTTCATGGTCTATGGAGCAGAGGCGGTTCTCCCAAGTGATATCCGTCATGACTCACCTCATGTGGCGGCTTATGTTGAAGCGGACAATGAGACATCACGGCAAGACGCTTTGGACCTGTTGGATGAAGAACGTGACATAGCAGCCGCCCGCTCGGCGATTTACCAACAGGATCTTCATCGTTATCACAGTCACCGAGTCAGAACCAGAACCTTTCAGGAAGGAGATTTGGTGCTTCGGCTCATCCAAGATCAGACTGATATGCATAAGCTATCCCCACCTTGGGAGGGACCTTTCATGGTCAGCAAGAATCTGCACAACGGGTCATACTATCTGATCGATATTCGAGAGCATAAAGACTCACGTACATCAGAGGAGGAGACCAACATGCCGTGGAACATAGCTCATCTTCGGCCTTACTATACCTGAGCCATTGGCTCTACTTATGTACATATTACGACGATGTATATATTATGATTAAATATAATAAACCGGAACCTCAGCTAAAGCGGGGTATCTGTTCTTTTACATCATGTGTGGTTACACGGAGTTGTTTTAAAGCGGCCTCCGGTTTACCCCTTGAGTTAGCTTTTCAAAGCATCATGTTATATCACTTGGGGGCTTGGTCGTGTCCGAACCAATGCAACACCTCTTGATAGGCGAGAGCCACCAGATCACTTGGGGACTTGGTCACGTCTGAACCAGTCACGCCTCTTGATCGGCCTAAGGCCACAGAATCACTTGGGGGCTTGGTCGAACCCGAACAATTGACACGCCTTTTGATCGGCATAAACGCCACGATTTCATTTGGAGACCTGGCTGACTTGAACCATAGCTACACCTATCAGGGAGCTTGGTCGTGTCCGACCATGGTAACGCCATCTGATCGGCTCAAATAAAGCCTCTTTTTGCAAACGGTTTTATCATTGCCTTTGCTTCACATTTTTCTTTGATAGATATTTCTTTCTTTTTGTTGCGTTTTTTAAACCGACAAAGTTTTAAGCCGGCTCAAACTGTCAACTGACGGAACACGGTCCATTTTTAATGCGGAGACTATTTGCCCGGTTTGATTTTTTATAAACATCCTATTACGGAGTAACATGGTGTTTTTTTATAACCCGACACGGTCTACATGGTAAACTGACATTATATATATACAGGAGCTACTATCTCCTCCAACAGTGTGGGTTTATAAACCTCCGCTTCAAGATTGGCCAAGCCAACTTCATGCCCAACGATGGCAATTTTTTGTATTGCAGAAAATACTTTGGACAGTTCATCACCCAAAGGAAGAACAAGTTGCAGTAATTATGCACGAAGGCATATCAAAATCAAGAGTATCGGCTAGCCTATTACAAGGCAACACGGTGCCCAAAATAAGATCATTGTTTTTTCGCAAAGGAGAAGCAGTTTAAACCGGCTTCCGGTTCAAGCTTGGTCACCAGCCTGGCCTGATGGTTGTGGGTCATCCCGCGCCGCTTCAACTTCAGCTTCTCTACCCAGTGGCTGGAAATCAACAGTTGTCCAGTCGATTCCCATTAATGCTTGAAAGACAGCTTCATCATGGATCAGCAACGACGGTTCAATATCGGGAGCGTAAGTATGCTTACGGATTGGAGGGATAAGATTTTCCGCTTCAGGAATTGGTGCAACTACTCGCTTGTTTTGGTTGTCATATTGGGCTTGATAATGAGACAAGTCTGCTTCTTCAACCAATTGACAAGCTAGCGGACGCACCTCCCGGTTTATTGCTCACAGATCTGCTTCACTAAACTCTGACCCGTCTTCCTTCAAGCTAGGATAGCCCCAAGCCACTTCAACAGGATCAAAATTCGGCACCCAAGCTTTTGCCCAGATTAAGGCATTGATCGCACCGGTTCGAGCAGCAGATTTCTTCAGCTCTTCAACCCGGGCAGGAAGCATCGACAGTCTCTTCAGAGTGTCCTGAATCAAAGTGGGCGCCGAATTGTTGTGGGATGCAGTAGAGATGATCCGTTGTGCACCAGTGTACAGTTGGTCGATCAATGTGTAGGCAGCTTTCAATTTCTTCCGCACATCTGACCCCAAGTGACCAATACGTTTCCCTGAAATATTACAAAGGGTTAACAAACCGGCAGCTCTATAAGACGGCCGAATCAATCCAGAAATCAAACCAGCTTACCAAAGATAGCAGTGATCATGGCATGCACGTGCCGATTTATGCTGGTCAGTTCGTCCACCACCGGTTTCAGTGCAGCCTCGGCATCTTCTGCTCGTTTGGTTAAAGCGGATTTTTAGTGGCCCAATCCGCCCGCTCCTTCTTGAAATCCTTCTTAAGCTGTTCCATGACGCTTAAGGCGCTGGTCAACTCCTCTTTTGCTTTTGAGGTTTCAGTCTGTTGGGACTTCAGATTTTCTTGGAGATCGGCGACTTGGTTTTCTTTTGTCTTCAGCTCAGCCTGCATACAGACAGTTATATGATTCAGCAAGCAGTGCAAGAATTGAAGCACCAACCACATAACAAGTTATGCACTTGGCACTTGGGGGCTAATGCCTATTTGATCTTCATATTTCACTTGATTATAAAGTCCCAAGATCAATACAAGTATTCAACTTGGCACTTGGGGGCTAATGGCTATTTGCTCGAATAAATTCTAATGCTGCGATCTCAATTACTTAAAGTCCCGGTTTAATTGCACTAAGTTGAACCGGCCCTTGAGGGCTACATCAGCAAATTCAGAAGCATTGCGATTTATATTAGCAAGTCCCAGTTTGAATTAATATTCTAAACCGGCCCTTGGGGGCTAGGAGAGTTAACAAGATTGAAATATCCAAGCAGGGAAAAGTACATGAAAGTTACCTCAAATTTCTCTTTCATCATATTCACCAGACCAGCTTCATAATCACGGCTGGTATATAGCCGGTTCAGGTAGCCAGAATGAAGATCTTGGGCATTCAGAGCAGCATAGGTCGCCAAGTCAACATTCCACTTGCCTTTGCCCATGGCAGCAAATTCTTCTTTGGCGGTATGCTTGGATAAAACAACAGGATTGCTGGACTCTGTATGGCCAATGCTAGTAATTACAACTTCATCATCCTTAGCATCACCGGTTTGCACTGGCGCAGTCGGTTTGTCAGCAGGCTGGGATGGACTGGTGGATCTCCCAAACCGGATGGGGCTCGTGGGCTGGTTCACAGGGCTTGAGGTGTCAATAGGCCTTTCTTCAGCAATAAAATTGTCATCCTGCTGTGGTGGATCATTGGGTATGTCTTTAGGAATAGCCGCTTCAAGATCTGGTGTTTTACCCGGTTCAGGGACAGCGTCCTCGTCGGCCGCTTTATCCAGGCGAGCCTTCTTGCTTGGCCTAGGCTTGGCCCTGAAAGGAATAACAAAGTCAAATACAGCATATGTTCCAAGGTGATGTACCAGAAATATTATGATAAGTATAGCTTACCAAGCACTGTTTTGAGCGGTGGCAGCTGAGTAGCCGATGACTCGCCAGAGGATGAGTGGGAAGTAACCTGATAATCGGAGTCAGAGGGATTAAGAGGTTGACGAAAACAGCCCGCTTTAGGACAAGCATTGACAAGCAAATTAGAGACCTCTAAACGGCATTTCCGAACCGGACTGTTCGGTAAACCGGCGGAGGTAACTACCTGGCCGCTGTGCCGGGTTGTGCAGCGAGCTTCGTGCTGTTGGGTCTTCATATGAAATTTGGGATCCAAGTAAGCAAGAGGATGAGAAAATTTAACCTTCCAATTTGCCTGACGGATTTTTAGTGAAGGCAAAGGGTTTGAATCAGAAGAGAGAGTAATTACCTCTGCAGCATCAGCATGGCTGGCTTCGGCATCATCCTGACAAATATCATCATCAACAAGGCGTATGAAAAATAAGCCAAGTGAGTCAAGCTCTACCTCAAGGTCCGGATTACACACATCATCATCAGGGGCCGGATCAGAAGATGCAGTGGCTTTCTTCTTATGAGCAGGCCGTTTCACGACTTTAGTCTTTGGCCGGGTTGGTCTTTCTGGTTTGTCTGTTTTTTCTGGCTTCTCCTGCGGAAGCTTCTTGCTCCAAAATGGATCATTGCCCTGTTTAAACAGACATTGATATCAAATAATGACTAGATATATCAATAACAGGTTCAGTAAAAAGAAAAATCAAAACTCTTATAGCTGGCGGTTTGTTGGTGGCACAGAAGGGAAGCAGGCCGGTTCGAGTACAGATGTGTTCTGGTTCATTCAGCATTTTATTCACAGCCCCTGTGATTTCTTCGTCGGTGATCTGGATGTTAGCATGTCGCAGTGGGTCATCAACACTGCCAGTATACTCGCACATCAAACCGGAGCACTGACTAAGGGGCAGTATGCTCCACGATATCCAACATCGAGCAAGATCAACCCCTGTTATACCGTTGGCCATGAAGGCTCTGAGCTTGGACAGTTGAGGAGCGTATTTGCTTCTCTCCTTGGCAGTCAACCTTTGCAGAAAGGGGTGTGTATTGCTAAGCCGCTCCGGACGAAAGCCAGACAAAGGATTTTCACCAGCAGGGGAGGTGTCTTTGCAATAGAACCATGTTTGATTCCACTCTTTGGGGTGGCTGTGCAGTTTGGCGTGAGGGTATGTGACCTCTTTCCTTTTCTGAATCACCACACCACCCAATTCTCCATTGGAACCGTCAGTAAACTCAGTGCGGCGGTTTAGATGGAAGCAGTCTCTGAACAGCTCAACTGTGGGCTCCTCTTGAAAGAACGCCTCACAGAGTACTTGGAAGTGACACATGTTTGTAACAGAGTTGGGGCCAATGTCTTGTGGGTGGAGTTGAAAATTGGCTAAAATGTCCCGGTAAAATTTAGAACCGGGCGGCTTAAAGCCCCGGGCTAAGTGATCTACAAAAATGACGACCTCTCCTTCTTGAGGTGTGGAAGGGCATTCTTCGCCAGGGACCCTCCAATGGATGGTGTTTTTGATGCCTAAAGCGCCGATCAGGACTAAATTGTTCAGTTGAGTCTCTGTGACGCGAGAAGGAACCCAGTTGCACTCATATACTTGCTTGGCCATGATGAAATCTACAAGATAAGTGATTCCGGTTCAAGAATGCATTGATTAAAGTACACTGGTATGTACAATGTTAAACTGGAGACAGCTCTATCTAAACCGGAGTTTTATGAAGCAACAACATCTGGCGGTTCAATTAGGGGACTAGTGGTATATACTGGTTTGTTAATTTTTTCTATACCAAGTTAAACCGCCGAATCTAAGCATTGAAACAGTTGAGATTGCGGATGGGTAAGTGTACAGAAACAGATTTCACAAGATTTCTCTACAGCGATTGATCTGAAGCAAGTTCAGAAAAGAAGGAAAATATTCAAAAGCTCAAAGCAGAACAGTATTGAATCAATGGGCGGAAATATATGTTAGATCTATGGTTTTAGGCATGAAACTAAAGGCGGATACTAAAAGTTATCACTACATACAGAAGGGGTTCACAGATGTATCCAGGAGCTAGCATATGAACAAGGAGCAGGCGATGAACACTAGAGAGCATGGAAACCCTAGAACAGATCTATAAAGAAAAATATAGAAGACTTACCGGAGCTGAGGAAGACGCGGAAGGTCGCCGCGGTGCTCTGGTACACTCAGGGTGATGCAGCGGCCAAGGTTAGTGCAGTAGTTGACGGCGGCGGCGGAGCTCCGAAGCTGGGCGACGCGAGGAAGACGAAGCAGAAGGGCACGAAGGGGAAAAAAGAAATGACCTTTGGTCCTATTTATAAAGAAAGGGACATGTGTCACGCGCGAGAATCAAGGGGCCGCGAATTTGGAAACGGAGCTGTCGCCTCGATTGTCACAGATCTATTAAAACAAGAAGGTATCATGGATAGTTTCTTTATGACAGATGACATCACTCCGGTTTACAGCAATCAGAGAAGATGACATCACGGCAGTTCACCAAACTACAAGAAGATGTTGAAGATGAAGTTTTTAGTAAAGGATTGACATGAACCTGTTCAAATCAATCTGGGGCCTAATGTTGGGGATATTACTACTGGGCGTAAACCGGTGTATCTGGGCCGAGTTAACTTCATCAGTAGTTAAGTATGTTAAAGCCCGTGAAGGTAGATGAGGGCTTAAAGCCCATGATTGGTTTAAGGCCTGTAGCCGTAAACCGGCGTCGGTATGTAAACTTGTATTGTAAGTTAGGAATAAGTAGAGACCAAACCGAACGCGTATATGAGCCAGTGTTGGGACTCTGTAAACCGACGGGCGTCACCCATGTATATAAGGGGACGACCCAGCGGCGGTTCAAGGACAGACAACAACTCGAGACTTAGGCGAAGCTTGTTTGCTCCCTAGTCATAGAAACCCCATAAATTCCATCACAACTAGACGTAGGCTTTTACCTTCATCGAAGGGGCCGAACTAGTATAAACTCTCTTGCGTCCCTGTGTCCGCTTTAACCCCTTCAAGCTAACCCGTTGCGATGGCTCCACGACTAAGTCCTTTCACAAGGACATCTGCCGTGACAAAACCACGACACAACCCATCAATGAAGTTCCACTTCATGATGGTATTGAAAAACGACATCTCCAAGACTATCTTCCTCGAGAACTACAAGTCACTCGACAACAACTACATTGGTGCTCTCAAGGCGGAACAAGAACTCATGAAGGCCAAGGCTTCTCCACCCCAAGCACACTTCTCGAAGACCAAGCTCAAAGACGACGAGCATGAGCTAGTACCACCACGATGTCCAAGCCCTACGAGATCCAATATGATGCTCCCAAGTGCGACTTCATCGTCGTCCCTGTTTGTAGCATTGATGGTGCCGAGTCTACTTCGACTCTTTTTCAAGACGGTGTGGCGACGACTACGACTATGGAGCCAATCAAGGAACATGCTTTGGAGGCGAGCGACATGATGACGAGCAAGGATGATTCTTCCATCTTAGGAGGCGAGAGTGATGATGTGCCATCTTCGGCCTTCATCCATGGCGACAATGATGAGATGGTTGAGCATGGGATTTTCCCTTCGACCACGACGATGTATGATGACTTGAGTGACTTGTGCCACCATATCGAGAGTGAGAGTGACTTCACCAATAGCCCCATATATGATGAGTTGCCACAATTCCCATATGAGGAGAGCCACAACCCCCACCACTTGAGTGAGATGAGTGACTCCACCATCTGTGAGATTGAGTGCACCTACCTTGAGGGAGTGAGTGAACCACCACATAGAGAGAGTGTGATAGTTGTTAGGGCATGTGAGGCCACTATGATTTCTAACGAGTTAACCTCTATCTCTATTGTGTCTTATCATTTGGTGCTAGGTCCCATATATGATGACGCACCAATCCTTGATGACTTCGTCCTACCTTTCGACAAGACATTGGCCATGGTGGAATATGATGCACCCCCCACATGGTTCCATCAAGATGAAGATGACCACCATTTGGTCTTTGCCACCTCACTTACACCACATGAGTGGAATGACAAAGGTAACATAGGTGAAGGTGATGCTCTAGTCCCACTAGTGGACATTCTTGACATTGATCGCTTGCATGATGTTGATCAACCTATTACCATGCTCCATGCTAGTGTGACTTCACCATGCGATGATTTCCCCATTTATGATGAGTTTGATGATTGCCATGTGGAGTCTATTAGTTGTGATGCCATGTTACATAGGATTTCTTGTGATCATTCTTTAGGTCACATAATGTTTGACAATCCGCTTGACTTGTCATATACTATGCATGAGATCCATCATATGTCATATTTACAATCTCATTGTAGTGACTATGCATATGCCATTAAAATGAACCCAATTTTCACATATGGCATAGATGAAAAGCCCATGGTTATTGGCATTTGTTTTTCTTGTGATGATATTAATATGATCCCTTTGCATCATCTACCTCATATTCCATGCCATGACCACCTAACTTCGGATATGCATTGTTTTGGATGTTGTCCCTTTTCTCCATATGATGTTTCCAATATTGCTCATGAGGAGACCCCCATAGTTTCCTCATACATTTTAGGAGATTTTGATTCCCATTCATCGCATGATCCCAATACTTGTGTGCACCATATGCTTCCCATGAATAACCATGCTATTGTTAGGCCACATACTTGCACGCTCAATTTGTGTCCCCATCGTATTATACACAATATGTATTATTTCGTGATGGATGACATGTTCTTATACCATGCATCAAATTTCTTTGAGCGATGCTTATCTTGTACTGACTCTCACGTGCACATACACATCATGATGGATGATGTGTACATTTACCACATACACAATTTCTTTGGCTTGTGTCTCTTTTGTGTAGGTACCCACGAATACTTGTCAACCTCACAATCCCATGAGTTGACAAAACGAGCTCTAGAGAGCAATGATGACTTGGGATCCCATGGATTGTCTTTTCCACCGCTCTCGTCGTGCAAAGACTTCGCACATTTATTCTCCATGTCCCTCACATGGTTATGGATTATTGTCTAATACATATTCTATGCCCATCTTGCCATGTTCACTTTGCATGATATGCCCATTCCTATGCCTTTGCCATGCATTTTTGACCCATGCTTTGCATTACACATGACGATTGATTCTCATACTTGTATGTGTATTTGCAAGCTTGGTGGAGATATTACTTGTTATTGCCATGTTCCATCTGTGACCCATTCCTATGATGATATTATGATCTTGCTTTGTGCTCATGCTTGCGATATGTCAGGTGCATTGCCTTTGCCTATTATTTACTCACATGACATGATTGCCATGATTTCCTCTAGTGTGTTGCATCTTCGCTCCACTAGTTTGCATGCCTTGATTACTATGCTTGCTTATGTTGCATCATCAATGATTCATACTAGCTCATTTCATGCAGTTGATGACAACCATCTACATGCTTTACACATGATTGTTATTGATTCTTGTCATATATCTCCATGTGCTGCCTCTCTCATGTTAGACAATTTTCCATGTATTGAGTGCAACAATGATTCTAATCTTGCTCATGAGATTGCCCCCATAGCATTCTCACATATATTTGGATATTTTGACATATTTCTTGTGAAGCATGCTTGTCTTACCTCTTTGCACCATATACCTAGTGCCATGAATAGTGCCATTGTTGCATCATATTATTCATGCACTTGTGCTTCTAATGGTTATGTGCAAGAGAAGAGAACCATCATGATGGATGATGTGTTTATCTACCATGCGCATACATTCTTCGCTTTCTTTTGTGCATGTGTAGGATACTTTGACATCATGTCGACTTCCACTTCACATGAGTTGAATATTCGAGCTCTTGAGAGCGAACCACCTTCTACCACGACGATTCTACATCACACTTACTTGTGCTTCGGCATTGTGAAGAATGCACAAGGACACGCCTTCAAGGTGACATCTTTCTTGAGCATGGATATGACGGATCATACTACTTGTGTTGTGATATGTCCATTTTGCATCATGCTTTTATATCAATATTTATTGCATTATAGGCTGTTATTACACATTATGTCACAATACTTATGCCTATTCTCTCTTATTTTACAAGGTTTACATAAAGAGGGAGAATGTCGGCAGCTGGGATTCTGGCTGGAAAAGGAGCAAATATTAGAGACCTATTCTGCATAGCTCCAAAAGTCCTGAAACTTCACAGATGATGTTTTCCAAATATATAAAAAACATTGAGCGCAAGAACTTCACCAGGGGGGCACCCCCTGCCCACGAGGGTGGGGGGCGCGCCCTACACCCCTGGGCGCGCCCCCTACCTCATGGGCCCCCTGGTGGCCCTCCGGTGACCATCTTCTGCTATATGGACTCTTTCGATGGGAAAATAATCATAAGCCATCTTCTCGTACGAAACTCCGCCGCCACGAGGCGGAACCTTGGCGGAGCCAATCTAGGGTTCTGGCGGGGCTGTTCTGCCGGGGAAACTTCCCTCCCGGAGGGGGAAATCATGGCCATTGTCATCACCAACGCTCCTCTCATCGGGAGAGGGCAATCTCCATCAACATCTTCATAAGCACCATCTCATCTCAAAACCCTAGTTCATCTCTTGTATTCAATTCTTGTCTCCCAGTCCGGGATTGGTGCTAGTAGGTTGCTAGTAGTGTTAATTACTCCTTGTAGTTGTTGCTAGTTGGTTTAATTGGTGGAAGATCATATGTTCAGATCCTATATGCACATTAATACCCCTCTGATTATGAACATGTTTATGCTTTGTGAGTAGTTACTTTTGTTCCTGAGGACATGGGAGAAGTCTTGCTATTAGTAGTCATGTGAATTTGGTATTCGTTCGATATTTTGATGAGATGTATGTTGTCTCTCCTCTAGTGGTGTTATGTGAACGTCGACTACATGACACTTCACCATTATTTGGGCCTAGAGGAAGGCATTGGGAAGTAATAAGTAGATGATGGGTTGCTAGAGTGACAAAAGCTTAAACCCTAGTTGATGCGTTGCTTCGTAAGGGGCTGATTTGGATCCATATGTTTCATGCTATGGTTAGGTTTACCTTAATACTTTTGTTGTATTTGCGGATGCTTGCAATAGAGGTTAATCATAAGTGGGATGCTTGTCCAAGTAAGGGCAGCACCCAAGCACCGGTCCACCCACATACCAAACTATCAAAGTACCGAACGCGAATCATATGAGCGTGATGAAAACTAGCTTGACGATATTCCCGTGTGTCCTCGGGAGCGCTTTACATCATATAAGAGTTTGTCCAGGATTGTCCTTTGCTACAAAAGTATTGTGCCACCTTCCTGCACTTTATTTACTTTTGTTACTTGTTGCTCGTTACAAATTATCCCATCACAAAACTATCTGTTACCACTTATTTCAGTACTTGCAGAGAATACCTTGCTGGAAATCACTTACATTTCCTTCTGCTCCTCGTTGGGTTCGACACTCTTACTTATCGAAAGGAATACGATATGTCCCCTATACTTGTGGGTCATCAAGACTCTTTTCTGGCGCTGTTGCCGGGGAGTGAAGCGCCTTTGGTAGGTGGAATTTGGTAAGGAAAAATTTATAGTGTGCTGAAATTTACTGTCACTTGCTACTATGGAAAGTAATCCTTTGAGGGGCTTGTTCGGGGTATCTTCACCCCGACCAGTAGAGCAAAAAGTTGTTCCTCAACCTACTGAACCTATTGAAAATGAAAATGCTTGCTTTGAAATTCCTTTGGGTATGTGTAACACCCTCGATGCGGCTATATCTCCCACGTGTCGAAGCACGACTTAGAGGCATAACCGCATTGAAAGCAATGTCGCAAGTGAGGTAATCTTCACAGAACCCATGTAATACATAAGGGAAAAAGATACATAGTTGGCTTACAATCGCCACTTCACACAATTACATGAATAAAACATTACATCATTCAGATACACACAAGGTCCGACTACGGAACCCAAAATAAAAGAAGACTACCCCAAATGCTACACAGATCCCCGATCGTCCCAACTGGGCTCCACTACTGATCGACTGAAATGAAACAATACAAAGGACAAGATCTTCATCGAGCTCCTCCTTGAGCTCAGTTGCGTCACCTGCACGATATCATCGGCACCTGCAAACTGGTTTTGGAAGTATTTGTGAGTCACGGGGACTCAGCAATCTCACACCCTCGCGATCAAGACTATTTAAGCTTATAGGTAGGGTAAAAGGTATGAGGTGGAGCTGCAGCAAGCACTAGCATATATGGTGGCTAACATACACAAATGAGAGCGAGAAGAGAAGGCAAAGCACGATCGAGAAACTATGATCAAGAAGTGATCCTAGAACAACCTACGTCAAGCATAACTCCAACACCGTGTTCACTTCCCGGACTCCACCGAAAAGAGACCATCATGGCTACACACTCGGTTCATGCATTTTATTTAAGTTAGGTGTCAAGTTCTCTACAACTGGACATTAACAAATTCCCATCTGCCCATAACCGTGGGCACGGCTTTCGAAAGTTCAAAACCCTGCAGGGGTGTCCAACTTAGCCCATCACAAGCTCTCATGGGCAACGAAGGATATTCCTTCTCCTAGGAAGACCCGATCAGGCTCGGAATCCCGGTTACAAGACATTTCGACAATGGTAAAACAAGACCAGCTAAGCCACCCGAATGTGCCGACAAATCCCGATAGGAGCTGCACATATCTCGTTCTCAGGGCACACCGGATTGTCCAAACTTCCGGTAGGCCAGCCCAGAGTTGCCCCTGGTGGCCACCGACGGCTGACAAGTTGGACCAACACTCAGAGGAGCACTGGCCGGGGGGTTTAAATAAAGATGACCCTTGGGTAGGCCTACCCAAGGGAAAGAAAAGGCTAGGTGGCAAATGGTAAAACCAATGTTGGGCCTTGCTGGAGAAGTTTTATTCAAGGCGAACTGTCAAGGGGTTCCCATTATAACCCAACCGTGTAAGGAACGCAAAATCCGGGAACATAACACTGATATGATGGAAACTAGGGCGGCAAGAGTGGAACAAAACACCAGGCATAAGGCCGAGCCTTCCACCCTTTACCAAGTATATAGATGCATTAATATAAATAAGAGATATTGTGATATCCCAACAAAATATCCATGTTCCAACATGGAACAAACTTCAGCTTCACCTGCAACTAACAACGCTATAAGAGGGGTTGAGCAAAGCGGTAACATAGCCAAACAACGGTTTTCTAGGACAAGGTGGGTTAGAGGCTTGGCTTAGCAATATGGGAGGCATGATAAGCAAGTGGTAGGTATCGCAGCATAGGCATGGCAAAAGAGCGAGCAACTAGCAAGCAAAGATAGAAGTGATTTCGAGGGTATGGTCATCTTGCCTGCAAAGTTCTCCGAGAAGACGAAAGCTTGATCCTTGTAAGCGTACTCAACGGGTCCTCGAACGCGAACTCGTCTCCCAGCTCTACCCAATCAAGAACAACAAGCAAAGGGAGACACAATCAACCACGTGCAATGCACAAGCAACATGATGCAAAACATGGTAGGATATGCGGGATGCGATATGTGATGCATATGCAAGATTTGGAAAGGGATGATTGAACCTGACCTCAACTTGGAAAACCAAGAGTTCCACTAGAAAGGGGAGTTGATTTCGGTCGAAATCGATATAAAGATCACCGGAATCGGATGCACGGTTTGGAAATGGCAAGCAAAACAAATATGGCACCGATATGCGATTAACTGCACGAGGCCCTCTAAATGCATCAAGATAAATAAGCTACTGCACTCAAACATAGCAAAAAAATACATGGAAGGGATCCTCTCAAGATGCTTAACAAAAGATGAACACTGAGCTACAGCTAATTCACTCATTAACAGGTTCAAACAAGCACGGCAAAAGAGCAAATGATAACAGGTTCCAGACTTAGTGAAATTAACAGCATGCCAGGAATTTAACATCAGGAAGCAATGTTTACAGCATGATAGACACATGCTAGAGGAACATATCATGGCAAAGCAAAGCATGGCATGAAGCTACTCAAAGCATACAACAAAAGTCCCTTACTGACCATAAGCCAAAAGGGATCAGAAAATACAATTGCAACCACGTGAACATAGCAAAAACATAAACAGATTCAGACTTAGTGAAAAACTGGAGCATGCAAAACAGACATCAAGTAGGCATGTTTACGAGCTCGATGCACTCACTACGAGGCATTGCATGATAAACTAAGCATACACCCAGCAAGTAGACATGGCAAGAACAACAACATAGCATGCACGGATCAACAACAACAAGCTTGGCAAAATTGATAAACATGTTAACAATCTGCCAGGAACATTTTATAGAAAAAGTAGAGCTCGATTGAATCAAGCTAGGGTGCTCCATAAATGCAAAAAATGACATGGATGGATAGAGCACCACAATATCTACAAAACATCCTTACTGATCATGCTCAAAAGAGGCACGGATCACTCGGTAGCAACATGAACACATGACATAAAAATAATAACAGGACAAGGACTTAGAATATTTCCAAGTCCCTAAAATCAGCAAAATTGAGTAAGCTACTTTGCATGCTTGTGCTAGTCACCACAAAGATCACAAAAATACATGGCATACACCCCTGTAAAGATGGCATGGCATACTTCAAAACACATGTAGAGCTCAGGATCATAGCATGCACACATTAATCATGGAAAAATGACAAATGAGCAAATGCTGATACGGATCTAAAACTAACATCACATAGCCCTCTTCCAACATCATTTAGGGCATCAAGATGAGCTTAAATGAAAATGATGCAATGAGATGAAATGGAGTACTCGTTGAGACGAACATTTCGATATGCTACACGCATGAATGGGAGCAACGGTGATGAAGTTATGATGCGATGAAATATGCATAAATTACTGGGATCTGGGGACTTAGTCATTTCGGGGAAAAAAATATGAGCGCGTTTTAGATAAACAACGCACTGGGCGGCGGGTAGCAGGGCTTCTCACCCGCATGGCCTTGGGCCGGAGAGAGACGGAACTGGGCCGGTCGGAGTTGGGCCGTAATCTGGGCCACGATCTAGAGTGGGGCGCGGTCAACGGGCACGAGGAGCGAGCGGTTCCTTGGCTCGCTCCCGAGCAGGTCATGGCGGTGGCAGGCGGTGTAGCAGAACTACGGCGACGGAGCGAGGCGACGATGAGGCATGGGAGGTTGAGGGAGGCCGGGATCTACCAGATCCGGTGGAGGACGAGGCAGAGCATCCATTCCCGGCGATGGACGGAGCTCGGGGAGGCGCGTCAGGGCACATGGCGGCGGGGCGCGGCCTCTTGCGGCGGGCAGTGCGAACTCCGGCGATGGTCGGTGGCGGCACGGAGCGGAGAGCGAGGCGACGGGGCTGGAGCGGCTCGGTGGCGGCACGGGCGCTCTCAGGCGGCGGGGCAGGCGCGAGGGGCGCTCAGGCCGGCCGTGGGCCCGTAGGGCCGCGGCGGCGCATGCAAGGAGAGAGAAGGCGGCGGTGACAGGTGTCGATGCGTGAGTGGCTGCATCGGCGGGGGAGGGTGACGTGGCAGCCCCTGATAGGTCGGAGCGACGTGGAAGGCGCGGTGGACATGTCCGGCTGGTAAGGACGCGTCCGGTGGCGCGCGGAGGAGGAGGTTAGGGTTTCATCCGCGCGAATTTTGGAGAGGATCACACATATATAGGTAGAGGGAGCTAGGAGAGTCCAAATGAGGTGCGGTTTGCGGCCACGCGATCGCGATCGAACGACCTAGATGATGGAGGAGGTTTAGGTGGGTTTTGGGCCACTTTGGAGGGGTGTTGGGTTGCAACACACACGAGGCCTTTTCGGTCCCTCGGTTAACCGTTGGAGTATCAAACAAAGTCCAAATGGTACTGTCAGTGTCAAAACTAGCGGATCTCGGGTAGGGGGTCCCGAAATGTGCGTCTAAGGCAGATGGTAACAAGAGGCAGGGGACACAATGTTTTACCCAGGTTCGGGCCCTCTTGATGGAGGTAAAACCCTACGTCCTGCTTGATTAATATTGATGATATGGGTAGTACAAGAGTAGATGTACCACGAGATCAGAGAGGCTTAACCCTAGAAGCTAGCCTATGGTATGATTGTATGTTGTAGTTGTTGTATATGATCTATCGACTAGCCTGGCCTCGGTTTATATTATGCACCAGAGGCCTAGGATAACAAGAGTCCTAGCGGAATACGCCGGTGGGGAGGAGTCCATGTCTTGATCGCCAAGTCTTGTGGAATCTTCCTTGTGTGCGGCAGCTGTCCGAACTGGCCCATGAGTATATGGCCATGGGGTCCTCGGCCCAATCTAACAGATCGGGAGATGACGTGGTGAGTACCCCCTAGTCCAGGACACCGTCAGTAGCCCCCTGAACCGGTCTTCAAGTTAGGGATGCTCCTCGATTCTTCCGAACCGTCCTTCATCTTCGGTCGTCGGTCTTGAAAACTGGTTCAACAAATCTTCTCATCTTCGATCTTGAGGATCGCCGAAATGCATTCGACGAGTTTACACGTCGGGTATCCGAGGAGCCCCTTTAAATTTCCGGCCTTTATCAATGCCTTGTTACTTTTATGCCACACCTCGGGTTTGAAGTTGTTTTCGGGTGGCAGCATCCTCTTGCGTCCGAGCTCCAACGCCGGACTGCATTCGAGGTATCTTTTGCAGCCGAGCACCAACGCCGGACCGCTTCCCAGCTCTAACGCCGGAGTGTATCCGAGCTCCAATGCCGGACTATGTATCCGAGCTCCAACGCCGGACTGTATCCGAGCTCCAACGCCGGACTATGTATCTGAGGTGTCATAAATCACCTTGGTTCAAAGAAGTTTGAAGGAGTTTAGCCGAGCTTAATGCCGGAAATGCCCTCTATGGAGCCAGCCACTAGCGCCCGAGCTTTATGTTGGACTGCTTCCGAGGTGGCGCACCACCCCGAACGTGGGTCGATATTTGTCAATATTTTTGATTGGTGCAATTTATTCTCTGCCGAGATATATAGCCAGTAGCCCTCAAGGTGGGTATCGGTCTAAAACCCGAGATGCACACGAAGGATGACATAAGACCACTGATCCCAGTAGCCGCTGAGGCTCAGGTTGATTTGCAAAATCGGTCTGAGGATCAAGTCCTAGCTCGGCAGAATACTTCAGGACACAAAAAGCGGCATGCTCAGTCCTCGAGACTCAGGTTGGGTGCGGCCGACCAACCTGAGGATCAAAATCTCCTCGGGAAACTGCATTACACTTAAAATTTTCTGCATTGGACAGGCAATGCAGTAGCCCCCGAGACACTGGTCGGGTGGCAACACCAGATCAGGGGATCGATGTGCCCCTTTAATATTTGTAAATAATAAGCCCGAAGCCCAGTAGCCCCGAGCCTTAATGTGGGCACGGGTGGCCGAATTAAGGATTGATATCCATAGTAAAATCACAAATTATGTGTAATGACTCTATGTATCCAAGTACTTTACGTCATTAATTCTCGGATCCGCATTGTACCAAACTTTGTTGACCGACCATCGGCTTCCACCCCCTCGGCCAATAGCCGAGGAGTGTTTGTCCTACTTTATAAAGCCTTTATGAGGGCACAGATTTACAACAAACAAGGCAATCTGGCCATCCGGTTTTATAGACAAAGGTATGCAGAGAGATATGTTATATTACTGTTTAATAGAAGAAATGTCTTCCAAAGAAAATAGTCCCTCTATCGGTTCCTTTCTTTGGGTTGTCATGCTAAGCATGATCATGAAACCTCAGCTCCAATGT
Source organism: Triticum dicoccoides (assembly GCF_002162155.2). Lineage (NCBI taxonomy): Eukaryota > Viridiplantae > Streptophyta > Magnoliopsida > Poales > Poaceae > Triticum > Triticum dicoccoides. The sequence goes on from NC_041390.1 coordinate 541,328,369, forward strand.
AAGAGCAAAATATCGAGGATTTAGTTTGGGAGGCCAGTTAATAGCCCCCGGTAGTGTTCGGCGACAGTCGAGGTCAAGCCATAAACACTTCAGCCATTGTTATGAATGGCCCGTCATTTAACACCGTCATCGGGTCGCTGACCAGTTTACGCTTATTGTGACAGTCAGTTTTCAGCTTTCTCCACTGAGGTGCTTAACCATGTGAGCTGGAAGCACAATCGCAGTGGTTCTCCCTTTGCACACCTAGCCGAACAAAGCGGAACGTAGGAGGCAAGCGCAGGAGCCGGGCAACCCAACTATTGACCGAAGAAACAATTCGAAACCGATGCATATATAGCAATATCTGAGAATGTTTTTGCCAAATCTCTAAAGGTGTCCAGCGTTGCACTGCCAGACTTGTGCTGAAAACACACATATAGTTTAAAAGTGCCATAAGCTTGGAAAACCAAAAAAACGTCAGTAAAAACTTGACGTCCGAACAAGATCAAGTGTTCGGTGCGAATTCGAAAATTGGCCTTAGCAAAAGAAGTGCTTCTGTCGTGCTTTAACATGATACATCTTATCTCAAGACTTCAAGAGGGTCAGCCTACGGCTTTAACCTCCTATCCCAAGGGCGGAGTACTTCTCATTAGGCCAGTTTAGCAAACTAAACTCTAGCGGCTTTGAGAGAGAAATTAGGCTCCCCGGCTAGTGACCACACGCTCGTGTCGAAAAAAGGAGTGATAGATAATAATAATAATAATAAAACTTTGTAAGGACTAAGAAGAAGAACACTTGTCATAAAATAGCTCATATAAATTTAAGAGCCCCCAAGTGACTTGGGTAAAAGAATGATTGCATGTACCGAAGTACTTATATCATATCTATGTTCAACCAAACTTTAAACATGTCTTAACCGACCATAGGCTTCTCCCTCTTCGGTCAAGGACCAAAAAGTGTTATGTACTCCATCTGTCGAGAATATCGACGGTGTTTCCAATAACCAGCCAATCAGGCCATAAGGCTGTAACATACAAAGCACGCTCAGGGAACTTATGCTATATTACTGTGAAGTGTAAGAAGCATCTTCGAAGAAAATAGTACCCCCACCGATACCTTTCTTCGGTGCTCATTGTTATTATGAGACTTGTGCAATAGATTTTTTGTACTCATGAGTTCCGTTGTGTGCCGACCATCATTGAAAACTATAAGAGCGCTAGCTTTCGGCTTCACCCAGTCTGAGGTCCGGCTCGGATGACCCGATCGTGACAATCGCAGAGTTGCTCCCTTTACTCCCTAGCCGAACAATCGGGAACGTAGGGGTAAACACAGGAGCGAGGCAACCCAGCTTGCAAATTGCTTAAGTCAATATGGTGCATATTGTGGCATAATACACGGACAAGGAATGAAGTCGTACAAGTATAATCATTTGCAAGAGGAAAAGCTTCATGAAGGAAGCCCCCAAATGAACTGGGTATTTGAATTTATGCGTCACAAACAAAGTTTGGACAAGGAATTTTTTTACAAGCAACTTTTTTCCAAAAAAGTATAATGCTTGGTCGAACCGAACACAAGTTAGAAATTAAAGCTTTGAGCATGAAAGCGACTTAGCTGGTTAATGTGTTCGGTATTGATGACGCGGCCCGAGCTTAATGCGGGACAAGGTTCCATCCCCCAAGCCAGTCCTGAGGTGGCGGAGCGGAGGGCTCGACACGCCGAAGTGGTGACATAGCACGGTCAATGCAGACCGGCAGAGTGACGCCAAAGTCCCCGGATAATTTTCCTGTGCACAAAAATAGTGCAAATCGGAGATAATAGTAATAATGATAATTAAAAAATCGTTGCATAATAAATAATTTATGAAAAGTGAGTAATAAAAGAAATATGGCCTGGCGCCGAAGTCAATGTCGATGCAGGGCGTCGGCGTGATGCGGTAAAGGCGTGGCAAAGCCTGAATTCACAGGTCGGTCCGAGCTCCGGATGCGGCATTCGCCGGACTATGTAAGGAAACTGACCGAACCACCATGCAACTGTCGTTAATGCGGCCACCATTTGATAGACCTGTGTACATATGATGGACAAACCAGAGTAGTAATTCCTTGGAAAAAATGAACCCAAACAAGCAAAAAATACTGGGATTAATAGCACCTGGTTTATTTGTTGTAGCAATCCGAAGGAAGGTGATTCCCAAAATTTGGACTCGATCCGCACACCCATTGCCTAATGGGCGATAAAATGACAACATGACAATGAGGGCAAAGGTTGGCTCGTCGGGGCAAAGCCCTCGGTCCAGCTAACGTGACGGAGCTGGTCGGCTAGTGACGCCGAAGTATCCGGAATAGGTTGATGAAGAGATGGCGAAGCCCACGGTCCAGCCGAAATGTCGAAGCCTCGATGTCAGCCGATGAGTCGAAGTAGGTCGGTTGAAGAAGCAATAGTGCGGCCCTGCCGATGCAGGTCATGACGTGGTCGATGCCGGCTTGATGAAGCGACCATGCGGCGATGCCGGTATGCCCGCTCCGTGTAATCTGTGGGGCGGCAATGTTGGTGATGATTTATCCTTCGCGATGCCGGACTCTTGTTCTGCTTGCCGAGATGATGATCCAAAGAAGTTGAGTTCAGCTCAACAAAGTGACGACGTGTCTAGCGCAGGTCGGCAGCCGTGGAGCAATATTGCTGGAGTGGTTTGACACCAGCATGATGTTGAAAATCATGTTCAAAATATCTTAAAGTTAGTGGGATGTGTTCGGAAACAAAACACAATACCCCATACAAAACTTCCTTCAAAAGGGATGTCCGAAATCTCATTCATAAAAAAGACGAACTCGGGTCAGATTCGTTTTCGCGCAGAAAACAGATCCGAAAAGTGATGCACTAATCGGAAGGTTCCCGGAGTTTGGACGGTCGGATCGAGCTGAAATTTTGGGAGGTGGTAGATATAGGAATTCCGCAGCCGATCAACGGTTGGATCTTCCAAAGGACATCTGAGCTAGAAGCTGGGCACCACGCCCTAAACTCATCCAGATTCCCGTCCAGATTTGACAGGGCTCCGGTATATCGTGGATTGCCAGAGATTCCTCCATTAGAACTTGACGAAATTTTCCAGGGTTGTTGTAGACTCAATTCCGCACAATTCCACCAAAGCGATCATTAAAAAGACACTTGAGGAGGCGGTGGTGGCGGACACAATTTTGCTGTCCAGAAAAACAGCACGGTCGCCCGAGGGCAATGTTGATGTTGAGCCCTCGGGCTCCCTGGATGATTCCTCCATGATCTTGATAGAGATCGGAGTTGATGTTTATAAAAGCCCTCATCCGAACATGATGATCGGAGGTAGGGCGTAGTCCTTGGTCAAACCAAGGTGACCAGTCGAGTTGGTGACGAAGATGTCGAAGTCGCAGTTCATCTGCAGGCGAGCCATCAACCCTTTGCCGAACACACAGCATAACTCTCAATGAAAGCACCAATGTCGGTGTCAAAACCGGCGGATCTCGGGTAGGGGGTCCCGAACTATGCGTCTAAGGAGGATGGTAATAGGAGGCAGGGGACACAATGTTTTACCCAGGTTCGGGCCCTCTTGATTGAGGTAAAACCCTACGTCCTGCTCGATTAATATTAATGATATGGGTAGTACAAGAGTAGATCTACCACGAGATCAGAGAGGCTAAACCCTAGAAGCTAGCCTATGGTATGATTGTATGTTATAGTTGTTGTATATGATCTATCGACTAGCCTGGCCTCGGTTTATATAATGCACCAGAGGCCTAGGATAACAAGAGTCCTAGCCGAATATGCCGGTGGGGAGGAGTCCATGTCTTGATCGCCAAGTCTTGTGGAATCTTCCTTGTATGCGGCAGCTGTCCGAACTGGCCCATGATTATATGGCCATGGGGTCCTCGGCCCAATCTAACAGATCGGGAGATGACGTGGTGAGTATCAAACGAATTCCAAATGGTACGAAACTTGATAGGCGGTCTACCAGTAGTAAACCAAGGCCGCTTGGCAAGTCTCAGTCCAATCCGAGAACGTTTAACACCCGCACACGAAAAAAGGTAGAAAGGGACACCGGAGGACATAGGAGTGCCGGATTGCAAAACGGACAACGGGGAAAATGCTCGGATGCATGAGACGAACATGTATGCAAATGAAATGCATAAGATGACATGATATGAAATGCATGACACACCAGCAATGACAAGGCACAACAGGGAATAACTAGAAGACACCTGGAACATCGGTCTCGGGGCGTTACAGTATGGTACAAAAACTGCTAGCTAATCCTTTTTCAGGAGATGGAACCAAACATCCTGATGAGCATCTAATATATGTGGATGAAGTTTGTGGATTATTTAAGCTTGCGGGTGTAGCGGAAGATGTTGTTAAGAAGAAGGTCTTCCCTTTATCTTTCAGGGGAGATGCATCGACATGGTATAGGCTATGTGATGATATGGAGTCTTGGAACTACAAACTATTGAAATTGGAATTTCATCAAAAGTTTTATCCTATGCATCTTGTTCATCATGATCGCAATTATATATATAATTTTTGGCCTCGCGAAGGAGAAAGTATCGCTCAAGCTTGGGGGAGGCTTAAATCAATGTTATATTCATGCCCCAATCATGAGCTCTCAAGAGAAATAATTATTCAAAATTTTTATGCTTGGCTTTCTGGTAACAATCGCACCATGCTTGATACTTCTTGTGATGGCTCTTTTATGATGAAGACTATTGAATTCAAATGGGATTTATTGGAAAGAATTAAACGCAACTCTGAAGATTGGGACCTCGACAATGGTAAGGACTCAGGTATGACACCTAGTTTTGATTGTGTTAAATCTTTTATGGATACCGATATTTTTCGTAAATTTATCACTAAATATGGACTTGACTCTGAGATAGTAGCTTCTTTCTGTTAATCTTTTGCTGCTTATGTTGATCTCCCCAAGGAGAAGTGGTTTAAATATCATCCTCCCATAGAAGTAAAAGTAGCTGCACCTATTAAAGTTGAAGAAAAGACCATTACTTATAATGATCCTATTGTTCCTACTTCTTATGTTGAGAAACCACCTTTCCCTGTTAGGATAAAGGATCATGCTAAAGCTTCAACTGTGGTTCGTAAAAGCAATATTAAAACATATACACCTCCTGAGCAAGTTAAAGTTGAACCCAATGTTGCTATTGTTAAAGATCTCTTGTCTGATAATATAGATGGGCATGTTATTTATTTCTGTAATGAAACTGCTAGAATTGCTAAACCCATTGATATAGATAAACCTAGACATGTGGTTGGCATGCCTGTTATTTCTATTAAAATAGGAGATCATTGTTATCATGGCTTATGTGATATGGGTGCTAGTGCTAGTGCAATACCTATTGACTTATACAAAGAAATTATGCATGACATTGCACCTATTGAGTTAGAAGAAAATGATGTCACAATTAAACTTGCTAATAGAGATACTATTTCACCAGTGAGAATTGTTAGAGATGTTGAAGTCTTGTGTGGGAAAACTAAATATCCTGCTGATTTTCTTGTTCTTGGTTCCCCACAAGATAGTTTTTGTCCCATTATATTTGGTAGACCCTTTTTAAATACTGTTAATGCTACCATAGATTGCAAAAGGGATGTTGTTACTGTCGGTTTAGATGATATGACTCATGAATTTAATTTTTCTAAATTTAGTAGACAACACCGTGAAGAAGAATTACCTAGTAAGGATGAAATTATTGGTCTTGCTTCTATTGCCGTACCTCCTAGTGGTCCTTTAGAACAATATTTGCTAGACCATGAAAATGATATGTTTATGAATGAAAGAAGGGAATTAGATGAAGTATTCTTTAAACAACAACCTATTCTTAAAAACAATTTACCTGTTGAAATCCTAGGGGATCCTCCTCCACCCAAGGGTGATCCCGTGTTTGAACTTAAACTGTTACCTGATACTCTTAAATATGCTTATCTTGATGAGAAAAGGATATACCCTGTTATTATTAGTGCTAATCTTTCAGAACATGAAGAAGAGAGATTATTGAAAACTCTGAAGAAGCACCGTGCTGCTATTGGGTATACTCTTGATGATCTTAAGGGCATTAGTCCCACTCTATGTCAACATAAAATTAATTTGGAAGAAGACGCCAAACCAGTTTGTGATCCTCAACGACGTCTGAATCCTAAAATGAAAGAAGTGGTAAGAAAAGAAATATTAAAGCTTCTGGAGGCAGGTATAATTTATCCCGTTGCTGATAGTCAATGGGTAAGTCCTGTCCATTGTGTCCCTAAGAAGGGAGGTATTACTGTTGTTCCTAATGATAAAGATGAATTGATTCCACAAAGAATTATTACAGGTTATAGGATGGTAATTGATTTCCACAAATTAAATAAGGCTACTAAGAAAGATCATTACCCCTTACCTTTTATTGATCAAATGCTAGATAGATTATGCAAACATACACACTACTGCTTTCTAGATGGTTATTCTGGTTTCTCTCAAATACCTGTGTCAGCCAAAGATCAATCAAAGACTACTTTTACATGCCCTTTTGGTACTTTTTCTTAAAGACGTATGCCTTTTGGTTTATGTAATGCACCTGCTACCTTTCAAAGATGCATGATGGCTATATTCTTTGAATTTTGTGAAAAGATTTGTGAGGTTTTCATGGACGACTTTTCCGTCTATGGATCTTCTTTTGATGATTGCTTGAGCAACCTTGATCGAGTTTTGCAGAGATGTGAAGAAACTAATCTTGTCTTGAATTGGGAAAAGTGCCACTTTATGCTTAATGAAGGTATTGTCTTGGGGCATAAAGTTTTTGAAAGAGGTAGTGAAGTTGATAAAGCCAAGGTTGATGCTATTGAAAAGATGCCATGTCCCAAGGACATCAAAGGTATAAGAAGTTTTCTTGGTCATGCCGATTTTTATAGGAGGTTCATCAAGGACTTCTCAAAAATCTCTCGGCCTCTGACTAATTTATTACCAAAAGATATACCATTTGTCTTTCATGATGATTGTGTAGAAGCATTTGAAATACTTAAGAAAGCATTGATCTCTGCACCTATTGTTCAGCCACCTGATTGGAATTTACCCTTTGAAATTATGTGTGATGCTAGTGATTATGCTATAGGTGATGTTCTAGGACAAAGATTTGATAAGAAACTAAATGTTATACAATATGCTAGTAAAACTCTAGACAATGCTCAAAGAAATTATGCTACTACTGAAAAGAATTCTTAGCAGTTGTATTTGCTTGTTGATACGTCTCCAACTTATCTATAACTTTTGATTGCTCCATGCTATATTATCTACTGTTTTGGGCTATATTGGGCTTTATTATCCACTTTTATATTATTTTTGGGACTAACCTATTAACCGGAGGCCCAACCCAGAATTGTTGTTTTTTGCCTATTTCAGTGTTTCGAAGAAAAGGAATATCAAACGGAGTCGAAATGGAACGAAATCAACTGGAGAAGTTATTTTTGGAAGGAAAGCTACCAGATGGACTTGGACCCCACGTCAGGAGCCAAGGGAGGTGCTCACAAGGGTGGGGGGCGCCCCCTAGGGCGCGCCCCCTGCTTCGTGGGGCCCCCGAAGCTCCACCGACGTACTTCCTGCACCCATATATACCTAAGTACCCTAAAAGGTCCGGAACACACAATAGATCGGGAGTTCCGCCGCCAGAAGCCTCCGTAGCCACCGAAAGCCAATCTAGACCCGTTCCGGCACCCTGCCGGAGGGGGAATCCTTCTCCGGTGGCCATCTTCATCATCCGGTGCTCTCCATGATGAGGAGGGAGTAGTTCTCCCTCGGGGCTGAGGGTATGTACCAGTAGCTATGTGTTTGATCTCTCTCTATTGTGTTCTTGATATGATACGATCTTGATGTATCGTGAGCTTTGCTATTATATTTGGATCCTATGATGTTCCTTCCCCCCTCTACTCTCTTGTAATGGATTGAGTTTCCCCTTTGAAGTTATCTTATCGGACTGAGTGTTTAAATATTTGAGAACACTTGATGTATGTCTTGTCATGCGTATCTGTGGTGACAATGGGATATCACGTGATTCACTTGATGCATGTTTTGGTGATAAACTTGCGGGTTCCGCCCATGAACCTATGCATAGGGGTTGGCACACGTTTTCGTCGTGATTCTCCGGTAGAAACTTGGGGCACTCTTTGAGGTCCTTTGTGTTGGTTGAATAGATGAATCTGAGATTGTGTGATGCATATCGTATAATCATACCCATGGATACTTGAGGTGACATTGGAGTATCTAGGTGACATTAGGGTTTTGGTTGATTTGTGTCTTAAGGTGTTATTCTAGTACGAACCCTAGGGCTGTTTGTGACACTTATAGGAATAGCCCAACGGATTGATTGGAAAGAATAACTTTGAGGTGGTTTCGTACCCTACCATAATCTCTTTGTTTGTTCTCCGCTATTAGTGACTTTGGAGTGACTCTTTGTTGCATGTTGAGGGATAGTTATGTGATCCAATTATGTTAGTATTGTTGAGGGAACTTACACTAGCGAAAGTATGAACCCTAGGCCTTGTTTCGTAGCATTGCAATACCATTTACGCTCACTTTTATCATTAGTTACCTTGCTGTTTTTATATTTTCAGATTACAAATACCTTTATCTACCATCCATATACCACTTGTTTCACCATCTCTTCGCCGAACTAGTGCACCTATACAATTTACCATTGTATTGGGTGTGTTGGGGACATGAGAGACTATTTGTTATTTGGTTGCAGGGTTGCTTGAGAGACACCATCTTCATCCTACGCCTCCTACGGATTGATAAACCTTAGGTCATCAGCTTGAGGGAAATTTGCTACTGTCCTACAAACCTCTGCACTTGGAGGCCCAACAACGTCTACAAGAAGAAGGTTGTGTAGTAGACATCACTTGTGATAAGTTTAGGCCTTATATTGTTGATTCTAAAGTAACTATTCACACTGATCATGCTGCTATTAAATATCTTATGGAAAAGAAATATGCTAAACCTAGACTGATTAGATGGGTTCTCTTGCTACAAGAATTTGATTTACACATTGTTGATAGAAAAGGAGCTGAGAACCTCGTTGCAGACAACTTGTCTAGGTTAGAAAATGTGCTTGATGACCCACTACCTATTGATGATAGCTTTCCTGATGAGCAATTAAATTTCATAAATACTTCTCATACTGCTCCATGGTATGCTGATTATGCTAATGACATTGTTGCTAAGTTTATACCACCTAGTTTCACATACCAGCAAAAGAAAAAGTTCTTCTACGATTTGAGGCATTACTTTTGGGATGACCCACATCTTTATAAAGAAGGAGTAGATGGTGTTATTAGACGTTGTGTACCTGAGCATGAACAGGAACATATCCTACGCAAGTGTCACTCCGTAGCTTATGGAGGACACCATGCTAGAGATAGGACTGCACATAAGGTACTGCAATCTGGTTTTTATTGGCCTACTCTCTTCAAGGATGCCCGTAAGTTTGTCTTATCTTGTGATGAATGTCAAAGAATTGGTAATATTAGTAGATGTCAAGAAATGTCTATGAATTATTCACTTGTTATTGAACCATTTGATGTTTGGGGCTTTGACTATATGGGACCTTTTCCTTCCTCTAATGGTTATACACATATTTTAGTTGCTGTTGATTACGTTACTAAGTGGGTAGAAGCTATTCCAACTAGTAGTGCTGATCATAACACTTCTATTAAAATGCTTAAAGAAGTTATCTTTCCAAGGTTCAGAGTCCCTAGATATTTCATGACTGATGGTGGTTCACATTTTATTCATGGTGCTTTCCGTAAAATGCTTGCTAAATATGATGTTAATCATAGAATTGCATCGCCTTATCACCCTCAGTCTAGTGGTCAAGTAGAATTGAGCAATAGAGAACTCAAATTAATTTTGCAAAAGACTGTTAATAGGTCCAGAAAGAATTGGTCCAAGAAACTTGATGATGTATTATGGGCCTATAGAACTGCATATAAAAATCCTATGGGTATGTCTCCGTACAAAATGGTCTATGGAAAAGCATGTCACTTACCTCTCGAACTAGAACACAAGGCTTATTGGGCTATTAAAGAACTTAATTATGATTTTAAACTTGCCGGTGAGAAGAGGTTATTTGATATTATCTCACTTGATGAATGGACAAGCCAAGCCTACAAAAATGCCAAGTTGTTTAAAGAAAAAGTTAAAATATGGCATGACAAAAGGATACTAAAGCGTGAGTTTAACGTAGGTGATTATGTATTGCTATACAACTCTCGTTTAAGATTTTTTGCAGGAAAACTTCTCTCTAAGTGGGAAGGCCCTTACGTTATCGAGGAGGTATATCGTTCCGGTGCTATAAAAATCAACAATTTCGAAGGCACAAATCCGAAGGTGGTGAACGGTCAAAGAATCAAACACTATATCTCAGGTAATCCCATAAATGTTGAAACCAATGTTATTGAAACCGTAACCCCGGAGGAGTATCTAAAGGACACTTTCCGGAACGTTTCAGACTCCGAAAAGGAATAGGTATGTGGTACGGTAAGTAAACCGACTCCAAAAAAGTTTTAAGGCAATATTTCTCCGTTTTGGAATATTTAGAAAAATAAAAAGGACACGAGGGCTCCACGAGGGTGGAGGGCGCGCCCTACCCCCTGGGCGCGCCCCCTACCTCGTGGGCACCTCGTGTGCTCTCTGGACTCCGTTTTCTTATAGGACACATATTTTGGTCGGTAAAAATTCATTATATAACCTCCCGGGGGTTTTGACTCCCGTATCACGCAAAAATCTCCTGTCTTTGTTTCGAGTTGTTTTCTGTCAGGGTTCTCAAGGCCAGGCACTATGTCTTCCCCCTCCTCCTCCAACCATGAGGGCAATGATGCTCGGATAATGAAGATAGAGCTGAAGAGAGAAGAACCTATGGATATCAACAAGGATGAAGGGATCAAGAAGGCCATGGAGGACCAAGTTCCAGCAACATAGGACACCCTTCAACTGGATCACAATCTTCTTACCCCAACAGAAATCAAAGCTTTCAAGATGATTGAGTTGGCTCGTATACAAAATAAGTATCTCACACGTGAAAATATTTTGTTGAAGGAGCATATCATCGCTCTCAAGGGCAGTATCCGCAAGCTAGGAGACCTCCTACGCTCGATGTGCGACTATCCATCATCAACAACTCCACCTTCTTCACCAACAAAGAAGAATTGAGTATCTGGTATGGTACTCCACTTGGCAACTGCCAAGCTTGGGGGAGTGCCCTGGCATCGTATAACCATCACTTTTATCTTTACCATTTTTCTTAGTTCGATCATTTTGATAATATCTTGATCTAGTAGAATAAAAGTTCTTAGTATGATCTAGTTGTGAGTTTTGCTTTATTATCCTTCTATGTAATCGAGTCCGTGAGCTATATAATAAAGATTAGTGTTGAGTCAAGGGCTTGATTATGTTGCCATGATCCTAAGTGAATAAAAGAAAAGAGAAAGAAATAAAAAATAAACAAAGAGATCATGTGACTCTTATGGAGAGTAATGAGCTCACATAGAAAGAGTATGATGAATAAAAGTTATTGAGGGTTGACAAACATAGTTTTGGTCATTGTTGCAATTAATAGGAAGTAATAAAGAAAGAGAGGTCTTCACATATAAATATACTATCTTGGACATCTTTTATGATTGTGACCACTCATTAAAATATGACATGCTAAAGAGTTGACATTGGACAAGGAAGACAACATAATGGGTTATGTTTTCTTACATCCGAGATAAATTATATTGTCTTGGATCCTCCAACATGTTGAGCTTGCCTTTCTCCCTCATGCTAGCCAAATTCATTGCACCAAGTAGAGATACTACTTGTGCTTCCAAACACCCTTAAACCAGTTTTGCCATGAGAGCCCACCATACCTACCTATGGATTGAGTAAGATCCATCAAGTAAGTTGTCATCGGGGCAAGCAATAAAAATTGCTCTTTAAATATGTATGTTTGATGGGTGTGGAAGGAATAAGCTTTATACGATCGTGTGATATGGAAGTAATAAAAGTGATAGACTGCATAATAAAGGTCCATATCACAAGTGGCAATATAAAGTGACGTTCTTTCACATTAGGATTTCGGGCATCCAACCATAAAAGCACATGAAAACCTCTGCTTCCCTCTGCGAAGGGCCTATCCTTTACTTTTATCTCCTATACTGCAAAAGAGTCAAGGTGATCTTCACCCTTCCTTTTTACATTTTATCCTTTGGCAAGCACAATATGTTGGAAAGATTCTGGTATATATGGCCAATTGGATGTGGATTTTCATGAACTATTACTGTTGACATTACCCTTGAGGTAAAATATTGGGAGGCAAAACTATAAGCCCCTATCTTTCTCTGTGTCCGGTTAAAACTCCATACCCATAAGTATTGCATGAGTGTCAGAAATTGTGAAAGACTATATGATAGTTGAGTATGTGGACTTGCTGAAAAGCTCTTATACATTGACTCTTTCCTATGTTATGATAAATTGCAATTGCTTCAATGACTGAGATTATAGTTTGTTAGTTTTCAATGAAGTTTACGATTCATACTTGATATTGTGATTCAAGTATTACTCTAGCATAAGATATCATATGACAAGAATTATATAAGTTGCTGCTCTAAGAATGATCATGATTCCCTCATGTCCGTATTTTATTTTTATTGACACCTTCGTCTCTAAACATGTGGACATATTTTTCGATTTCGGCTTTTCGCTTGAGGACAAGCGAGGTCTAAGCTTGAGGGAGTTGATACGTCCATTTTGCATCATGCTTTTATATCAATATTTATTACATTATAGGCTGTTATTACACATTATGTCACAATACTTATGCCTATTCTCTCTTATTTTACAAGGTTTACATAAAGAGGGAGAATGCCGGCAGCTGGGATTCTGGCTGGAAAAGGAGCAAATATTAGAGACCTATTCTGCAAAGCTCCAAAAGTCCTGAAACTTCACGGATGATGTTTTCCAAATATATAAAAACATTGAGTGCAAGAACTTCACCAGAGGGGCCACACCCTGCCCACGAGGGTGGGGGGCGCGCCCTACCCCCCTGGGCGCGCCCCCTACCTCGTGGGCCCCCTAGTGGCCCTCCGGTGACCATGTTCTGCTATATGGACTCTTTCGATGTGAAAATAATCATAAGCCATCTTCTCGGACGAAACTTTGCCGCCACGAGGCGGAACCTTGGTGGAGCCAATCTAGGGTTCTGGCGAGGCTGTTCTGCCGGGGAAACTTCCCTCCCAGAGGGGGAAATCATCGCCATTGTCATCACCAACGCTCCTCTCATTAGGAGAGGGCAATCTCCATCAACATCTTCATCAACACCATCTCATCTCAAAACCCTAGTTCATCTCTTGTATCCAATTTTTGTCTCCAAGTCCGGGATTGGTGCTAGTAGGTTGCTAGTAGTGTTAATTACTCCTTGTAGTTGATGCTAGTTGGTTTAATTGGTGGAAGATCATATGTTCAGATCCTATATGCACATTAATACCCCTCTGATTATGAACATGTTTATGCTTTGTGAGTAGTTACTTTTGTTCCTGAGGACATGGGAGAAGTCTTGCTATTAGTAGTCATGTGAATTTGGTATTCGTTCGATATTTTGATGAGATGTATGTTGTCTCTCCTCTAGTGGTGTTATGTGAACGTCGACTACATGACACTTCGCCATTATTTGGGCCTAGAGGAAGGCATTGGGAAGTAATAAGTAGATGATGGGTTGCTAGAGTGACAGAAGCTTAAACCCTAGTTTATGCGTTGCTTCGTAAGGGGCTGATTTGGATCCATATGTTTCATGCTATGGTTAGGTTTTCCTTAATACTTTCGTTCTATTTGCGGATGCTTGCAATAGATGTTAATCATAAGTGGGATGCTTGTCCAAGTAAGGGCAGCACCCAAGCACCGGTCCACCCACATACCAAATTATCAAAGTACCGAACGCGAAACATATGAGCGTGATGAAAACTAGCTTGACGATATTCCCATGTGTCCTCGGGAGTGCTTTACATCATATAAGAGTTTGTCCAGGCTTGTCCTTTGCTACAAAAGGATTGGGCCACCTTGCTGCAATTTATTTACTTTTGTTACTTGTTGCTCATTACAAATTATCCTATCACAAAACTATATGTTACCACTTATTTAAGTACTTGCAGAGAATACCTTGCTGGAAACCACTTATCATTTCCTTCCGCTCCTCGTTGGGTTCAACACTCTTACTTACCGAAAGGACTATGATAGATCCCCTATACTTGTGGGTCAACATGTTGCTTGCACCATGAGACTTATTGTTCATCTTGGACCACTTGATTGCACACTTGTTAGAGATCTTGCTTTGACTTGTCATTTTCACCATTCCATGCATCATGATATATAATGCCCTGTGTCTTGCATCCAATTCTTGGCTTACTTTCTCCTCTCATATGTTTGGTTGCAACAATGTCATCGCTTCACATATGCCATGTCCCATTGATTGCTACATGCTTGCCTTGATTTCCTCACACATGATGAACAATTGGTCTTTACATTGTGTTGAGTGCCACACGATATTCACTACACCCCATGCACATTATGCTTGGATTATCTTGCACTTGACCCGTGTGTTTAGACACTTCATTTTATTTGGTGTTGTGAATGCTTCTTATGCCTACCATAGACCTTTCATTGAGTGCTTTGTGCATGCTTGCTTTGAACTTGAGGTAGATGCTTATTATCTTGACACACATACTCGCATCACTACCTCACATTTACATACTTGTCCCCATGATATGTTTGCTTGTGCTCGATTGATATGCTTACATGCCATGTCACAATCCTTTGTCACACCATATGCTTTGCATGATGATGACACTTGTTTGGTGACGCACCTCTTGAATGCTTGGTTTTGCACTAATGCTAACCACATTTGTTTTTCCAAGTGTTTGTTGTCCTTACTCCTTTTGAAGGAATCACATGACGGTGCGGCATTGGAGAGTGCCCATTTTGAGCTTCAAGATGACAAGTACTTGGTGAATGTCCACTTCTACACGGCGAAGCCATCTCTTTCCCATGGTGATTTGGTTTTCGATCCGAGATCGGATCTTTCCCAAGGGAGGGGAGATGATGCGGAGCATCATATGGACATCACCATGTCAAGAGTCCGTTCGGTGAGTGACATGTGCGACATCTACTTCACATACACAAAGGTGAATCATCTCCTTTACACGTGCTCACTTGACACCTTCAAGGATGGTATACTACTTGACACTTCTCCCGTGTGCATGCATAGGTATTGTCGGAACACTACGGATGATGAGCAGGAGTGCAAGCGCCCAGGAACAACTACACCATCCGCGAGGGAAGCCTGGAAGCGACGATGGAAGAAGATGGAGCTGCTGAAGCTACAACGGCCGGACATCCGGGCCACAGGCTGGACATCCGAGCCACAGGCTGGACATCCGGTGCCTGGATAGCCGCGTAAGAGCTGCCCCAACAGACGGCCAACGGCATCAACAGCCGGACATCCGGCCCGTGTGCCCGGACATCCTACTCCCTACCAACTCCCAGACATCCGACTTCTCACCTGGAAATCCGGCATCGACGACAGAACGCACCAGAAGTTTGGCCACTTCAGCCCGGACATTCGGCCCGTGCCCCAGACATCCGGCGCCTCCTGAAGCCCCAGACATCCGGCCCCCAGCCTGGACATCCGGCACCTGAGCATGCACAGCCAGGCCAGAGGCCCATGTATCCCCTCCTCACTTACCCCTTTGTGGCCTTAGACCTTATATACTCCTCCACCTCCTCCTAGTTAGGGTTAGCAAAGGATTAGCTCATTTGAGATAGATCTTTGCTCATCCATGCGGATCTACTCCATTAGAGAGACCGCGGCCCCTCTACGGAGAAGATCCCCCTTGGATTCAAGACCCCCTCTTAGGTGGCCCCCTTCAAGACCTCCTCATGGAGATGAACCTTACCTTGTATCTTTCTCTTTGTTGCTCATGTACCTTGTGGATCTTGTGTGTTTCATTGTCTACTGGATGTGTGAGTGGACTTGTTCTTGAGTATTTCCCCTTGTGATTTCTCTCCATTCTTCCCTGTGTTCTTCGTGTTCTTAGTTGGGATCCTCTCCTTTCATGAAAGATCGGCCGTATAGGGTTCCACCCTACATCATAAGGCCACAGTAGACGGGGTGGACCGACTCCGGCGTCGGCAGGAGGTAGAGAAACCCATTTTTTTGGGATAGGCGGTGGCTGGGTAGGCGTCTTGCCTGTATCATAGTAAGTGTTGAGAAAACAAAAATGAAAAAAGGGATTTTTTTACAAAAATAGAAACACAACAGAATAGGGAAAAACAAAACCAAAAAGAAGAAAAAAAGGGGAGGATATAACCGTAAGAAAATTTTAAAAGTGGACACAAACTAACCTAAGTCTGCATGAAAACCGGATACCATGGCATCCAGGGCAGCTTCTAGAGTGAGTGGTTTTCTTAAAATATTAAACTTAAAAAAATAGAAACCCGAAGGTATCTTATGTATGATATTCATCATGAAAAACAAATACAGGTACAAGGAAAGGACATCATGAGACCTGAAAAGAAATAGAATTACATCAAAACTCATATTGGTCGTTTCTTTATTCGACTGTCCGCCGCCTTCTGGAGCATGAAACTTGCACGAAGCCTGCAGTAGCGGAAGGGACACATGTAAATGCTCTTGTCGCACATGACTTTAAAAACCACAATACCTGCTCGCCGTGAACAATGTGATGTGGATGTCGGTGTCAAAACCGGGGGATCTCGGATAGGGGGTCCCAAACTTTGCGTCTAAGGCAGATGGTAACAGGAGGCGGGGGAGACAATGTTTACCCAGGTTCGGGCCATCGCGATGGAGGTAATACCCTACTTCCTGCTTGATTGATCTTGATGATATGAGTATTACAAGAGTTGATCTACCACGGGATCGGAGAGGCTAAACCCTAGAAGCTAGCCTATGGTATGATTGTTGTTGTCCTATGGACTAAAACCCTCCGGTTTATATAGACACCTGAGGGAGCTAGGGTTACACAGAGTCGGTTACAAGGGAGGAGATCTACATATTCGAATCGTCTAGCTTGCCTTCCATGCAAAGGAGAGTTCCATCTGGACATGGGACAAAGTCTTTAATCTTGTATCTTCATAGTCCAACAGTCCGGCCAAAGTATATAGTCCGGCTGTCCGAGGACCCCCTAATATAGGACTCCCTCAGTAGCCCCCGAACTAGGCTTCAATGACGATGAGTCCGCGCGCAGATTGTCTTCGGCATTGCAAGGCGGGTTCTCCTCCAAATCCGGAGTACCTGTCGTAACGAGTTGTGTCTGGCCTCCCATGAATGTTGCACTCCTCGGCTTTTGTGCCTTAATAATGGCTATCTTCCACGCGTCGAGCGAATGCGAGAGGTCGGGGTGTTTTTACATTTACCACCCTAACCAGGTAGATGAATCGTCTATTTAAACAGTCAGGGATCTTCAGATCTAGATCACATCACCTTTCCACAGTGAGTATCCATCGGAGCATGCCCGGAAAAATCCATCCCATCATGGCCGGCCACCGCAGCTCCTCCTCTTGCCCCTGTATCCCTAAGCCAGGTAGTCGGGATTGTTCTATTCCCCATAGCCAACTAGTAGAGTTGCAGACCCAGGGGTTTCTCCCTCCTACGTACATGGTCCCCGTCCGAGTCGGACTAGCCACTTATAATGGCGGGGAGCAAGCGGAAAGCTTCCCCAACCCATCCATGGGGGAGCGAGTATGCCTCGTCCCTTATTTATTGAGGGGACTGGGATTTCCAATCCATCCACTCCTCCGTGGGCTCCTGGAGTTCTATGGCCTCCAGCTTCATAACTTTACTCCTGCCTCCATATTACACATCACAAGCTACGTTGCCCTTTGCGAGCTGTTTCTGGGCTACGAAGCTCATTTCGAGCTATGGCAGAGGCTATTCTGCCTCGTGCCCCGTACACAGAAGGGGTCAATATTTCAAGTGGGCGGAGCCGAAATATGGTGCATCACCAGGACCAGATACATGTCCGGTACTCCGAAGAAGACATCCGAAGACTGGCCTTCGGAGTGGTTTTATATGGAGGACGTTCCCCTCCCGGACCCTATTCGGATGGGCCTTCCTGAGTTCAACAACGCCCCTTCGAAGAAACACCATAGCTGGCGCCCTCGGAGCCCCCAGGAGGAAGACAACAGAGGGGTCCTTTACCTGATGAGCCAGATAAAGACACTGACCAAATTAGGACTGACAATAACCGAGGTTATGTCAATATGTATAATGCGGGGGGTGCAGCCACTTCAATATCGGGGACAACCCATGTGGCACTTCAATGGAGAAGACGATGCCACCCGCTGCGGCCGTAAAGGTCCGGACTCCACTGCCGCTCTGGCGAAAATACTGTCCAATTTATATACGGGAGAGTGAGGGAGTCCTGGATTAGGGGGTGTTTGGGTAGCCGGACTATACCTTCAGCCGGACTCCAGGACTATGAAGATACAATATTGGAGACTTCGTCCCGTGTCCGGATGGGACTTTCCTTGGCGTGGAAGGCAAGCTTGGCGATGCGGATATTCAAGATCTCCTACCATTGTAACCGACTCTGTGTAACCCTAACCCTATCCGGTGTCTATATAAACCGGAGGGTTGTAGTCCGTAGGACATCAACTCCATATACAACAATCATACCATAGGCTAGCTTCTAGGGTTTAGCCTCCTTGATCTCGTGGTAGATCTACTCTTGTACTACCCATATCATCAATATTAATAAAGCAGGAGTAGGGTATTACCTCCATCGAGAGGGCCCGAACCTGGGTAAAAACATCATGTCCCTTGTCTCCTGTTACCATCCGGCCTTGACGCACAGTTCGGGACCCCCTACCCGAGATCCGCCGGTTTTGACACCGACATTGGTGCTTTCATTGAGAGTTCCTCTGTGTCATCGCCTTTAGGCCCGATGGCTCCCTTGATCATCAACAACGATGAGGTCCAGGGTGAGACTTTTCTCCCCGGACAGATCTTCGTCTTCGGAGGCTTCGCACTGCGGGCCAATTCGCTTGGCCACCTGGAGCAGATCGAAAGCTACGCCCCTGGCCATCAAGTTAGGTTAGGAAGCTTAAACTACACGGCTGACATCCGCGGAGACTTGATCTTCGATGGGTTCGAGGCACGGCCAAGCGCGCCGCACTATCTCGAGGGGCATGATCTAGCTCTGCCTCCGGACAGTGTCCTGGAGGCCGCACACGCTCCGTCTCTGACCCTTAATTCAGAGCCAGTCATGTCAATCGAGGATGAGCGGTTGCACGTCACCTCGGGGGCTGCGATCTCAAAGGTGATCGAGCCGAACACCGGCCCCACACTCCGCGTGACTCACGACTCCAAGGATCCGGACTCCTCTCCGGACTCCGAACCCCCCGCACCCCCGCCGATCGAATTTGATTGGGCGCCAATAATGGAGTTCACCGCCGCGGACATCTTTCAGCACTCGCCTTTTGGCGATATCCTAAATTCTCTCAAATCTCTCTCTTTATTAGGAGAGCCCTGGCCGATCTGCGGTCAGCGAGGATGGGATACGGAGGATGAAGAAATTCAAAGCCCACCCACCACCCACTTTGTAGCCACTGTCGATGATTTAACCGACATGCTTGACTTCGGCTCCGAAGACATCGACGGTATGGACGACGATGTAGGAGACGAACAGGAACCAACACCTGTAGGGCGCTGGAAGGCCACCTCGTCATATGACATATATATGGTGGATACTCCAAAAGATGGAGATGGCGATGGAACAACGGGGGATGACACCTCCAAGAAACAGCCAAAGCGCCGGCGTCAGCGGCACCGCTCTAAATCCCGCCAAAGCAAAAATGGTGATTCCGGCACGGGAGATAATACTACCCCGGATAGCGCCGAAGAACACCCACCCCAGCAAGATTCGGTACAGGAAGATGGAGAAGCCAGCCCTCATGAGAGAGCGGCAGACCGAGAGGTCGAGGATGATAACTATATGCCTCCCTCCGAAGACGAGGCAAGCCTCGATGACGACAAATTCGTCGTACCATCAGACCCCGCTGAACAAGAGCGTTTCAAACGCAGGCTTTTAGCCACGGCAAGCAGCCTCAAGAAAAAGCAGCAACAGCTTAGAGCTGACCAAGATTTGCTAGCTGACAGATGGACTGAAGTCCTTGCGGCCGAAGAGTATGAACTCGAACGCCCCTCCAAGAGTTACCTAAAGCGCAGGCCGCTACCCCGATTAAAGGAGGAAGCACCTACATCACCAGCGCACGACATGGCAGACCGGCCACCTCGCGGCCGCGATAGAGAGGCCTCTCGGCCCTCCACCCAAGCCATGCCCCGACGCCGCTCAACTAAGGCACGGGAAAATGCGCCAGACCTGCGAGACATACTGGAGGATAAGGCAAGACAAACAAGATCGATCTACGGATCGCGCAGGCGCCCTACGGCACGTGACGATGATCTTCACTCCGGATACAACAAATCCGGCCGAGCCGAACACAACAGACATAGCTCTTCCGAGCTACGTCGTGATACAACCCAGTACAGAGGCGCCGCACACCTGCTATGCTTCATGGATGAAGTAATGGATCATAAAATCCCAGAGGGTTTCAAACCCATAAACATCGAATCATACGATGGCACAAAAGATCCGGCGGTATGGATCGAGGATTATCTCCCTCACATCCACATGGCACGCGGCGATGATCTACACGCCATCAAATACCTCCCGCTCAAACTTAAAGGACCGGCCCGGCATTGGCTTAACAGCTTGCCAGCAGACTCAATCGGTTCTTGGGAGGACCTGGAAGCCGCATTCCTCGACAACTTCCAGGGCACTTACGTGCGACCACCGGATGCCGACGACTTAAGCCACATAATTCAGCAGCCAGAGGAATCGGCCAGGCAATTCTGGACACGGTTCCTAACAAAGAAAAACCAGATAGTCGACTGTCCGGACGCAGAGGCCGTAGCAGCCTTCAAGCATAACATCCACGACGAGTGGCTTGCCCGGCACCTGGGACAGGAAAAGCCGAAATCTATGGCAGCCCTCACGACACTCATGACCCGCTTTTGCGCGGGAGAAGACAGCTGGCTAGCTCGCAGTAACAACTTATCAAAGAACCCTGGTAATTCGGATACCAAGGACAAAAGTGGCAGGACACGTCAGAATAAGCAAAAACACCGCGTTAGCGGCGACAGCAATGAAGGCACAGCAGTCAATGCAGGATGCAGAGGCTATAAATCCGGTCAGCGGAAAAAGCCATTCAAAAAGAATACTCAGGGCCCGTCCAGTTTGGACCGAATACTCGACCGCTTGTGCTAGATACATGGCACCCCCGAAAGGCCAGCCAATCACAATAACAGGGATTGTTGGGTGTTCAAGCAGGCAGGCAAGTTAAGAGCCGAAAACAAAGACAAGGGGCTGCACAGCGACGATGAGGAGGAGCCCAGGCCGCTGAACAACAATGGACAGAAGGGCTTTCCCCCACAAGTGCGGACGGTGAACATGATATACGCAACCCACATTCCCAAGAGGGAGCAGAAGCATGCGCTACGGGACGTATACGCGATGGAGCCAGTCGCCCCAAAGTTCAACCCATGGTCCTCCTGCCCGATCACTTTTGATCGAAGGGACCATCCCACTAGCATCCATCATGGCGGCTTCGCCGCATTGGTTCTTGACCCAATCATCGACGGAATTCATCTCACAAGAGTCCTCATGGACGGCGGCAGTAGCCTGAACCTGCTTTACCAGGATACAGTGCGGAAAATGGGCATAGATCCCTCAAGGATTAAGCCCACAAAAATGACCTTTAAAGGCGTTATACCAGGTGTAGAAGCCAACTGTACAAGCTCAGTAACACTTGACATGGTCTTCGGATCCCCGGACAATTTCCGAAGCGAAGAGTTAATCTTCGATATAGTCCCGTTTCGCAGTGGCTATCACGCCCTGCTCGGACGAACCGCATTCGTAAAGTTCAATGCGGTGCCGCACTACGCATATCTCAAGCTCAAGATGCCAGGCCCTCGAGGAGTAATCACAGTCAACGGAAACACTGAACGCTCCCTTCGTACGGAGGAGCACACGGCGACTCTCACAGTGGAAGTACAAAGTAGCCTTCTCAGGCAATTCTCCAGTCCGGCCGTTAAAAAGCCAGACATTGCCAAGCGCGCCCGGAGTAACCCACAGCAGGACCGCCTGGCACACTCTGAGCAAGCGTAGCAATGCGGCCCCAACCCCAGCTCTCGCGACATAGCGAGACCAGTGCCTCGCATACATAACTACGCCCTTGAAATACCATGGGCACAGGGGAAGGGGCACAATAACGGCACACCCAAAATATGGCTTAAAACGTACTAGGGGCTGCCAGATTCTTTTTCTTCTTCTTACTTTTAGGACTCCATACTTCGGACGACCTGTTCGGCAATTCGACTGCCGCACAAACGATGCAAGATCCAGGGAGGCAGACAAGCCATGCCGCATTATGGAACTCCCAGGTGGTCTCTATTACGAGCAGTATACCTGTTTTGAATACAATTCCGCGGCCTGCCCCCAGTCAGGACATGTTAAATAGTCCAATATCTTTTTGCTTATCGCACTATTTATATCATTCGGCTTTGATAAATAGCCTCTCTATAAACAATGCATAGCTTTTCATCTATTTTTTGCATTATCCTCTTTTCACATATATGTTTATTAAATGACATGATGGCACCCGTACACCATGGTACGGCAAACACGCCAGGGGCTTCAGTACCCCTCATTATGGTGTGAGAAGTCCGTACACTTTCACAAGTGCGGCACCCCGAACTTATAGCACTATATGCATCGGCTCCGAATCATGATTTGGGTCAATAATTGGGTTTGCCTGGCTCCTATGTTTTGGTGCCTTATGTTCCGCTATATCGGCTAAGGTAGCACTAGGAGAACCACTGCGATTGTGCCCCGGTTCAGCTGGGTTATGCACCTCAGTGGAGAAAGCTAAAACTGACTGTCATGATGAGGCGAGAGACCGGTCGCTGTTCGAGAGGTTTTTTGAGTCCCTAAAGACTTATGTCGCTTCGAGCGAGGAGCTGGCTTTGTCCGGCCAAGGCGTGGATAGCGCCCCGAACTCGGTCTTCCGAATTAGGGGCTTCTCCGAAATTTAAAATTATAGAGTTCTATGGCTAAGTGAGAGTGTTCAAGCATTATAGTCCGATTGCCTGGTTCGTTGTGCTGAGCGCCTCCCTCGAAGGACCCAACTATGGGAAAAAGAGCGCTCAGGTTTATCCCGAACACCCCAGCACTAGTGGCATGGGGGCAGAAGCCGACGACTAGCCATCTCTCAATTTTTTGATAAACGGCCGCACAGAAAGTAATATTTTAAATTCAATAAGCATTGCTTAGCGCATACAAACAAGTTTCCAGCGCACAGGATAAACACGAGCGAGTTCATTCAAAAATCACATCCTTGGTACATTCATCCGCCACAAGGCGGGCACCTGCAAGAACATCCTTGTAGTAGTTCTCGGGTTTGCGATGCTCCTTCCCCGGCGGCGGCCCATCCTTCACAAGCTTCTCACCGTCCAGCTTACCCCAGTGCACCTTTGCACGGGCAAGGGCCCGACGGGCACCTTCGATGCAGATGGAGCGCTTGATGACCTTGAGCCTCGAATAGGCCTCCACCAGCCGCCGCACCAGCCCGAAATAGCTCCCAGGCAGGACCTCTCCGGGCCATAGCCGAACTATGAAGACCTTCATGGCCCGTTCGGCCGCCTTGTGGAGCTCGACCAGCTGTTTCAGCTGGTCGCTCAAGGGCACAGGGTGTCCGGCCTCAGAATACTGAGACCAGAACACCTTCTCCGTCGAGCTGCCCTCTTCAGCTCGGTAGAATGCGGCGGCGGCGGATATGCTGCGGGGAAGATCTGCGAATGCCCCTGGAGAACTCCGGATTCGAGTAAGTAACAAGTAGTTTACTTTTATATTTCTTCTTTGCAAAAAGAATGCCTTACCCGCTGCTATCTTCCTCATCTCCTCCAACTCTAGGAGGGCCTTTTGGGCTTCGGCCTTAGCAGACTTGGCAGTCTCAAGGGTCGTCGCGAGCTCGGATGCTTGCGCCTTTGACTCAAGCTCCAAACTCTCATGCTTTTTCATGAGGGCCTGAAGCTCTTGCTGCACCTCACTGACCTGAGCCCCAAGTCTGTCTCGCTCAGTGCGCTCCGCGGACGTTTTCTTTTCGGCCTCAGACAGCGCCTGCTTAAGGGTTGCCACCTCAGTCGTGGCCCCTACAATAAGCAGTACAATCCTGTTATTTTTTTTTTGCAATCACACCTCTTTATAGGCACTTTTTCTGTAAGGTATTTCTTACCTTCTTTCTCCTCGAGCCGCCGCTTGGCAAGGCCGAGCTCTTGCTCGGTCCGCTCGAGGTCCTGCTTCAGGACACCCACCTCCGCAGTCAGTGCGGCGGTGGATAGCAGCGAAGCCTGCATATGCATATTGACTCTTTTTTTAGACTCCTGCGATATTTAAAAGATCCTCTATTCGGCTTTTCTTTCCGAACGCGAAACAAAGCATCAGGGGCTACTGTCTATGCGGTAATATTTTTACATATTTTTACTTACCTCGAAGCCTGTTAGAAGGTTAGCGCAAGCTTCAGTCAGTCCACTCTTGGCGGACCGAACCTTCTGGATCACCGTACTCATAATAGTACGGTGCCCCTCGTCGATGGAGGCGCCGTCAAGCACCTCCAGCAGATTGTTCGGCACCTCCGGTCGGACGGAGGCCGCCGGCTCAGAAGGCTTGCTCCTCTTGGAAGGAGTTCGCCTACCGCGGTCCGGAACTGTGGAAGATTCCGGCGCGGTGTCCGGCACAAAGCCGGACTTGGAGCCCTGGGGGGCCTTATCCCCTTCACTCCTGGAGTCTGGGAGGTTGCCTTGCGGCCCCTCTAGGACCACCTCCTCCTGCCCCGGAGCTTGTCGCGATGCCACTTCGGCATTGTCTGCAGTGCGGGGGGAGACAGCGGGCGGAACTGAGTTCACATCCGATGAGTCCAGGGAGCCGCCTGACGATTCGTTGAATTCGGCCCGGGGCGGGCTGCATAATTACGTTCGACATTAGGGAAAGCTGTGCAACAAAGGAACATCATGAGTTACTCTGATATCCGAACTTACGATTTCGCCAGACGCTTGGCCCTGTTTGGCCACTACTCTTCGCCGTCTTCGGCGTCGGGGGAGTAGTCCGGCGGAGGGGTCTTCCTTTTCCTAGACCCCTCGGCCTCCCCCGTTGGGGCGGCCTTCCTCTTCTCTCCTCCCTCCGCTGGGGGGGGGGAGTTTTCTTATTCCTCCTCCTCGTTTTCACGGAAGAGGGCGTCTCGGACTCGTCAGATGACGAGTCCAACACCACCACGTTACGGGCACTCTTTCGAGTCCCCGTGGTCTTCTTCTTCTTGGCTTTCTTCTCCGGCACCACATAAGGCGCCGGAGCCAGCAACTTCACTAGTAGAGCTGGGGCTGGGTCTTCGGGCAGCGGAGCCGGACAATTAATCGGTCCGGATATCGCCCGCCAAGCCTGTCAAAGGTAAGGGAGTTTAGATCCCGCATAGAGTCAAACTATGAAAAAAAGCTTAACATCCTGTAAAAGGTGAAGATAGCTTACCTCGCTAGCGTGACGCTGCGAGCTGTATCCGCGGTCCTCGGAAGCGGATGCGGGAGCCTCGGCGCCCTTGAATAGCACCTTCCAGGCATCTTCGTACGTCATGTCGAAGAGCCTGCTAAGGGTTTGGTGGTGCGCCGGGTCGAACTCCCACAGATTAAAATCCCGTTGTTGGCATGGGAGGATCTGGCGGACGAGCATAACCTGGATTACATTAACAAGCCAGATTGGCTTGTTCACCAGGGACCGGATGCATGTTTGCAATCCGGTCACCTCTTTTTCGTCACCCCACGATAGGCCCGTCTCTTTCCAGGATATAAGCCGCGTGGGGGGTCTGGATCGGAACTCGGGGGCTGCGATCCATTTCGGATCGCGTGGCTCGGTGATGTAAAACCACCCAGATTGCCACCCCTTTAGGGTCTCCACAAAAGAGCCCTCGAACCATAGGACGTTGGCCATCTTGCCCGCCATGGCGCCTCCGCACTCCGCCTGGCTGCCGCGCACCACCTTGGGCTTGACGTTGAAGGTCTTGAGCCAGAGGCCGAAATGAGGGCGGACGCAGAGGAAAGCCTCACACACGACGATAAACGCCGAGATGTTGAGGATGAAGTTCGGGGCCAGATCGTGGAAATCCAGGCCGTAGTAGAACATGAGCCCCCGAACAAATGGGTGGAGTGGAAAACCCAGTCCGCGGAGGAAGTGGAGAAGAAATACTACCCTCTCATGGGGCCTTGGGGTGGGGAGAAGCTGCCCCTTTTCGGGAAGCCGGTGCGTGATGTCCTTAGACAGGTATCCGGCCTTCCTTAGCTTCTTGACTTGGCCCTCCGTGGCGGAGGAGACCATCCACTTGCCTCCCCCTCTGGACATTGATGGAGAAGGTTGAGGTGGGAAGTGCGGGCTTGGGCGCTGGAGCTCGAGTGCGCAGGAGATAGATAGGCAAAGGAGGAAGAAGGCGTAGGTAAAAAGGTGGATCCTTATCCCCTTATATGGGCGGATGCAGTTGTGCGTCCCCACCAGCCTAGTAAAACTCGCTTGCCTCCCAAGCGCCGTGATAAATGGCGCGGTTGGGTTACCCATGTCGGTATTGATGAGAATCCCGTAAAAGGGGTAAACAATCTCTGCTTTGACAAGACGTGCCAAGGAAACCGCCTCGCAAAACGTGCTGAGGTGGAAAAGTAAAAAACGATTCGAGTAAAGGACTTGGCCGTAGTGTGATGACGCACTGCGGAATACGTCGGCAGATTTGATTTGTGTTAATATTATTCTCTCTATGGCAATAAGTGGAAACTTATTTTGTAGAGCCGGACACTACTCTTGGTGTTTACAATCTTCTATGAAGGACTTGGAGGAGGAACCCGCCTTGCAATGCCGAAGACAATCTGCACGCCGGACTCGTCGTCATTGAAGCCTGGTTCAGGGGCTACTGAGGGAGTCCTAGATTGGGAGGTGTTCAGGTAGCCGGACTATAACTTCAGCCGGACTCCAGGACTATGAAGATACAAGATTGGAGACTTCTTCCCGTGTCCGGATGGGACTTTCCTTGGCATGGAAGGCAAGCTTGGCGATGCGGATATTCAAGATCTCCTACCATTGTAACCGACTCTGTGTAACCCTAACCCTATCCGGTGTCTATATAAACCGGAGGGTTGTAGTCTATAGGACATCAACTCCATATACAACAATCATACCATAGGCTAGCTTCTAGGGTTTAGCCTCCTTGATCTCGTGGTAGATCTACTCTTGTACTACCAATATCATCAATATTAATCAAGCAGGAGTAGGGTATTACCTCCATCGAGAGGGCCCAAACCTGGGTAAAAACATCATGTCCCTTGTCTCCTGTTACCATCCAACCTTGACACACAGTTCGGGACCCCCTACCCGAGATCCGCCGGTTTTGACACCGACAGAGAGGAAGAGGAGTTCATCCGTATTAAGCCACAGGATGGATTCTCCATGTACAACCCGCCAAATTGGGTGAGCTGCTGCTTTTTACTCCAAACCTTCCCGCTTTCTTTTTCATAAATATTTACCTTGCTACTTCATAGCAGGAACTACGAAAAGCTGTGAGGGAGATTCACAACCCATCTTCACAGCCAGAGGACCTTGATCGGGCCCTCGATCCCGGACTCGAAGAAGATCCGGACATATTCGTGGAGCTCATCGACATGACATTCTATCAGTTAAGCTGCGACAGTGCCTTGGTGGCCATCACCGCCGATTATCCTGGACTGCTCCCTGCATCGCATGTAAGTAAAACCGGAGTCCCAACTTCCGAGAAGGATCCCCTTTTTCGCACTTCACCCACCGCACACGTATGGTGTCTTGCAGGGAAGGCTCTTGGGATGCCATGCCAAACCCGCAGGGACTCACCAACAAGGGGCACCAAAAACGGGTAGGTTTAAAAGGAAGGCGGTCAGGACTGAGATGCCGTCGCAGAGGTATGAAAAAAAACCTTGCTCCGTGGTTATTGTCTTGAAAATATAATAATGTCCGTGGTTAAAACCAGGAAAAACGCTCGCCGGACCGTATCCGGAGAGCCTGCCGGCCATGCCTCCACCAGCTGGGCTCCAGAGCCGGACTTGCGGGCAGATGCTAACGTGGGGACAACACCGGATAATCCTCCTACCGAGGATGCGGATAGTCTGTCCGCCACAAATTCCGAAGTGGAGAGTGCCATGAAGCACAGGCGTCGCCGGGCCGTAATCCGCGACCCCGGTTTTTCCGAAGAGGCATTTTATGCCTTCAACTTAGGGGACGCGTACATCCGAGCTGCTCAAAATGGTCTTGCCAGAGCCACGGACCAGTATGTAAAGGATATGCGGGTAAGAAAATCTGATAATTATATATATACCAGTAGCCCCTGAGACTTGAAACATTTGGTGATGACCCACAAGTATAGGGGTTCTATCGTAGTCCTTTCGATAAGTAAGAGTGTCAAACCCAACGAGGAGCAGAAGGAAATGATAAGAGGTTTCCAGCAAGGTATTCTCTGCAAGTACTGAAATAAGTGGTAACAGATAGTTTTGTGATAGGATAATTTGTAACGAGCAACAAGTAACAAAAGTAAATAAAGTGCAGCAAGGTGGCCCAATCCTTTTTTTAGCAATGGACAAGCCTGGACAAACTCTTATATAGAGAAAAGCGCTCCCGAGGACACATGGGAATATCGTCAAGCTAGTTTTCATCACGTTCGTATGATACGTGCTCGGTACTTTGATAATTTGGTATGTGGGTGGACCGGTGCTTGGGTACTGTCCTTATTTGGACAAGCATCCCACTTATGATTAACCTCTATTGCAAGCATCCGCAACTACAATAAAAGTATTAAGGTAAACCTAACCATAACATGAAACATATGGATCTTCGTCATTGGTGCTTTCATTGAGGGTTCCTCTGTGACGTCGCCGTCAGGCCCGATGGCTCCTACGATCATCAATGGCGATGCAGTCCAGGGTGAGACCTTCCTCCCCGGATAGATCTTCGTCTTTGGCAGCTTCGCACTGCAGGCCAATTCACTTGGCCATCTAGAGCAGATCGAAAGCTACGCCCCTGGCCGTCAGGTCAGATTCGGAAGTTTAAACTACACGGCTGACATCCGCGGGGACTTGATCTTCGACGGATTTGAACCACTGCCGAGCGCGCCGCACTGTCACGACGAGCATGATCTAGCTCTGCCGCCGAACAGTGCCCTGGAGACCGCACCTGCATCGGCTCCGACCCTTAGTTCGGAGCCAACCACACCGATCGAGGATGGGCGGTTGGATGCCACCTCGGGGGCTGCGATCCAAACGGCGATTGAGCTGAACACCAGCCCTGTACTCCGCGAGGCTCGTGACTCCAAGGAGCCGGACTCCTCTCCGGACTCCGAACCCTCCGTGCCCCTGCCAGTCGAATCCGATTGGGCGCCGATCATGGAGTTCACTGCCACAGACATCTTTCAGCACTCGCCTTTCGGCGATATCCTGAAGTCACTGAAGTCTCTCTCTTTACCAGGAGAGCCCTGGCCGGACCACGGACAGCAAGGTTGGAGTACGGACGATGAAGAAATTCAAAGCCCACCCACCACCCACTTTGTAGCCACCGTCGACAATTTAACCGACATGCTCGACTTTGACTCCGAAAGCATCAACGGTACGGACACCGATGAAGGGGACAATGAAGAACCAGCGCCTGTTGGACCCTGGAACGCCACCACGTCGTATGACGTATACACGATGGACGCACCAAAAGATGACGACGAGGAGCAGAAGGACGCACCGAAGGCTTGTTCCCTCGAAAAGCAGTCAAAACGGCGACACAAGCGCCGCCCCAAATCCCACCTCGATAGAAATAGCGATCACACAGACCCAGCGCTGGAGCAGGGCGAACCGCTGCCGGACAACGGCAATCCGGATGTTCAAACCGAACAAAAAAAATCCTATCAAGGATAATGGCCTAGACGACATAACGCCGGATAGGCACCCGGAGCATCAGAATGCCCGCAAAAGGCTAGTCGCCACCGCAAGGAGCCTTAAAAAGCAGAAGCAAAGGCTCAAGGCCGCGCAAAACACACTCCAATTTAGATGGAGTAAAATACTCAATACATCAGCAATGTACGGCGACAATCGCCCCTCAAAGAGCTACCCAAAGAGGAAGCTGCTACCTGAATTCGATGAGGAGGCCTCCGACCCCCCACAACCAAATATCAAAGCGGCCACCCGGTCGGATAGACGACCCCTCTATCAACACAGAACGGCATACAACACCACTCACAATACAACACGCGACCCAGGCGAGGGCTCTCACCCAAAGGACGGCGCAACAAGATCCATTTATGGACCACGTAGGCGCGCCCCAGCATACAATGCAACACAACAAACATCCGAACAACATGGCACACCCAGCTACAGGGGTGCCGCACATCCCCTGTGTTTCACCGATGAGGTGCTAGACCATGAATTTCCAGAGGGATTCAAGCCTGTAAACATAGAGGCATACGACGGAACAACAGACTCGAGGGTCTGGATTGAGGACTACATCCTTCATATCCATATGCCTCGAGGAGATGATCTCCACGCCATCAAGTATTTACCCCTCAAGCTCAAAGGGCCAACTCGTCACTGGCTCAAAGGCCTCCCCGAAAGCTCCATTGGAAGTTGGGAAGAGCTCGAAGACGCCTTTCGGGCAAATTTTCAAGGGACTTATGTCCGACCTCCGGATGCGGATGATCTGAGTCATATAACTCAGGAGCCCGGAGAGTCAGCCCGAAAGCTTTGGAATAGGTTTCTTACTAAAAAGAACCAGATTGTCGACTGTCCGGACGCTGAAGCCTTAGCGGCTTTCAAGCATAGCGTCCATGACGAATGGCTCGCCAGACACCTCGACCAAAATAAGCCGAGAACAATGGCCGCATTAACAAACCTCATGACCCGCTTTTGCACGGGTGAGGACAGCTGGCTAGCCAGATGCAGCACTAGCGATCCCAACACATATGAAGTTAGAGATGGAAACGGGAAATCACGGCGCAACAACAATAACAAACGCCGGAATAAAGAAGACAACACGAAGGGCACGGCAGTAAATGCCGGATTCAAAGTCTCCCGGCCAGGACAAAAGCCGCCCACTAAAGGCACCAGGGATGAACCGTCCAGCCTCAACAAAATTCTGGACTAGGTATGTCAGATACATAGTACCCCTAGCAAGCCCGCTAATCATACCCACAGGGAATGTTGGGTCTTTAAGCAGTCCGGCAAACTCAACGCCGTACACAAGGGGGAGGATACACCAAGCGAAGACAAGGATGAGCCTCCCAAGCAAGACACTGGGGACAAAAGAAATGCCCACCAGAAGTCAAAACAGTAAACGTACTACACATGATCAAGGGAAAAAACAATGCGGCACCCCCGGGAAAATATACCCAAGTGCTTGCCACCGCGAAGTCCTGCCAATGGTCGTCTCAACCGATCATTTTCGAACATCGCGATTACTCAGCAAGTATCCAACACGCAGGATGGGCTGCCCCGGTATTAGACCCAGTAATTGGCGGATATCACTTCACACGAGTCTTGATGGACGGCGGCAGCAGCCTAAACCTAATATACCAGGATACAATCCGCGGGATGGGGTTAGACCCAACACAAATTCGCCATAGCAATACTACCTTTAAAGGAGTAATGCTAGGCCCAGGGGCTCGTTGTACGGGCTCCCTCCTACTACAAGTTATATTCGGCTCCCCCGATAACTTCCATAGCGAGCATTTAACCTTCCACATCGCTCCGTTTCAAAGCGGCTATCAAGCACTGCTCGGGCGCGAAGCTTTCGCTCGCTTTAATGCAATACCACACTACGCCTCCCTCACACTCAAGATGCCCGGTCCACGCGGCATCATTTCAGTGCACAGAGATATCAAGCGATCTCTGCACGCCGAAGAGAGTGAGGCTGCCTTGGCAGCCACACACTAAAGGCGCCCGGACTAGCCAAAACGCCCCACAGGTCATCAAGACCTCAGACACAACTAATCGAGTCCGGCGCCGCTACTTATACCGAATAAATGGTCACACCCCTAGTCATCAATACAAGGGGCTCAACGCGCATAGACATGTGGCCATTCCTCCTCATCTTGAATTATGCATAGTTTCTTTAACTATCTTTTTGCACGACAACCTTTTTCACCTAAATTCCTCTCTTTTACAGATGATCATCGTGCCACACCCGTCCGGGATATGGCACAACGGAGACACAGGCGCAGACGTGCAGCAGTGACCCGCTCCAAGGATTCTTTTTGGATTAAGACCCTTTGTAAACCTTTTTTACTGTCTCTTGTTGATACATATCCACCGTTGAGAAGGATGCTGACGTCTTGGCATGTGGCCACGCCATACCAATGCACGTACCTGGACATAAGGGGCTTCTTACGAAGGCCATTATTTAGGCCCGGTTTATACCACAAAGACCGAATACCTTAGGGAGTGTTCTGCGTCACGAGTTTGGCCCTATATGCATCAGCTCCGAATCATTGTCTTTGGTCAAATGTTGGGTTTGCCCAGCTCCTGTGTTTTGGTGCCTTATGTTCCGCTTTACAGGCTAAGGTAGCACCAGGAGAACTACTGCGATTGTGCCCTGGTTCATCCGGACGAGCACCTCAGTAGAGAAAGCCGAAAACTGACTGTCATGATCTAGCGCGAGACTGGTCAACCACTCGATGACCCAAGGGAATGTTAGAATTCCCCCGCCTTAACGAAGGGCCGCTTTCCGGCCAGGCATACACGCACCCCGGGATCGGGAGAGTGCAGAGCCACCAGGGGCTATCTAGTAGCCCCACTGTCAAACTCCTATGGCTAAGTGAAAGTGTTAAAGCATTATAGTCTGGTTGCCTCGCTCGCTCCGCTATCACCTCCTTAATAGGACCAAGACGTTGGGTTAAGTGTGAACGCGTGTTTCTACGAACACCTCCGCATTATATGCGTGGGGGTTGAAGCTGACGACTGCAATCTTTCAGGTTATACACATGTATACATAAACGGCCGCCTAGGAGGCATCACAATACTTTCAGGCAAAAGTATAAAAGTAGCCTTATGAAAATTTATAAAAGCATTTCGCTTACAATGAGATTACATGTCACTCAAACATAATATTTTTTAGCACTGGTTCTCTATCAAACGAGCACCCTCGAGAACTTCCTCAAAGTAGTGCTCAGTAGCCCTTCGACCTATGGCCGAATCCTACGCCGCAATAGTGGTAGCATCCATCTCTGCCCAGTATGCTTTAGCACGGGCAAAGGCCATTCGTGCGCCTTCTATGCACGCCGACCTCTTCATCGCATTTATATGCGGCACCACATCAAGGAATTGCTGCACCAGGCTGAAATAGCTACTCGGTTTTGACCTTTCCGGCCATAGCTGATCCACAACAGACCTCATAGAGAGTCCGGACAACCTATTTAGTTTGGCCCATTCGGCTAATTGGTCCGTCAATGAAAGCGGACGCTCGGGAGAAAGGAATTGTTTCCAAAACAACTGGTCTACTTCACGGTCCGTCTGACTCTGGAAGTACTTGGCCGCATGGGCAGCGCTCGCCGCCAAATCCATATACACATCTTCCGAACTCCACAGCCGATCCAGAGGGGCATACTGTGGATCTCCGAACTTCCTCTGCAGCATAAAGGATTTCATGGCTACAATATCCCCGGCTTCCCGCAGCTCCTCCTTCTTTGCCCACATTGCAGAGTGGAGGTGTTTTCCCGTTGCAGCAGCCTTCTCAAGGTCCGATACCTTCACCTGGTTTTCCTTTTCAAGAACCCGACAATGGTCGGTGGCGGCTTTTAATTCTATGGCCATCTTGGCCATCTTATCTCGGCTCTCGCCATGCGCGGCCTTCTCGGCTTGCAACTCTTCGGCTGCCTTCAAAGCAGCCGCATTACCCAACCTCGCTGGTTCCTTGGCTTGGGAAAGTTCTGCCCGCAAGGCTTCAACAGTGGCAGCTCCATCTGTAGTCACAACACATTAAAGATACTGGCATCATGCTGCTCTTCCTATGTGGCATTTACCTGATAATGACACTTACCTTGCGCCTCGTCAAGCCTTTTGTTAACAAGCTCGATGTCGGCGTCTGCCGCATCCAACTGCCATTCTAAATGGGCAAACTCGGGAGCCCGGCTAGCCACTGGACCTTCCATCACATGCACATAAAGGCAGTATGGTTATTACCTGGGAATATGATCCTCTGTTCGTCGTCGTTTTCGACGACGACCAGACTCTCAGGGGCTACTATCTACACAGGGCACACCTAGTATGTGCAGGACTATCACACATTATTTTACGTACCTCAAAGCCTGTCAGTAGACTCATAAAAGCTTTATGCAATCTTCTTTCGGCGGACGAGATTATCTCCATCACCGTATTCATCATCACACGGTGTTCATATGAGATGGCCGCTCGCCCCACCAACTCACTCAGAACATCCGGCCACACACTAGACGGTGCCGGACTCGTTTTTCTGTTCTCTTCGGGAGCCAGACACTGGGAACTTCGGGGGTGGACGGGATTATCTTCTAGCCTCGCCGGACTCGGAGGCCCTCCGCGACGACACTTCAGGGTCGCCCGCTTCCAGAGCGGAGGAGTCCAGAGGAGGCATTTCACTCTCCATCATCTCTGGAAGAAGATCCCCCGAAGAAGAGCTCATTTGAGAGGGGCTAAGGCCCGAACTGCAAAGATACATGCAGTGGTTATCTTCTCAGAAGAAAATACGACATATCTGTACTATTAAGGTATTTTGGGTCACTTACGACTCGTGGGAGAATTGATCCTCCCACGGACTTTGTGCGACAACCGCACCCCCGGGGTAGGACCCTCGGTGGGAGACTTCTTCTCCCATTTGGAAGCTTCGTCTTCCGAATCCCCAGACGCAATCATTTTTCTCTTCTGGCCGTCTTCCTTCATGGAGACGCTCGCTCCCTCAGCTGGAGCGGCCGGCGTTTGGGGCCCACGGCCGCCCGCATTTTCCTTCAAGGGCTCCGGGCAAGGTGCGGTCTGGAGCATCTTTTCCAATATCGGATTTTCCAAACCCTCAGGGAGGGGGGCCGAGCACCGAATCAACTTCGCCTTCGTTAGCCAGTCCTGGTCAAAAAGCAAACTCTCAGAAATAACTTCGCATCAAAGGAGAGGTAGTACGCTCAGTCAGAAGATGCCTTACCTGTTCGGCGGCACGGTTGCTACTCAGGCCCACGTCCTCGGTAATTTCTGGACACTCCACTTGAGGTCCAAAGAACAACTTGTACATCTTCTCGTGCGTCAGGCCAAGGAAATTTCGAATGGCGCGCGGTCCCTCGGGATTGATCTCCCACAAGCAAAGAGGCCGGCATTTGCAAGGCTGGACTTGACGAACCAGCATAACTTGTGTTACCGCGACCAAACTGAAATCTCCATTAAAGAGATCTTGAATGTGGCTTTGCAGTATAGGCACGTCCTTGGCCGGACCCCAGCTCAATCCTCTGCTAATCCATGACATCAGTTGTGGACGAGGGCCCGGGCGGAAAACGGGGGCGGCCGCCCACTTGGCACTTCTAGGAGCCGTCATGTAGAACCACTCTTGTTGCCACAATTCAGACACCTCTGGAATGGAACCTTTGGGCCATGCAGCTCCCGTCATCTTGCCTATTGAGGCACCTCCACACGCCGCATGTTGCCCCTCGATCATCTTCGGCTTTACTTCAAAAGTCTTGAGCCATAGGCCAAAGTGAGGGGTAACCCGGAGGAAGGCCTCAAACACAACAATGAACATCGTGATATGAAGAAAGGAGTCCGGAGCTAGATCATGGAAATCTAGCCCATAGTAAAACATCAAGCCCCTAACAAAAGGATCCAATGCAAGGCCTAGACCTCGGAGGAAGTGGGAGACGAACACGACACTCCCGTTGGGTTCGGGGGAGGGGACGACCTGCCCCCGGGGAGGCAGCCGATGCAGAATCTCGGTGGACAGATATCTGGCCTCCCTCAACTTTTTGACGTCTTCTTCTATGACGGAAGACGGCACCCATCAGCCTTGAAGGCTAGATCCGGACATGACTGAAGGTTCGGAGCACCTGACCTGAACTTTGGGCGTTTGAGCTTGAGGTGGGGGAAGGATTCGATTGAGCACGGGAGGAAAAATAAAAGGCCTCGTCCCTTTATAAAGAGGGTGGATATCGAGCGTCCTCTCCGTGTCTGTCTGCACTTGCCTATGGTCTAGGAGTCCTAGAAGCAGTTGGGTTACCCACGCCCGTATTGATGAGAATCCCGGAATAAGGGGGCACGATCTCTGCTTTGACAAGACGTGCCAAGGAAACCTCCTCGCATGACGCGCCGAGGTGGGATAATGAAACGATTTGGATAAAGGCTTGGCCGTGGTGTGTCGCACTACAGAATACGTCAGCAGATTAGATTTGTGTAAATATTATTCTCTCTATGGCAATATGTGGACAACTTATTTTGTAGAGCCAGACACCATCTTTGTGTTTAAAATCTTCTATGATGTATTTAGAGGAGGAACCCTCCTTGCAATGCCAAAGACAATTTGCACGCGGACTCATCGTCATTGAAGCCTGGTTCGGGGGCTACTGAGGGAGTCCTGGATTAGGGGGTGTTCGGATAGCCAAACTATACCTTCAGCCGGACTCCTGGACTATGAAGATACAAGATTGAAGACTCCGTCCCATGTCCGGAAGGGACTTTCCTTGGCGTGGAAGGAAAGCTTGGCGATACAGATGTTCAGATCTCCTACCACTATAACTGACTCTATGTAACCCTAACCCTCTCCGGTGTCTATATAAACTGGAGGGTTTTAGTCCGTAGGACAACATACACATCAACAATCATACCATAGGCTAGCTTCTAGGGTTTAGCCTCTCTGATCTCATGGTAGATCTACTCTTGTACTACCCATATCATCAATATTAATCAAGCAGGACGTAGGGTTTTACCTCCATCGAGAGGGCCCGAACCTGGGTAAAACTTCGTGTCCCTTGCCTCCTGTTACCATCCAGCCTAGACGCACAGTTCGGGACCCCCTACCCGAGATCCGCCGGTTTTGACACGGACACAACCCCTTACGAAGCAACGCATAAACTAGGGTTTAAGCTTCTATCACTCTAGCAACCCATCATCTACTTATTACTTCCCAATGCCTTCCTCTAGGCCCAAATCATGGTGAAGTGTTATGTAGTCGACGTTCACATAACACCACTAGAGGAGAGTCAACATACATCTCATCAAAATATCGAACGAATACCAAATTCACATGACTACTAATAGCAAGACTTCTCCTATGTCCTCAGGAACAAACGTAACTAATCACAAAGCATATTCATGTTAATAATCAGAGGGGTATTAATATGCATATAGGATATGAACATATGATCTTCCACCAAATAAACCAACTAGCATCAACTACAAGGAGTAATTAACACCACTAGCAACCGACTAGCACCAATCGCGGACTTGAAGACAAGAAATTGATACAAGAGATGAACTAGGGTTTTGAGAGGAGATGGTGCTGATGAAGATGTTGATGGAGATTTCCCTCTCCCGATGAGAGGAGCGTTGGTGATGATTTCCCCCTCCCGGAGGGAAGTTTCCCCGGCAGAACAGCTCTGCCGGAGCCCTAGGTTGGATCCGCCAAGGTTTCGCCTCGTGGCGGCGGAGTTTCATCCGAGAAGATGGCTTACGATTTTTTCCTCATCAAAAGACTCCATATAGCAGAAGATGGACATCGGAGGGCCACCAGGGGGCCCACGAGGTAGGGGCACGCGCCTAGGGGGGTAGGGCGCGCCCCCACCCTCGTGGGTAGGGTGTGGCCCTCCTGGTGAACTTCTTGCGCTCAGTATTTTTTATATATTCTGAAAACGTCTTCTGTGAAGTTTCAGGACTTTTGGAGGTTTGCAGAATAGGTCTCTAATATTTGCTCCTTTTCCAGCCCAGAATCCCAGCTGCCGGCATTCTCCCTATTTATGTAAACCTTGTAAAATAAGAGAGAATAGGCATAAGTATTGTGACATAATGTGTAATAACAGCCCATAATGCAATAAATATCGATATAAAAGTGTAACATCCTAAATTTTTAATTTGGAATGTTATACATTAGATCATCATTGCATATGTGGTTTTATTGCTTTCCGTTCCGTAATCCTCGAAATCCTAAGCAACTCAAGGACCCTCGGAGAGAGTTGGGGATTTCCCGGTTTTCATATTCGATTCTTTTATCAAATTTTGAAACGAGGATTTTGGTTTTGATTATTTTTCTCTCTGAAAATATTTCATATTAAAATACAAGAGAGGAGATAAGATGACTTCTCCAAAATAAATGAAATGTATTGGATTTTATAGCAATTTTGTTGCATTAGAAAAAAAATTTGCACATTTTCAAAATTGCATTTTAGGGCCAAGAAAATGTTCATCTCGTTCTAAATATTTTATTTAGACGGTGAAAATTTGTTTTGGCATTTTTAGATTTTTATTTATTTTTCTAGGATTTTATTTCCGTCGGCAAAATTATTTATTTTAAAAAAAAGTTCCCGCGCCCGACTGGGCCTAAGGCCTAGCCGAGCCAGGCCGGACGGCCCGCGCCGCCGCCTGCCTCAGCCGCGCCACCGTGCCCAGCACGGATGCCGAGGAGAGTCCGGCTCAGACTCCTCCCCGGGCGCCCCTCGCCCAAGCAAGCTGCCGCCCCCGCCCCCTTTATAAGCCGCCACCCCGCCGCCCAAACGGCCACCCCACCGCGCCTGCCCCACCGCCTCAAGCCGCAGCCGCCGCCGCCTGCCTCGCCACCGCCGCAGCCGCAGCCGAGCCCCGCCGCCGCCGCCGCCCGCACCCCGCCCCGCCGGAGCCCCTCGCCGGAGGTAGTCGCCGGATCCGCCACCGGTTTTTCTTTCTAAAACTGATCGGTTTTTTTAAAACCCTAGATTCGTTTTTTTCGGATCGCCGGTTTTTCCTTGGTTCTTCTAGTTAGCGGATGTTCGTCCGAACGTTCGTTTTAACGAATGGTTCTTCGCCCATTAGATACAACTAACGAACGCTCGTTCGTTAGTCTGTTCGTCAGTTTTCTTTTATCAGATTTAATCCGCAATTTTCTCTAATCGCGATTTGTGATCCGATCTTAGTTTCTGTTTATCTTTTCGCTCGTTAGTCGGAATCAGGCGATTCAAGCGCTTGGAGTTTCGTCTCGAAACCCTCTTTCCGTTTAACCAACTCAAACAAGTTTTCTCCACTGTAAAATTTGACCTAGTTTCAAATTAGTAAACGAAGCTTCTCTCTTTCGCCGTTTGAGTTTTGTTGCTCCGTTTGATTTGATTCTTTTTGCAAACCAGAGTTCTTTATTTGAACTTTCTGGTCAACCTCTTTTATTTGAGTTTTGCTTGTGCATCGTTGCTTGTTACTTATGTATGCTATTGTTTGCTTGCGATTGAACACCCGGAGTGCGAAGCGTGCTACTACGAGTCCCTAGGTTTCGCAGATCGTCAGCAAGGCAAGTAACACTTTGATCATATCCCTTTATCACCCAGTTTTTATGCATTAGTTCCAATCCTCAAACATTGCATGATTAGGACGTCATTAACGTGTGGGTTTGGAAGTACTTGATGAGGTAGAACCTATTGCCCTGTTACATTCAAACCCCTGGGAGTTACTCTACGTGTTGCTATATTACTATGCTATGCTATGCTCGTAGATGTGGTTTGGGTTTGAGTGAAATCCATGAAAAATGTGAGATTGTTAAATTAATGGTTCAACTTAAGGTGGCAACTTAATCAAACAACTGGGTGGATTGAGACACCTGGAGTACCCAGTGTTGCCTGTATTTTTTTGGAAATCCCGGAGTACCCGTGTGATCTTCCTATGGACCGCCACCCAGGCTCAAAGGGAACTGAGATGATTCATGCTAGAAACTTCCGTGTGCAGCCACAAGCTATTATGGGCTCTAGCATAGTTGAGTAAGCTATGTGAAGCTCTTGAAGAGGAAGATCAGCAGGTAGTGGGATGTAGGTTTGGTATGGTCTGTCCGTAGTAGAGAGCTAATGTTTCTAAAAGACTGTGTCTCGGTCATCCATTTCTCAAACACCCTGTAGCGCGAGAAATCCAACAAAGGAGATCAAGTCTTGTGGGGAAAAGTGCGCAAACCTCTGCAGAGTGTACAATCTAATCATGGTTAGCCGTGTCCCCGGTTATGGACAATTCTTGAGTATCTAGTACTTGAGTTATCACATGTATCTCATCATGTTTAATTAATACTGTTGGGTTGTTAATCACTTTAATTGGGATTGAGTTGGAGGAACCTTCTCAATGATGTTTCAACTACCATGATAGTAAAATTAAAATCTATTCCTTTGTTGTAGGGAAAAATTGGCTTTTCGCAAAACTGTAGCCATAGAGCTTTTCACCAGCCAAATATGCATGTAGTGATAGCATTATTTTGTTATTGCTCTACTGTGTTACTTTGCCAGTATATTCCATGTGCTGACCCAGTTCGGGCTGCAACGTATTATGTTGTAGACTTTTCAGACGAGGAGTAAGGTTCGTTAGGTCGTTGTCTTCCAAGCCTTCCGATGTTATCGTATTAGATGGCCTTAAGCCATATTATTGTACTAAGTTCTCTCTTGAGACATTCGATGTAATAAGTGTGTGATTGCTACTCTGTTATAAATCCTTCGAGTACTGTGTGTGTCAGCATTACCGATCCAGGGATGACACTGAAGCACATAGACTTGACCATGTGAGGTCGGGTCGCTACAAGATGGTATCAAAGCACACACTTAGTGTAGGACACGACCACTAAGATAAACCCTAGGTCACACCTCTCTTCTCATTTCTGACTCCTCTCCATTTTCTACTCTTTAGGATGCGGAGATGAAGAACAAGTTTGCACAATCGGATGAAGACACACCTTTTGGACGCCACTTGAAGGAAGTCACTAGGTACTTGAACATTGGAATACCAAGCTTCACCGGGACATACAACGCCACTTTACCTGAAGAGGGGCGCTGGATGAATCAAGTACAAGTTCCAGGAAGGACGTTCTCGCCAAGTTCTAAACCCATAGAGTTTTCTTTCGAAGCATCCACATGGTGTCTAGGCAAGAGCATGGCAGCCCACATTACCATTGGACGAATTGGAGAAGTTTACAACAGGGAACTTAAGGACATTGTTTACCAAATATGTGGGCGCCGAGACGAGCAATGGGAAGTAATCAGCACCAGGAAGGATAGATCCATTGCCGCCTTCATTCAGGAGTTAAACCAACACATTCGATGCCAGGAGAACCAGATGAGCGCGGACATGATGGACTTGAAGAAGGCGAAGACTAGGATCATCGAACTGGAGGAAGAACTCAAGTCTACACGCGATGGATATGAGGAGGAAATCAAGACACTACTGGAGAAGAATGATGACCTAGTCAAGAAGATCGGAGTAATCATGGGAGGACCAGCATCGGAAGACGAAGACGAAGATCCCACTTGCCCGGACAACTACATCATCATCGACGACACCGATTCCGATCCTAGTGATGATGACTATGAAGACGAAGATGGAGCAAACATCATGGAGTCTTCCACCGATCAAAATTTCTAGATGACTACCATATATCACTAGTATTCCCCCATGTATTTAGTAGTAGTTGAGCACTTGTGCGATAGTTCTAGATCGTTTGTATGCGCTTGCTTGATTGATTGACTGAAATGATTGTGTTTGTCTCATGTACATATGGGTAGTGTTTTCTCATTAGACCTCTTTTCTATTCTAAATCTCTTCCATCTAAATCCCTCAGATGCCTCCGAGAGGTGACCCCGGATTTACCTTTCCACTGGAGCTCACCCAGTTGATCCAACAGCAGAATACATTGATGCAATTGCTAGTTCAGAACTGTCGGCATTCTGGGAACGGGGGTCCCCAGACTTGCCTGCCTGCGGCCTACGGCGTGGCTCAAAGGGGGCCAAGCACGGCCCATCTTCATCAACACAAGACTCAAGACCCTCGTGAGGGGCCAAGCCTCGCGGGGCGGACGACACAAAGCTTCCTCAGGCGCGGCCTCGTCGGGCTGGCTCACGAGGAGGCAGAGAGATCAAGGCGGGGTACCTCGCGAGGTGCCCATGACACAAGCCATGACGACTCAAGGCGCCAGGCGGGTGCCAGCCCGCTCAGCATCCCACTTTCCACTTTGGTGCAAAGGGAGCAAGCGCGGTCGCGGAGTACCGAGGCGTCAGGCAAAGGTTGCCATTTCGGTGCAACGAGACCAAGACCAGGAGGACTACGAGACGGAGGTCACCGTGGAGCCCAAGACGGCGTCATCACCAGAGCTTTGCGCAGGCGAAGACTGCTTTTGTCAGGATAGCTGATACTTGCTGTCCCCCTTCAACTTAGCCCACCATTGTTGGCTCCCTTCCCGCTCGATATTTGGGAAGAGGACCAGGGCCTCT
Organism: Triticum dicoccoides; assembly: GCF_002162155.2. Lineage (NCBI taxonomy): Eukaryota > Viridiplantae > Streptophyta > Magnoliopsida > Poales > Poaceae > Triticum > Triticum dicoccoides. The sequence continues at coordinate 541,370,958 of NC_041390.1, forward strand.
ATAAATAGGACTAGCCACCACAGTGTAGACGGGATCGGTTGGACCAAAAGCCACAGGGTCGACCAAAATGAGAGAGAGAGAGAGAGAAGGGAGACTGAACCCCTCCTAGCAGTTCATCGCCCAACCAAGAACAGACCCTCACGAGGCTGTTCTTCCTTGTACTGTTCATCATCATCAGCCCAAGAGGCAATCCACCCACTGCACACTGGAGTAGGGTATTACACCACAAAGTGGCCCGAACCAGTATAAACCTTGTGTCTCTTGAGCAGTTCTTTCAGTAGTTTAGATCTTTGCGAGACGGCGAGGTAGAAGACGTAATCTCTGCGCGCACCCCAGTGTTCGAACCTTAAGGGCCTGCCGGAACCCGAAATCCAACATTTGGCGCCCCAGGTAGGGGTGCGCCGGAATTCGCCTTCCGCCGCTCCGTTCTCCTCCGACCATCACGTTCATGTCTGACGCTCGTCGAGCCCGCGCGGAGCGCCGGGCCGCCCCCGAGCTCGTCCGCGCCACAGGGGGCTCTCCTGCGCCGTCCCATCGCGCTACACCAACACCCCCAGTCGTCGCGGCCCTCCTGGGCGGCTCGCAGGCGCTGCCCACAAGTCACCACGTCAAGCCGTTCGTCCGCCGGGTCAGCGCCGCTTCCACGCGGCAGGGGGCTCCCCTGGATCGGGTGGCGCCCGAGACCGGCCTGACCTTCAGCTCGGAGGACCACCCCTCCAACTCGGCATACTCGGGCACGCTCCCCATGTTGTGCACCCCCACCATCTGCCAGGTGGCCGTCACCAGAACCCTTGTTGATGGCGGCGCGGGCCTCAGCGTGCTCTCGGTTGAGGCCTTCAACCTCCTCCGCATACCCCTGGAATGGCTGCAACCCAGCCGGCCTTTCTCAGGTGTTGGGGGCAAGTCGTCCAGTCCCTAGGGGCAGATCCGGCTCCCTGTGACCTTCTGTACCTACGACAACTTCCGCACGGAGCTGGTTGACTTCGACATCACCCCCATCGGCCTCCTCTACAACGCCACCCTCGGCTACCTAGCGCTGGCCCGATTCATGGCCGCAACGCACCCGAAGTACAACCTCATGAAGATGCCCGAGAGCAGCGGCGTCCTCACTGTGCACGGAGACACCGGGGACGCGCTGCGGGCGCTCAAGCTCGCCTTCAAGACGGCGGCGTCGGCACAGCCCGCCGACTTGGAGACCCCCGGGCCCAAGGGGGTTGCACCCGCCAAGAAGAAGCAGTTGTTCACCCAAGACAAGGCAGAAACTAAGCAGATACCCGTCGATGAGGACGGGTCCACCAACGCCACTTTCACCATAGGCGCCCACCTCAAACCCGAGCAGGAGGAGGCCCTGGTCGGGTTCTTGCGCGCAAACAAGAAGGTATTCGCTTGGGAGCCGGACCAGTTGGCGGGGATCCCCAGGAGTGTAATCGAGCATCACCTCAATGTGTGCCCAAACGTGCGCCCAGTGAAGCAGAAGGCAAGGCGGCAGTCCACAGAGAAGCAGGCCTTCATCGTCCAAGAAATCCGCAAGCTGGAAGCCGCTGGGGTCATTTGTGAGGTTCGATACCCGGATTGGTTGGCCAACCCTGTCATTGTGCCCAAGAAGGGAGGGAAGGAACGCATGTGTGTCGACTTCACCAACCTCAACAAGGCGTGCCCACAAGATCCATTTCCGCTCCCCCGCATTGACCAGATCGTCGATTCCACCACAGAGTGCGACCTGTTATGCTTCCTGGATGCTTTCTCAGGGTATCACCAGATCAAGATGGCGGTGGAAGACGTCGAGAAGACCGCCTTCTTAACCCCCTGCGGGGTGTATTGCTATACATGCATGCCATTTGGGCTGCATAACACAGGGGCAACCTTTCAGCGGCTGATGCACATCACCCTGGGCCCGCAGCTCGGGAAGAATGCCGAAGCTTATGTTGACGATATCGTGGTAAAGTCTCGGGAGGCCAAGACCCTGATACAATACCTGGAAGAAACCTTCGCGAGCCTCAACGCAGTGAACCTACGGCTCAACCCAGAGAAGTGTGTGTTCGGAGTCCCCTCGGGCAAGCTCTTGGGTTTCCTCGTGTCCCACCGAGGCATCGAGGCTAACCCAGAGAAGGTCAAGGCGGTCGAAGACATGAGCCCGCCAAAGACCCTCAGAGAAATGCAGAAGCTCACGGGGCGCGTGACCGCGCTAGGACACTTCATCTCCAAGTTGGGAGAACGAGCCCTGCCCTTCTTCCAGCTGATGAAGAAGAAGGGGCCCTTCGAGTGGACTGAAGAGGCCGACAAGGCATTCCAGGATCTCAAGAGATACCTGACCAGCCCGCCGGTCATGGTGGCTCCGCGCCCTCAGGAGCCCCTGGTGCTTTACCTCGCCGCCACTCCCTACTCCGCCAGCGCAGCCTTGTTAGAAGTCAGAGAGGAGCGCCGAATCAAAACCACGGCCGCAGCCCGGGACAAGGCAGAACAGGGACAAGGAAGGCCTACAGAAACCGCCACCGCGGCTGAGGAGGATCAGCTGCCGCAGAGGGGCGCGCCAGAGGCGGAAGAGGCCCCTCTTCCAGATGGCCAGTCTCAGGAGGTCTCATTGCCTCAAGAGGCGCCATGGTCTCCGGAAGGAGCCACCAGCACTGACGCACTCCGCCTCGTTGAGCACCCGGTGTACTTCGTCAGCACAGTGATGCGGGATGCAAGAGCACGGTACCCCATGCCTCAGAAACTCCTCCTCGCGCTGCCGGTGGCTTGGCGCAAGCTGCGACACTATTTTCAGGGTCACCCCATCAAGGTCGTCTCGTCATACCCCCTGGAGAGAGTGCCCAGGAGCCCTAATTCAGCTGGAAGGGTCGCTGAGTGGAACATAGAACTGCAAGTGTTTTAGCTCAAATTCAGCACGACCAGGGTCATCAAGGGAGCAGCGTTGGCGGATTTTGTGGCAGAGCGGACGGAGGTGCGAGACCTCAAGGCCGACGAGGATCGGTCCCTATCCCCGGGAAGCGTGGCGCCAGAAGGCTGGGTCATGAACTTCGATGGGGCATTCTCCAGGCATGGCGCTGGAGCTGGGGCGGTGCTTATATCGCCCACACAGGACAAGCTCTATTACGCCGTGCAGCTCTTCTTCCAGCAAGGCGAAAAGGTTTCCAACAACATAGCAGAGTATGAAGGTTTAATAGCAGACCTGAAGGCCGCGGCTGCCCTGGGGGTGAAGCGCCTCACCATCAAGGGCGATTCGCAGCTCCTTGTCAATTTCTCCAACAAGGTGTACGAGCCGAAGGATGAGCACATGGAAGCCTACCTTGCGGAAGTCCGCAGGATGGAGAAGCAATTCTGGGGGTTGGAGTTGCAGCATGTGCCCCGTGGCACCAATCAGGAGGCTCACGACATCGCCAAACGTGCGTCCAGATGGTTACCCCAGGAGCCAGGCATTTTCGAGGAGCGGCTCTTCAAGCCCTCAGCTCTGCCGTCATTATCAAACATGGTTCAGCCCTGGGAGGAGCTCCCCCAGCCACCTGCCTCAGGAGCTCCGACCTGTGGTACGGCCTCAGGAGCGCGCCTGCTCCTGACAATGGAACCTCAGGAGGGATGTTGGATCACAGAGCTCCGGAGCTACTTAGCGCAAGGGACCTTGCCGGAGAAGGAGGAGGAAGCGGAACGAGTGGCACGCCAGGCCACGGCATACTGCATCAAAGACGGAGAGCTCTACCGGAAGCGACCAAACGATGTGTCCCTGCGCTGCATCTCCAGGGAGCAAGGGAAGGAACTACTGGAAGATATACACGGCGGAGACTGCGGACATCATTCATCATCACGGACCCTCATCGGCAAGGCGTTCTGCAGTGGGTTTGATTGGCCCACCGCGCCCAATGACGCCGTGGAACTACTGAAAGCTTGCGAAGCCTGCCAGTTCCACGCCAAGCAGATCCATCAGCCAGCAGGAGGCTTGCAGACTATCCCCCTTTCGTGGCCATTCGCAGTCTGGGGGCTGGACATCTTGGGCCCGTTTCCTCGGGCGCCAGGGGGCTACCGCTACCTCTACGTTGTCGTGGACAAATTCACCAAGTGGGCTGAAGTAGAGGCTGTCCGCACCATTCCCGCTGGTTCCGCGATCAAGTTCATCAAGGGCATCGTGAGCCGGTTTGGGGTGCCAAATCGCATCATCACGGACAACGGTTCGCAGTTCACCAGTAACCTCTTCAAAACATACTGTGCTAACCTTGGAACGCAGATATGCTATGCCTCAGTGGCGCACCCCCGAAGCAACGGCCAGGCCGAGCGAGCCAACGCGGAGGTCCTGAGGGGCCTCAAGACAGGACGTTCAAGAAGAAGCTGGAGGCCTGTGGCAGAGGTTGGTACGACGAGCTTCAGTACGTGTTGTGGTCCGTACGCACCACCGCGACCAAACCGATTGGAGAAACCCTGTTCTTCCTGGTCTACAGAGCGGAAGTGGTCCTCCCTCACGAGGTCAGACGTTGCTCCGCGTGGGTCCTGGCGTTCGACGAGGCGCAACAGGACGCCATGCGGGGGATGGACCTCGTGCTGGGGGAGGAACGTCGCCGAGAAGCCGCGCTACGAGCGGCGAGGTACCAGCAAGCGCTGCGGCGATATCACTGCCACAACATCCGTCCCAGGACTCTTGAGTTAGAGGACCTCGTGCTTAGGCGGGTTCTCTCTAGGGATGGACTGCACAAGCTCTCTCCCATGTGGGAGGGCCTGTTCAAGGTTGTTCATGTTTCCAGGCCCGGCGCCGCGCGCTTGGAGACTCAGGAGGGAGTGCCGGTCTAGAATGCATGGAACATCCAGCACCTCCGAAGGTTCTACCCATGAAAAGGCCCAGAGCCTGTGAAGCAAGGCGAGTGCCTGTGAAGATCATCCTTTTTGGAAAAGGCCCAGAGCCTGTGAAGCAAGGCGAGTGCCTGTGAAGCTATCGCGTTTTGGAAAAGGCCCAGAGCCTATGAAGCAAGGCGAGTGCCTGTGAAGATCATCCTTTTTGGAAAAGGTCCAGAGCCTGTGAAGCAAGGCGAGTGCCTATGAAGCTATCACGTTTTGGAAAAGGCCCGGAGCCTGTGAAGAAGGCGAACGCCTATGAAGCTTGTTTCCCCTAAGAAGAAAGGCCCGGAGCCTGTGAAGAAGGCGAATGCCTGTGAAGCTCGTTTCCCCTAAGAAGAAAGGCCCGGAGCCTGTGAAGAAGGCGAATGCCTGTGAAGCTCGTTCCCCCTAAGAAGAAAGGCCCGGAGCCTGTGAAGAAGGCCAACGCCTGTGAAGCTTGCCGCCCGTGACACCCTCACGTAATAATGAGTGGGGCTGTACACGCCCCGGAGTCTCAGGAGCGCCGGCCTCAGGCCCTGGGGCTCCCTCCCACGCCCAGTGGTAGCACTTAGCTCCGAGCTGGTGAGAAGACGTCGAAGACTAGATTAGGTGTCGGACGCTGCTTTTTCATTTGCTTTCCTCAGTTGGCTTGTTTGTTCGCATTTGAAGTTTAATTGAAGTTGTTGCCGTCTTTGGCTTGCGGTTCTTTGGCTTTTCACTCTCCTGCCTCGATTTTTCTTGCGCAAGGCCTCGCAAGGGGGGGCAGCTGAACGCCCTCGCGAGTGTTCCTATCCTAGCCGTTCAAAGAGTTCGTGACCTGGGCCCCTTACAGGAGCACCCCTCCAGTCCGTGCCCCACGGGCACCGCGATGCAAACAAAGGGCCTAGGTCAGTCGCCCCCCACGGCTGGGGCCGGGAACTCCCTGGGCGCAAACACATAGCCGGAAGGAACGGTAACGAAGGCAAAACGATGATTAACAGCAATAACCCAAACACGCTCCCGCGGGGCTCCGTGCTATTGTCTTTATTACGTAGGAACAAGGGAAAAGGAAGAACAAATCCGGCGCGGCTCGCCTCACACCGGCCCACGGGGAAGGCCCGAGCTGCCTCCGGAGCTCAGGCGGACTCCCTCTCGCGCTTCACCAGGGTGTGGCAGTGTGCGGACACGCTGCCACCCCCCAAGCAGATACGGCGGCGTGGAGGCTGATCGCGGCCACCGCTAGAGGAGGCGCCGTCTGAAGAAGAATTGGAGAAGCTTGAGGAACCCCGAGCGCCATCAGCCGCGCGAGCGCTGCTCCCTCCATCATCACCAGAGCTAGGTTCGCAGCTGCGGTCGTCACCCTCGGGGCAGCACCCTGCGCGACGACCATCTTCCCCAAACAACCTCACGTAGAGGGTGGCGTCGCCGTCGAACTTGAAGTGTAGGGTGCACCGACGGCTCAGGCCCCGCGCACGGGCAAACGTCTGCCAACCGCGGGCCAGGGACAGGCTCCCGGCCGCGGAGACCTCCAGGGAGACCCACGAGGCCCGGCAGGAGCAGCCGTCGGCCTGGAGCCAGAGGCCGCCCGGGGCGCTGGTTGGGAGCTCGCCGAGGAGGAAGCGAGGAAGTGGGAGCCGGGTGCTAGCCGGCTCCGCCGACCAGACGACGAACTCCGGCAGCACTTCAGCATCACGAACGCGCGGCCTGGGGGGACGTGCCGCCGGAGCACACCCCCTGTCTGCAGCAATCTGCCCGTCGCCGCGCTGAAGACCGCCTCCACGGCTGCGGGGAGCCACCTTTGTGGCCGCAGGATGCTTGCGAGGGCGCCCTCGGCCATGCTTGGGTGGGGGAGATGCGGGCTCAACCCGGCAAGCCTTCCCCTTCTTGGCGGCCGAGAACCTCCTGGACGGGGCCATGAAGAAAAAGGAGAAGCAAGGGGGGATGAACTGGAAGGGCGCGCGCCGGCACGTACTTATGGCTGGCGGTGGCCAACCAACGGCCTCCATGATCGCAGGTAATCATGACACGATTTGCATGCAGGGATTTGTCCAACTCGCACGATCACCAAGGCATCATGGGGAAATGGAGACGCCCACGTCCAATCAACTGCCACGCGGCGCCCAAGGCCGCAGGCTGTTAGGGCCCGCGGCGCTTCGCCCCTGCCCTTTCGCCTCCCGGCACGGCCAAGTCCGGGCGCGCCTTGGGCTCGGGGGCTACTGTCGGCGTTCTGGGAACGGGGATCCCCAGACTTGCCTGCCTGCGGCCTACGGCGTGGCTCAAAGGGGGCCCAGCACGGCCCATCTTCATCAACACAAGACTCAACACCCTCGCGAGGGGCCAAGCCTCGCGGGGCGGACGACACGGAGCTTACTCAGGCGCGGCCTCGTCAGGCTGGCTCATGAGGAGGCGGAGAGATCAAGGCGGGGTACCTCGCGAGGTGCCCGTGACGCAAGCCATGACGACTCAAGGCGCCAGGCGGGTGCCAGCCCGCGCAGCGTCCCACTTTATACTTTGGTGCAAAGGGAGCAAGCGCAGCCGCGGAGTACCGAGGCGTCAGGCAAAGGTTGCCATTTCGGTGCAACGAGACCAAGACCAGGAGGACTATGAGATGGAGGTCACCGTGGAGCCCAAGACGGCGTCATCACCAGAGCTTTGCGCAGGCGAAGACTGATTTTGTCAGGATAGCTGATACTTGCTGTCCCCCTTCAAATTAGCCCGCCATTGTTGGCTCCCTTCCCGCTCGATATTTGGGAAGAGGACCAGGGCCTCTATAAATAGGACTAGCCACCACAGTGTAGACGGGATCGGTTGGGCCAAAAGCCATAGGGTCGACCAAAATCGGAGAGAGAGAAGGGAGACTGAACCCCTCCTAGCAGTTCATCGCCCAGCCAAGAACAGACCCTCGTGAGGCTGTTCTTCCTTGTATTGTTCATCATCATCAGCCCAAGAGGCAATCCACCCACCGCACACTGGAGTAGGGTATTACACCACAACGGTGGCCTGAACCAGTATAAACCTTGTGTCTCTTGAGCAGTTCTTTCAGTAGTTTAGATCTTTGCGAGACGGCAAGGTAGAAGACGTAATCTCTGCGCGCACCCCAATGTTCGAACCTTCAGGGTCTGCTGGAACCCGAAATCCGACAAGAACCAGGGCAACAACAACAACAACAACCCGCCGCCCGTGAACAACCTAGCCCGTTTTCTAAGGTTACAGCCGTCGGTGTTTTCCAGTAGCACCGAGCCTATAGTTGCTGATGATTGGCTACGCCGTATTGGAAGGGAGTTGACCACCGCAGGTTGCACAGATGCTGAGAGGGTGCGCTTTGCCGCACATCAATTGGATGGACCAGCAGCCTCATGGTGGGAGAATTACACATCCACTTTTCCTATAGCCAATGTCACTTGGGACCAGTTTCAGCACGCTTTCCGCACCGCCCATGTCTCAACTAGAGCTATGCAGATGAAGAAGCGGGAGTTTCGCAACCTACTCCAGGGGAACCGTACTGTGGCTCAGTACGTGGATGAGTTTAGCAAGTTATCCCGCTACGCCCCTGATGATGTGGCCACAGATGCAGCGAAATAGGAGAAGTTTATGGAAGGGCTGAATGATGAGATGAGTATGCAGTTGATGGTAGCAACCTTCAACAACTACCAGGAGTTGGTAGATAAGGCTCTTATAATTGAAGGGAAGAAATAGCAGATTGAGAGCCACAAGAGGAAGTATGGACAAGGGAAGTATAACTCAGGAGCTCAGCAGAAACCTCGCCTAACCCCGAGCTCGGGAGGACTTGTTCATAACCATGGAGGTCATAACCACACTGGAGGAGGATCGCATAACCACAATGGTTCTAAGAATTGGAATGGGAACGGAACCAACAATAATCATAACCGCCCCAACCCAGCCACACTCGCCGAAAGGGACTTAAGTCATGTTACGTGTTTCAAGTGCGGGAAGACTGGACACTACGCCACGGAGTGCCCTGAAGGAAAGAATGGAAATGGAAATGGGAGCGCTGGGAAGAAGCCAAATCCATTCAACAAAGGACAAGTGAACCACGTTAACATGGAGGAGGTTGAAGAGCAGCCGGACGCGGTAATAGGTAAGTTTTTGGTTAAGTCATTTACCGCTCTTGTTCTTTTCGATACTGGTGCATCGCATTCATACATATCAAGGGGATTCGTGGATAAGTTTAAACTACCAACCCAAACCCTTAGGACCCCTCTTTTAGTAAGTTCACCCAGAGCAGAGTATATGGCCAGCCGATGGTGTGACCAGATACCCTTAACCATTGGTACACATGTTTTTCCATCCGAATTATCTTGGAATCACAAGGACTGGATGTGATATTGGGTATGGACTGGATGTCAAAGTTTGGAGGAAGCATTGACTGTGCTAGTAAGTCGATTTATCTCACCACCCCAGAAGGAAAAAGGATTAAGTATGTATCTAGGCATGTGCCTAGGAGGAGTCAAGTGAATGCCCTTACGGGAGTTGTTCAGGAGGAAGTGCCTGTAGTGAAGGATTACCCGGATGTTTTTCCGGAGGAGTTACTAGGCATGCCACCGGATAGAGACATTGAGTTTTTGATAGAGCTGTTGCCAGGTATAGGACCAATATCCAAGAGACCCTATCGGATGCCCGCAAATGATCTGGAAGAAATTAAGAAACAGATCAAGGAATTATTGGATAAAGGATACATCCGAAGAAGTTCATCACTTTGGGGAGCCCCAGTACTTTTGGTTGAGAAGAAGGATAAATCCCTGTGGATGGTTGTTGATTATCGAGCATTAAATGAAGTGACGATTAAGAACAAGTACCCACTACCGATGATCAACGATCTGTTTGATCAGTTGCAAGGAGCTAAAGTGTTTTCGAAGATCGATTTGCGATCGGGGTATCATCAGTTGAAGATACGAGAGAAGGACATACCGAAGACAACATTCACAACACGATATGGATTATACGAGCACACGGTCATGTCATTTGGACTGACTAACGCCCCTGCCTATTTCATGAGCATGATGAACAAGGTGTTCATGGAGTATTTGGACAAGTTTGTTGTGGTGTTTATTGACGATATTATGGTATACTCGAAGAACGGGGAGGAGCACAAGGAGCATTTGCGCTTAGTTCTCGAGAAACTCAGGGAACACCGGTTGTATGCTAAGTTTAGCAAATGCGAATTTTGGTTGAAGGAAGTCGGGTTCCTTGGACATGTTATATCGGGAGACAGTATAGAAGTAGGCCCCAACAAAATTCAGTCAGTCACTGAATGGTCGGCACCCGTTTCAGTTAGCGAGATCCGCAGTTTTCTTGGACTTGCAGGATACTACCGGAGATTCATCGAGAATTTTTCCAAGATTGCAAAGCCAATGACTGAACTGTTGAAGAAGGATACTAAGTTTAAATGGACAGAAGATTGCGAGGCAAGTTTCCAGGAATTGAAGAAACGTTTGACTACAGCGCCAGTGCTAACACTGCCAGATATACATAAGGAGTTCCAAGTGTACTGGGATGCCTCACGCTTAGGACTTGGATGTGTGGTTATGCAGGACGGGGGAGTTGTTTCGTATGCCTCACGACAACTAAAACCTCATGAGTTGAACTATGCCACGCATGATTTGGAGTTAGCAGCCGTAGTGCATGCATTGAAGACCTGGAGACATTACCTTATTGGAAACCGTTGTGATGTGTACACGGACCATAAGAGTTTGAAGTAAATTTTCACCCAGAAGGAACTTAACCTTCGACAGAGGAGATGGTTGGAGCTTATAAAGGATAATGACATGAAACTACACTATCATCCAGGAAAGGCCAATGTCGTAGCAGACGCTTTGAGCCGGAAGAGTTATGCTAATATCCTTGAAAGTAAGGGACTGCCGAAGGAATTAGCAGAGGACATCATGGAACTTCGATTGGAGATTGTTCCTAGAGGATTTATTGCAACAATGGAGGTCCAGTCGACATTGCTGGACAAGATTCGGGAAGCCCAGAAAGAGGACAAGGAGATTGCTAAGATAAAGGAGAAGATGAGTAAAGGAAAGGCCAAAGGTTTTCGTGAAGATGAGCACGACACCCTATGGTTTGAGGACCGAGTTTATGTGCCCAATAACCAGGAGATCAGGAAGTTAATACTTCAAGGGGCCCATGACTCACCATACTCGATTGCACCCCGGAAACACCAAGATGTATTTGGATTTGAAGGAACATTTCTGGTGGACCGGTATGAAGAAGGATATTGCCGAGTATGTCGCCGTATGTGATGTATGTCAGAGAGTTAAGGCAGAACATCAGAAGCCAGCAGGACTGTTACAGCCTATGCCAATACCCGAATGGAAGTGGGATAAGCTGGGCATGGACTTTATCACCGGATTGCCCAGGACCAAAGCAGGATACGATTCCATATGGGTAGTAGTTGATCGCTTAACCAAATTAGCTCACTTCATCCCAGTGAAAACCACCTATACAAGTGCAAAGTTGGCCAAGATATATATGTCCAGGATCATATGTCTGCATGGAGTTCCGAGGACCATTGTATCAGATAAAGGAACACAGTTTACTTCAAAGTTCTGGCATCAATTACATCAGTCTTTGGGAACAAGGTTAGAGTTCAGTACAGCTTTTCACCCGCAGATAGATGGACAGACCGAGAGAGTGAACCAAATTTTGGAGGACATGTTGAGAGCCTGTGCACTAGATTATGGATCCAGTTGGGATGACAATTTGCCATACGCAGAGTTTTCCTACAACAATAGCTATCAAAACAGTTTGAAGATGGCACCGTTTGAAGCCCTGTAAGGACGAAGATGCAGAACACCGTTAATGTGGGACGAGGTAGGAGACCGACAGTTGTTTGGACCAGACTTGATCAAGGAGTCTGAGGAGAAGGTAAAATTGATCCGAGACCGACTGAACATTGCTCAGTCCAGGCAGAAGAGTTATGCAGACTCAAAACGCAAGGAGGTAATCTATGAAATTGGAGATAGAGCATATCTGCGAGTATTGCCATTGCGAGGAGTGAAACGTTTTGGAGTTAAAGGAAAATTAGACCAGAGATTTGTACGACCGTATCACATTTTGGAACGGATGGGAGAAGTTGCCTACAAGTTGGAGTTACCTGAGGGATTGTCAGGACTCCATGATGTGTTCCACGTTTCACAGCTGAAGAAGTGTCATGCTGAGATGGCAGATATACCGCTAAGAGATACAGTACCCCTGGAGGCGATTCAGTTGGACAGTGATTTGACTGATGAGGAGAAACCATTTAAGATTCTGGAGTTTGCCAGCAGAATCACCCGAAGTAAGGTTATCAAGTTTTGTAAAGTTCAGTGGTGCCACCATACCGAGGACGAAGCCACCTGGGAACGAGAGGATGATCTCCGCAAAGACCACCCGTACCTATTTTCTAACCAGCCCGAATCTCGAGGGCGAGATTCATCTTAAGGGGGGGTAGGTTTTGTAACATCCCAAATTTTTAATTTGGAATCTTATACATTAGATCATCATTGCATATCAGGTTTTATTGCTTTCCGTTCCGTAATCCTCGAAATCCTAAGCAACTCAAGGACCCTCGGAGAGAGTTGGGGATTTCCCGGTTTTCATATTTGATTCTTTTATCGAATTTTGAAACGAGGATTTTGGTTTTAATTATTTTTCTCTCCGAAAATATTTGATATTAAAATACAAGAGAGGAGATAAGATGACTTCTCCAAAATAAATGAAATGTTGGAGGAAAAATAATAAAATCAAATATTTGTTCCATTTGGATTTTATAGCAATTTTGTTGCATTAGAAAAAAAATTAAACATTTTCAAAATTGCATTTTAGGGCCAAGAAAATGTTCATCTCGTTCTAAATATTTTATTTAGACGGTGAAAATTTGTTTTGGCATTTTTAGATTTTTATTTATTTTTCTAGGATTTTATTTCCGTCGGCAAAATTATTTATTAAAAAAAGTTCCAGCTCCCGACTGGGCCTAAGGCCCAGCCGAGCCAGGCCGGCCCGCCTGCGCCGCCGCCTGCCTCGCCTGCGCCGCCGTGCCCGGCACGGACACCTAGGAGAGTCCGGCTCGGACTCCTCCCCGGGCGCCCCCTCGCCCAAGCAAGCCGCCGCCCCCGCCCTCTTTATAAGCCGCCACCCCACCGCGCCTGCCCCGCCGTCCCAAGCCGCAGCCGCCGCCGCCGCCGCCGCCGCCGAGCCCCGCCGCTGCCGCTTGCTGCCGCCGCCGCCCCACCGCCCGCACCCCACCCCATCGGAGCCCCTCGACGGAGGTAGTCGCTGGATCCGCCGCCGGTTTTTCTTTCTAAAACCGTTCGGTTTTTTTAAAAACCCTAGATTCATTTTTTCGGATTGCCGGTTTTTTTTCTTGGTTCTTCTAGTTAGCGGACGTTCATCCGAACATTCGTTTTCACGAATGGTTCTTCGCCCGTTAGATACAACTAACGAACGCTCATTCGTTAGTCTCTTTGTCAGTTTTCTTTTATCGGATTTAATCCGCGATTTTCTCTGATCGTGATTTCTGATCCGATCTTAGTTTCTGTTTAACTTTTCCATCGTTAGTCGGAATCAGGCGATTCAAGCGCCTGGAGTTTCGTCTTGAAACCCTCTTTCCGTTTAACCAACTCAAACAAGTTTCTCTACTTTAAAATTTGACCTAGTTTCAGATTAGTAAAGGAAGCTTCTCTCTTTCGCCATTTGAGTTTCGTTGCTCCGTTTGATTTGATTCTTTTTGCGAACCAGAGTTCTTAATTTGAACTTTCTGGTCAACCTCTTTTATTTGAGTTTTGATTGTGAATTGTTGCTTGTTACTTATGTATGATATTGTTTGCTTGCAATAGAACACCCGGAGTGCGAAGCGTGCTACTACGAGTCCCTAGGTTTCGCAGATCGTCAGCAAGGCAACTAACACTTTGATCATATCCCTTTATCACCCAGTTTTTGTGCATTAGTTCCAATCCTCAAACTTGCATGATTAGGACGTCATTAACTTGTGGGTTGGGAAGTACTTGATGAGGTAGAACCTATTGCCCTGTTTTTCACAATTGCTGACACTCACGCAATACTTATGGGTATGGAGTTTTAATCAGACACAGAGAAAGATAGGGGCTTACAGTTTTGCCTCCCAATGTTTTACCTCAAGCAGGGTAATGTCAACAATAATAGTTCATGGAGACTCACATCCAATTAGCCATATATACCAGGATCTTTCCAAAATACTGTGCTTGCCAAAGGATAAAATGTAAAAAGGATGGGCGAAGATCACCATGACTCTTATGCAAGGTAGGAGATAAAAGTAAAAGATAGGCCCTTCGCAGAGGGAAGCAGAGGTTATCATGCACTTTTTATGGTTGGATGCACAAAATCTTAATGCGAAAGAACGTCACTTTATATTGCCACTTGTGATATAGACCTTTATTATGCAGTCTGTCGCTTTTATTTCTTCCATATCACACGATTGTATAAAGCTTATTTTCTCCCACACTAATAACTCATACATATTTAGAGAGCAATTTTTATTGCTTGCACCGATGACAACTTACTTGGATGATCTTACTTAATCCATAGGTAGGTATGGTGGACTCTCATGGCAAAACTGGTTTAAGGGTATTTGGAAGCACAAGTAGTATCTCTACTTGGTGCGATGAATTTGGCTAGCATGAGGGGGAAAGGCAAGCTCAATCATTTTGGATGATCCATGACAATATAATTTATCTTAGATGTAAGAAATCATAACCCATTACGTTGTCTTCCTTGTCCAATGTCAACTCTTTAGCATGTCATATTTTAATGAGTGCTCACAATCATAAAAGATGTCCAAGATAGTATATTTATATGTGAAGACCTCTCTTTCTTTATTACTTCCTATTAATTGCAACAATGACCAAAACTATGTTTGTAAACTCTCAACAACTTTTGTTCATCATACTTTTTCTATGTGAGCTCATTACTCTCCATAAGATCCATATGATCTCTTTGTTTCTTTTTTATTTCTTTCTCTCTTCTTTTATTCCCTTAGGATCATGGCAAAATAATCAAGCCCTTGACTCAACACTAATCTTTATTATATAGCTCACGGACTCGATTACATACAGGAATTATGAAGCAAAACTCACAACTAGATCATACTAAGAACTTTTATTCTACCAGATCAAGATATTACCAAAAGGATCGAACTAAGAAAAACGGTAAAGATAAAAGTGATGGTGATACGATACCGGGGCACTCCCGCAAGCTTGGAAGTTGCCAAGGGGAGTGCCCATACCAGATACTCAATTCTTCTTTGTTGGTGGAGAAGGTGATGGTTTTGTTGATGGCGTAGGCTTGTCGTCCTTCTTCCAAGGCATAGGCTCACCATCATAGAAGGATGATCGAGTCTCCTGAAACCTCAAATCCGCAACCAAACTCATCCTCTTGAATCTATATTCATACTCACAGTTTTGATTTTGCAGGTCATAGATCTGGGCTTGGAGGTGCCCGTTTTTCTCATGAAGCTTGAAGATGGCCTCCCCAATGTCCTTGACGTCCAGCTTGTGGTTGTTGGTGAACTCCGTGCTCATAATGTGATTGGAATCGAGTCCACGCTCCACCATCTCCTGACACTTGAAAACTTCTTGCTTCAATGCCTCGAGCCTTGCCTCTGTGCTTCCGGTCTTCCTTGGTCCCTCAGTATCGCGGATGTGCAACAACCCCTCACGCATCTCAATGGCTTGAGGGTGTTGCAACACTTCTGCGAGGTAGGGGTTGATGACCTTCTCGAATAACAGGTCCTTGGTGGCGCTTGAAGATGACATGACGACCTGGATCTGTCAGAAAAATAGCTCGAAACAAAAACAGGAGATTTTTGCGTGATACAGGAGTCAAAATCCCCGGGAGATTATATAATGAATTTTTACCAACCAAAATACGTGTCTTGTACGAAAACGGAGTCCGGAGAGCACACGAGGTGCCCACAAGGTAGGGGGCGCGCCCCGGAGGGTAGGGCGCGCCCTCCACCCTCGTGGAGCCCTCGTGTCCTTCCCGGGCTGCTTCTTATTTTTCTATTTTTCTAAATATTCCAAAACGGAGAAATATTGCCTTAAAACTGTTTTGGAGTCGGTTTACTTACCGTACCACATACCTATTCCTTTTCGGAGTCTGAAACGTTCCGGAAAGTGTCCCTTATGTATTCCTCTGGGGTTACGGTTTCAATAACATTGGTTTCAACATTTATGGGATTACTTGAGATATAATGTTTGATTCTTTGACCGTTCACCACCTTCGGATTTGTGCCTTCAAAGTTGTTGATTTTTATGGCACCGAAATGATAGACCTCGTCAATAACGTAAGGACCTTCCCATTTAGAGAGAAGTTTTCCTGCAAAAAATCTTAACGAGAGTTGTATAGCAATACATAATCACCTACATTAACCTCACGCTTTAGTATCCTTTTATCATGCCATCTTTTAACTTTTTCTTTAAACAACTTGGCATGTTCGTAGGCTTGGGTGCTCCATTCATCGAGTGAGATAATATCAAATAACCTCTTCTCACCGGCAAGATTAAAATCATAGTTGAGCTCTTTAATAGGCCAATATGCCTTGTGATCTAGCTCGAGAGGTAAGTGACATGCTTTTCCATAAACCATGTTATACGGAGACATACCCATAGGATTTTTATATGCAGTTCTATAGGCCCATTATGCATCATCAAGTTTCTTGGACCAATTCTTTCTAGATCTATTAACAGTCTTTTGCAAAATTAATTTGAGCTCTCTATTACTCAATTCTACTTGACCACTAGACTTCGGGTGATAAGGAGATGCAATTCTATGATTAACATCATATTAGCAAGCATTTTACGGAAAGCAACATGAATAAAATGTGAACCACCATCAGTCATTAAATATCTAGGGACTCCAAATATTGGAAAAATAACTTCTTTAAGCATTTTAATAGAAGTGTTATGATTAGAAGTACTAGTTGGAATAGCTTCTACCCACTTAGTAACGTAATCAACAACAACTAAAATATGTGTATATCCATTAGAGGAAGGAAAAGGTCCCATATAGTCAAAGCCCCAAACATCAAATGGTTCAATAACGAGTGAATAGTTCATAGGCATTTATTGACGTCTACTAATATTACCAATTCTTTGACATTCATCAAAAGATAAGACAAACTTACGGGCATCTAAAAGCACAAGTGCTCCGTAGGTGGTTTTGGTAATTAATGACAACATATCTCTTGTTGGACTAACGTTTCTATCTAGTATGTTTCAGATAAGTTCAACAATGGAGTGGCATGGACTAAAGGTTGTGGGAAATTCTCCAAGATGCTAAGGACAAAGGATTGGCTAAAGCTTAAAGCTCAAGACTCTTCATTTTATATTTTAGTGATCCAAGATCACATTGAGTCTTTAGGAAAAGCCAATACTATCAAGGAGGGATGAGGTGTTGCTTAATGGCTTGCTTGCTCAAAGTGCTTAGTGATATGCTCCAAAGCCCTCAACCACTTTCTCACTTCCATATATGCCCTACACCAAATATCCAACTCGGCCCCACCGATTCTTTCTATCCGGAGCCTCCGAGTTCAGTTGACATAGCCACTGCCAGAAACCCTAATCAGTTCAGTCTCACCAATGGGATCTCGGTCCCACTGAGATGGGCTTGCAAACTCTCTGTTACCTATTGCAATACTCTCGGTCCCACCGAGATATGCAATCGGCCCCACCGAGTTTGCTTGACCAACTCTCTGTTTCACTTATTACCCAAATCAGTCCCACCGAGTTTGAATAATCGGTCAAACCGAGTTTTGGATTTACCCTAACCCTAGCACATCGGTCCCACCGAGTTGATCTAGTCGGTCCCATCGAAAATCTCTAACGGTCACTAGGTTTACTATTTTGGTCCGACCGAGTTTGTTGATTTGGTCCCACCGAGATTGGTAAATTGTGTGTAACGGTTATATTTTGTGTGGAGGCTATATATACCCCTCCACCTCCTCTTCATTCGTGGAGAGAGCCATCAGAACACATCTACACTTCCAACTCATATGTTCTAAGAGAGAACCACCTACTCATGTGTTGAGGCCAAGATATTCCATTCCTTCCATATGAATCTTGATCTCTAGCCTTCCCCAAGTTGCTTTCCACTCAAATCTTCTTTCCACCAAATCCAAATCCTGTGACAGAGAGTTGAGTGTTGGGGAGACTATCATTTGAAGCACAAGAGCAAGGAGTTCATCATCAACACACCATTTGTTACTTCTTGGAGAGTGGTGTCTCCTAGATTGGCTAGGTGTCACTTGGGAGCCTCCGACAAGATTGTGGAGTTGAACCAAGGAGTTTTTAAGGGCAAGGAGATCGCCTACTTCGTGAAGATCTACCGCTAGTGAGGCAAGTCCTTCGTGGGCGATGGCCATGGTGGGATAGACAAGGTTGCTTCTTTGTGGACCCTTCGTGGGTGGAGCCCTCCGTGGACTCGCGCAACTGTTACCCTTCGTGGGTTGAAGTCTCCATCAACGTGGATGTAGGATAGCACCACCTATCCGAACCACGGGAAAAACATCCGTGTCTCCAATTGCATTTGAATTCTCCAAACCTTTCCCTTTACATTCTTGCAAGTTGCATGTTTTACTTTCCGCTGCCTATATACTCTTTGCATGCTTGCTTGATATGTATTATGAATGTTGAAATTGTGCCTAAACTCCACTTAGACCGAAAAAGCTTAAAAACTGCAACTTTAGCATTAAGTGTCTAATCACCCCCTTTAGACACATCTACTTAAAGGTTCTACAAGTGGTATCAGAGCTTTGGTCTCCATTGCCTTGGTTTAATCACCATTGGAGGAAGATGGATGTGTCTACTTTAGGGAGTCTTAGACATAGAGTGCCTATTCTTGATGGAGAGTATTTTCATGAGTGGAAAAATGAGATGCTTGTAATTTTCAATCAATATCATTTGAACAAGTATATTGCTAGCCCTTGTGCACCTCATATTGATCCGTTGCATCCTACCCTAGATGAAGATATTGACATAATTCGCAATCTTAGAACTGTTGAGCTCATCATTAGAGGATTGCCCAAAAATTTGATTGCTAGTTTGCCTACTCTTAATTGTGCCTATACAATATGGAAATTTCTTGAGGAACGATTTCCCGATTATTCCTTGAAAAATTTGGATGAATTTCTCCATAAATCTATCGCCTTGAGTAAGATGAACTCTAGTGATCCTAGTTTTGGTGATTGTCTATTTGAGCTTACCAATCTCAAGAGTGCTAAAGGAGATGTTGGAATCATTATATCCGAAGCTATAAGAATTCATAAAGGTGACCACTTTGATGATCATTTATCTAATGAATTACCCTCTCTAGGAAATGATGAGTCACAAGATCATGGTGAACATGGATACTATGATGATGATGATGATGATAGTGACTTCGATCTTGATGATGCAATGAGACATTTTGGTCTTACGGCATATCTTCGGGGATATGTGTCAGGAGGAAAGGAATGAGTTCTTGATAGTGGATGTACTGATCATATGACCGGAGATAAAGAGATGTTCTATGAGCTTGCTGAAAATGACGGCCCTCGAAAATATGTCACCTTTGGTGATAATTCAAAGGGTAAAGTGGTTGGCCTTGGTAAGGTGGCCATCTCACATGATAGTTCCATTCAAAATGTCATGCTCATTGAATCTCTCGGCTACAACTTACTTTCAGTATCTAGACTTGCTGATTTCGGTTTGAATGTCCTATTTACTGAGGTAGATTGCCAAGTGTTTCGTCGAGACAATCATAAAATGGTCTTTACCGGTACACGTAGAGGTGATCTTTACATTGTCGATTTCTCTAAGAAGGCACAACCTAAAACTTGATTTATTGCTAAATCCTCAAAAGGTTGGTTGTGGCATAGACGACTAGGTCACGTTGGCATGAGAAACCTTGACAAGCTTATTAAAGGAAATCATATGCTTGGAGTTAACGATGTCATATTTGATAAGGATAGACTTTGCAGTGCTTGTCAAGCAGGTAAATAGGTTGGAGGAAGGCATCCTGTGAAGAACATCATGACCACAAGGAGGCCACTCAAGCTACTTCACATGGATCTTTTTGGTCCCAACGCCTACAAGAGTCTCAGTGGAAATTCTTTTGGTCTAGTTATAGTTGATGATTTTTCAAGATTTACGTGGGAGTTCTTTCTTGATGACAAGTTGCAGGTCCAGAAGATCTTCAAAAACTTCGCTAGGAAGGCCCAAAATTAGTTTGACGTGAAGATCAAGAAGGTCCGGAGTGACAATGGAACGGAGTTCAAGAACACAAATGTGGACACCTTTCTTGACGAAGAAGGGATTTCACACGAGTTCTAGGCTACGTACACACCTCAACAAAATGGAGTTGTTGAGAGGAAGAACCGGACGCTCATCGAAATGGCGAGAACGATGCTTGATGAGTACAAGACGCCGAAGCACTTTTGGGCAGAAGCGGTTGAGACAGCTTGTCATGCAACTAATCGCTTGTATCTTCACAAACTACTCGGCAAGACGGCATACGAGCTCCTCACCGGTAACAAACCCCAAGTTGGATACTTTCGAGTATTCAGCTCAAAGTGCTACATTCTTGACAAGAATCGTTGTCCAAAGTTTGCTCCTAAATCTCATGAAGGTTTTCTACTTGGTTATGGCTCAAACTCTCACACTTACCGTGTCTACAACAATTTCACCCGAAAGGTTGAAGAGACGGTAGATGTGAAGTTTGATGAATCTAATGGCTCGCAAGTAGAGCAATTGCCAATCGATGTAGGAGACAAAGACCCTTCAGAAGCAATCCAAGACTTGTCTATTGGCAAAATTCGTCCAACGGAGGTGAAGGAGAGTACCTCGTCCGTCCAAGTGGAAGATTCTACTTCATGATAAGGTGAACCAAGAATTGATACAGAAGCATCCACAAGTGGGACACACCAAGATGAAGAATACAAGGAAATGCATCAAGACGAACATCAACAACCTCCTTCTCCACCACGACAAGAGAACGACAACCTCAACAAGGAAGAAGGCCAAGAAGAAGAAGATGATGAAGAAGATGTTCAACAAAGACCCAAGCAAAAACTCTCACGAGATCGAGCAAGAATTGCCAAAGATCATCCTGTCGAGCAAATCTACAATGATATACAAACCGGGAGAATCACTCGCTCAAAAACTCGTTTAGCTAACTTTTGTGAAAACAATTCATTCATCTCTAGCATTGAACCTATGAAGGTTGAAGAAGCATTGGAAGATCCGGATTGGATAAACGCTATGCATGAAGAGCTACACAACTTTGAGAGAAACCAAGTTTGGACATTGGTTGAGAAGCCCGACAACAACCACAACATCATTGGTACCAAATGGGTGTTTCGCAACAAGCAAGATGAAGATGGACAAGTGGTTTGCAACAAAGCACGTCTCGTCACCCAAGATTACACACAAGTCGAAGGTATGGACTATGGTGAGACATATGCTCCCGTTGCTAGACTTGAGTCCATTCGCATCTTACTTGCCTATGCTAATCACCATAATATCACCTTGTACCAAATGGACATTAAAAGTGCTTTTCTAAATGGTGAAATAGAGGAGGAAGTTTATGTTAAACAACCTCCCGAATTTATCAATCCTAAGAAACCAAATCATGTTTACAAACTTCACAAAGCTCTTTATGGTCTTAAACAAGCTCCTATAGCATGGTATAAATGCTTGACCAAGTTCCTTATTGCAAGTGGTTTTGAAATTGGTAAAATTGATTCTACTCTTTTTACTAAAAGGGTTAATGGAGAACTATTTGTATGTCAAATTTATGTTGATGATATCATATTTGGTTCAACTAAACCTCTCTTTAGTGAAAAGTTTGGAAAGCTAATGTCAGAGAAGTTTGAGATGTCCATGATGAGTGAACTCAAATTCTTTCTCGGTTTGCAAATCAAGCAAACTAAGGAAGGTACATTTGTCTCTCAAACAAAGTACACCAAGGACTTATTCAAGAAGTTCAATATGCAAGAATGCAAAGGTATGCCTACACCCATGCCTACTAGTGGACATCTTGATTTGACCAAAGATGGTGAACTGGTTGATCAAAAGGTTTATCGCTCTATGATTGGTTCTTTGTTATACCTATGTGCTTCACGTCCCGACATTATGCTAAGTGTGTGCATGTGTGCACGATATCAAGCTGCTCCTAAAGAATGTCATCTTAAGGCCGTGAAAAGGATAGTGAGATACTTAATTCATACACCAAACTTTGGCATTTGGTATCCTAAGAGGTCTTCTTTTGATCTTGTTGGCTATTCCGACTCGGATTTTGCCGGAGACAAGGTTGATAGAAAGTCCACTTTGGGTACTTGTCAATTTCTTGGTAGATCTCTTGTGTCTTGGTCTTCCAAGAAACAAAACTCGGTATCCTTATCCACCGCCGAAGCGGAATACATTGCTGCTGGTTCATGTTGTTCTCAATTACATTGGATGACACAAACTCTTAAAGATTATGGGATCCATGTGAACATGTTCCACTGCTCTGTGACAATGAAAGTGCTATCAAAATTGGTCGTAATCCCGTACAACATTCTCAAACTAAGCATATTGAAGTTCGTCATCATTTCATTCGAGACCATGTTGCTAAGGGTGACATTGATCTTAAGCATGTTCGCACCGATAAGCAATTAGCGGATATATTTACTAAACCTCTTGATGAGAAAGTATTTTGCAGGTTGAGAGGTGAATTGAATGTTATTGATGCTTCGAACTTGGAGTAGGAACTCCATTGGATACATGCAAGACATGAGCTTATGACTAATCCATGATATATCTCTTATGATGACTATCTCTTATGATGACTATCAAGCATCTTATGTCATGAGCTTAAGACATGAGCTATCACTAGAGTCACTTATGCCCAACTCTAGATGAAGTTCTCTTGTGTTCTTCATCTAGATCTTTCAGTTTCTTCTTTTTTCTTTTTGTTTTTGTTCTGCATTTTTCTCCATTTAATTCATTGCAAATCTTTGTGAGATCCTACATGTTTAGTGAGCTTAGGTGACAAGTGTTTTTCTCTGTGTTGAACTCGGTTTCACCGACTTGTAGTTTTCGGTCCAACCGAATCTTTTCGGCCCTACCGAAACATGCCACTCGGTGCCACCGACTTCACAACAGGAAAAACAATTAGCCACTTGTTCTATATTTCTTCTGATCCAGCTCTACTCAATGAATCTTGTCCTCTACAACCATCACAGTTTTATCCATTGCTTTGTGCTGAGTCTCAAGGACCAAACCTATACGGCGGATTCCAGAAAGCCCTTCTTGGAAATTGATGTCAAAGGGGGAGAGAGATCACATCAAAGCTTATCACCTACAAGGGAGAAAGTATTAAGGGGGAGACAGAGATTTCCAGGGGGAGAGAATACTCAAGGATCCCAGATGCTTGATGTTCAAGAGGAGAGATGTCACATGTCTTTTTGGGCGAAAGACATGTTCATATGTGCTTATTTGCATTAAGTTCTATCCATTTGTATCTTTCAGCTCTGATTTTCTGTTCCCTATCTTCTCCCAATATCCCATGTAAGATTCAGGGGGAGCAAGACACCTAAGGGAAAGAAATCAGTCAAATTCATTGCATATCTTTACTCTTGGGGACATGTTGAATCCATTGTGGTACCTTGTACTCACTCTCTACATGTCATCCCAGTCTTGGTACTCTTGTGGCTTCTTTGGTTTGCTCTGGCTAGTGGAGGTACCTGTGTTATCTAACCTTGTTTGTGCATGTTCATTCCATCCTAAGCCAGCTAGGACTACAAGGTAAGTGTATGCATCAAAATCATGAGTATGAGAAATTCTTGCTTATGTACATACTGTTTGCAAGAAGGACTCATAAGCATGAAGGTATTTTCCTTGATAATCTTTTGCTCTGATGCATATGGCCAAGATACATGTAACACATTGCCTACTCTATCATGGTTATGCTCTCACATGCCTCTATATTTCACATTTACATGAGTGCATACATGTAGGGGGAGCCTATGCTTGTTACATGTACTTCCAAAGCTTTACTTGCTGTTCTTTATATCTTTATCTAAAGCTTTGATGTATGTTTACATCAATTACCAAAAAGGGGGAGATTGAAAGCACAAGTGCTCCCTAGGTGGTTTTATTAATTAATGACAACATATCTCTTGTTGGACTAACGTTTCTATATAGTATGTTTCAGATAAGTTCAACAATGGAGTGGCATGGACTAAAGGTTGTGGGAAATTCTCCAAGATGCTAAGGACAAAGGATTGGCTAAAGCTTAAAGCTCAAGACTCTTCATTTTATATTTTAGTGATCCAAGATCACATTGAGTCTTTAGGAAAAGCCAATACTATCAAGGAGGGATGAGGTGTTGCTTAATGGCTTGCTTGCTCAAAGTGCTTAGTGATATGCTCCAAAGCCCTCAACCACTTTCTCACTTCCATATATGCCCTACACCAAATATCCAACTCGGCCCCACCGATTCTTTCTATCTGGAGCCACCGAGTTCAGTTGACATAGCCACTGCCAGAAACCCTAATCAGTTCGGTCTCACCGATGGGATCTCGGTCCCACTGAGATGGGCTTGCAAACTCTCTGTTACCTATTGCAATACTCTCGGTCCCACCGAGATATGCAATCGGCCACCACCGAGTTTGCTTGACCAACTCTCTGTTTCACTTATTACCCAAATCAGTCCCACCGAGTTTGAGTAATCGGTCAAACCGAGGTTTGGATTTTCCCTAACCCTAGCACATCGGTCCCACCGAGTTGATCTAGTCGGTCCCACCAAAAATCTCTAACGGTCACTAGGTTTACTATTTCGGTCCAACCGAGTTTGTTGATTCGGTCCCACCGAGATTGGTAAATTGTGTTTAACGGTTAGATTTTGTGTGGAGGCTATATATACCCCTCCACCTCCTCTTCATTCATGGAGAGAGCCATCAGAACACATCTACACTTCCAACTCATATGTTCTGAGAGAGAACCACCTACTCATGTGTTGAGGCCAAGATATTCCATTCCTACCATATGAATCTTGATCTCTAGCCTTCCCCAAGTTGCTTTCCACTCAAATCTTATTTCCACCAAATCCAAATCCTGTGAGAGAGATTTGAGTGTTGGGGAGACTATCATTTGAAGCACAAGAGCAAGGAGTTCATCATCAACACACCATTTGTTACTTCTTGGAGAGTGGTGTCTCCTAGATTGGCTAGGTGTCACTTGGGAGCCTCCGACAAGATTGTGGAGTTGAACCAAGGAGTTTGTAAGGGCAAGGAGATCGCCTACTTCGTGAAGATCTACCGCTAGTGAGGCAAGTCCTTCGTGGGCGATGGCCATGGTGGGATAGACAAGGTTGCTTCTTCGTGGACCCTTCGTGGGTGGAGCCCTCCGTGGACTCGCGCAACCATTACCCTTCGTGGGTTGAAGTCTCCATCAACATGGATGTAGGATAGCACCACCTATCATAACCACGGGAAAAACATCCGTGTCTCCAATTGTGTTTGAATTCTCCAAACCTTTCCCTTTACATTCTTGGAAGTTGCATGTTTTACTTTCCGCTGCCTATATACTCTTTGCATGCTTGCTTGATATGTATTATGAATGTTGAAATTGTGCCTAAACTCCACTTAAACCGAAAAAGCTTAAAAACTGCAACTTTAGCATTAAGTGTCTAATCACCCCCCCCCCTTTAGACACATCTACTTCAAGGTCAGCATCCTTGAAGAGAGTAGGCCAATAAAAACCAGATTGCAATACCTTATGTGCAGTTCTATCTCCAGCATAGTGTCCTCCATAAGCTTCGGAGTGACACTTGCATAGGATCTGTTCCTGTTCATGCTTAGGTACATAACGTCTAATAACACAATCTACTCCTTCTTTATAAAGATGTGGGTCATCCCAAAAGTAATGCCTCAAATCATAGAAGAACTTTTTCTTTTGCTGGTATGTGAAACTAGGTGGTATAAACTTAGCAACAATGTAATTAGCATAATCAGCATACCATGGAGCAGTAGAGAAGCATTTGTGACATTTAATTGCTCATCAGGAAAGCTACCATCAATAGGTATTGGGTCATCAAGCACATTTTCTAACCTAGACAAGTTGTCTGCAATGGGGTTGTCAGCTCCCTTTCTATCAACAATATGTAAGTTAAATTCTTGTAGCAAGAGAACCCATCTAATAATTCTAGGTTTAGCATATTTCTTTTCCATAAGATATTTAATAGCAGCATGATCAGTGTGAATAGTTACTTTAGAATCAACAATATAAGG
Organism: Triticum dicoccoides; assembly: GCF_002162155.2. Lineage (NCBI taxonomy): Eukaryota > Viridiplantae > Streptophyta > Magnoliopsida > Poales > Poaceae > Triticum > Triticum dicoccoides. The sequence goes on from NC_041390.1 coordinate 541,397,017, forward strand.
TCTGAACTTATCACAAGCAAATACAACTGCTAAGAATTATTTTTCAGTAGTAGCATAATTTCTTTGAGCATTGTCTAGGGTTTTACTAGCATATTGAATAACGTTTAATTTCTTATCAACTCTTTGCCATAGAACAGCACCTAGAGCATAATCACTAGCATCACACATAATTTCAAAGGGTAAATTCCAATCAGGTGGCTGAACAATAGGTGCAGAGATCAATGCTTTCTTAAGTATTTAAAATGCTTCTACACAATCATCATCAAAGACAAATGGTATATCTTTTTATAATAAATTAGTCAGAGGCCGAGAAATTTTTGAGAAGTCCTTAATGAACCTCCTATAAAATCCGGTGTGACCAAGGAAACTTCTTATACCTTTGATGTCCTTGGGACATGGCATCTTCTCAATAGCATCAACCTTGGCTTTATCAACCTCAATACCTCTTTTGGAAACTTTATGCCCCAAGACAATACCTTCATTAACCATAATGTGGCACTTTTCCCAATTCAAGACAAGATTAGTTTCTTCACATCTCTGCAAAACTCGATCAAGGTTGCTCAAGTAATCATCAAAAGAAGATCCATAGACGGAGAAATCGTCCATGAAAACCTCACAAATCTTTTCATAAAAGTCAGAGAATATAGCCATCATGCATCTTTGAAAGGTAGCAGGTGCATTACATAAACCAAAAGGCATACGTTTATAAGCAAAAGTACCAAAAGGGCAAGTAAAAGTAGTCTTTGATTGATCTTTGGCTGACACGGGCATTTGAGAGAAACTAGAATAACCATCTAGAAAGCAAAAATGTGTATGTTTGGATAATCTTTCTAGCATTTGATCGATAAAAGGTAAGGGGTAATGATCCTTTTTAGTGGCCTTATTTAATTTGCGGAAATCAATTACCATCATATAACCTGTAATAATTCTTTGAGGAATCTATTCATTTTTAGAATTAGGAACAACAGTAATACCTCCCTTCTTAGGGACACAATGGACAGGACTTACCCACTGACTATCAGCAACAGGATAGATTATTCCTGCCTCAAGGATCTTTAGTATTTCCTTTCTTACCACTTGTTTCATTTTAGGATTCAGCCGTCGTTGATGATCACGAACTGGTTTAGCATCTTCTTCCAAATTTATTTTATGTTGACATAGAGTGGGACTAATTACCTTAAGATCATCAAGAGTATACCCAATAGCAGCACAGTGCTTCTTCAGAGTTTTCAATAATCTCTCTTCCTCATGCTCTGAAAGGTTAGCAATAATAATAACATGATATATCTTTTTCTCATCAAGATAAGCATATTTAAGAGTATCAGGCAACGATTTAAGCTCAAACACGGGATCACCCTTGGGTGGAGGAGGATCCCCTAGGATTTCAACAGGCAAATTGTGTTTTACTATAGGTTCCTGTTTAAAGAATACTTCATCTATTTCCCTTCTTTCATTCATAAACATATCATTTTCGTGGTCTAGCAACTTTAATAGGTGCAGGACCATTATAAGTGACAGTCTTTTCTTCAACTTTAATAGGTGCAGCTGCTTTTACTTCTATGGGAGGATGATATTTAAACCACTTCTCCTTGGAGAGATCAACATGAGTAGCAAAAGATTCACAGAAAGAAGCTACTATCTCAGAGTCATGTCCATATTTAGTGCTAAATTTACGGAAAACATCGGTATCCATAAAAGATTTAACACAATCAAACCTAGGTGTCATACTTGACTCCTTACCTTTGTCGAGGTCCCAATCTTCAGAGTTGCGTTTAATTCTTTCCAATAAATCCGATTTGAATTCAATAGTCTTCATCATAAAAGAGCCAGCACAAGAAGTATCAAGCATGGTGCGATTGCTATCAGAAAGCCGAACATAAATTTTTTGAATAATCATTTCTCTTGAGAGCTCATGATTGGGGTATGAATATAACATTGATTTAAGCCTCCCCCAAGCTTGAGCGATGCTTTCTCCTTTGCGAGGCCAAAAATTATATATATAATTGCGATGACGATGAACAAGATGCATAGGATAAAACTTCTGAAGAAATTCCAATTTCAATCGTTTGTAGTTCCATGACCCCATATCATCACATAGCCTATACCACGTCGATGCCTCTCCCTTCAAAGATAAAGGGAAGACCTTCTTCTTAACAACATCTCCGGGTACACATGTAAGCTTAAATAATCCACAAACTTCATCCACATATATTAGATGCTCATTAGGATGCTTTGTTCCATCTCCTACAAAAGGATTAGCTAGCAGTTTTTCTATCATACCCGAAGGAATTTCAAAGTAGACATTTTCATTTTCAGTAGGTTCAGTAGGTTGAGGAGCAACTCTTTGCTCTACTGGTCGGGGTGAAGATACCCCGAACAAGCCCCTCAGAGGATTACTTTCCATAGTAACAAGTGACAGTAAATTGCACACTATATAAATATTTCCTTACCAAATTCCAACTACCAAAGGCCCTTCACTCCCCGGCAACGGCGCCAGAGAAGAGTCTTGATGACCCACAAGTATAGGGGATCTATCGTAGTCCTTTCGATAAGTAAGAGTGTCGAACCCAACGAGGAGCAGAAGGAAATGATAAGCGGTTTCTAGCAAGGTATCCTCTGCAAGTACTGAATTAAGTGGTAACAGATAGTTTTGTGATAGGATAATTTGTAACGAGCAATAAGTAACAAAAGTAAATAAAGTGCAGAAAGTTGGCCCAACCCTTTTTGTAGCGAAGGACAAGCCTGGACAAACTCTTATATAGAGAAAAGCGCTCCTGAGGACACATGGGAATATCGTCAAGCTAGTTTTCATCATGTTCGTATGATTCGCGTTCGATACTTTGATAATTTGGTATGTGGGTGGACCGGTGCTTGGGTACTGTCCTTACTTGGACAAGCATCCCACTTATGATTAACCTCTATTGCAAGCATCCGCAACTACAACAAAAGTATTAAGGTAAACCTAACCATAGCATGAAACATATGGATCCAAATCACCCCCTTACGAAGCAACGCATAAACTAGGGTTTAAGCTTCTGTCACTCTAGCAACCCATCATCTACTTATTACTTCCCAATGCCTTACTCTAGGCCCAAATCATGGTGAAGTGTTATGTAGTCGACGTTCACATAACACCACTAGAGGAGAGACAACATACATCTCATCAAAATATCAAACGAATACCAAATTCACATGACTACTGATGACCCACAAGTATAGGGGATCTATCATATTCCTTTCGATAAGTAAGAGTGTCGAACCCAACGAGGAGTAGAAGGAAATGATAAGCGGTTTCCAGCAAGGTATTCTCTGCAAGAACTGAAATAAGTGGTAACGGATAGTTTTGTGATAAGATAATTTGTAACTAGCAACAAGTAACAAAAGTAAATAAGGTGCAGCAAGGTGGCCCAATCCTTTTCGTAGCAAAGGACAAGCCTGGACAAACTCTTATATGATGTAAAGCGCTCCCGAGGACACATGGGAATATTGTCAAGCTAGTTTTCATCGTGTTCATATGATTTGCGTTCGGTACTTTGATAATTTTGTATGTGGGTGCACCGGTGCTTGGGTGCTTCCCTTACTTGGACAAGCATCCCACTTATGATTAACCTCTATTGCAAGCATCCGCAAATACAACAAAAGTATTAAGGTAAACCTAACCATAGCATGAAACATATGGATCCAAATCAGCCCCTTACGAAGCAACTCATAAACTAGGGTTTAAGCTTCTGTCACTCTAGCAACCCATCATCTACTTATTACTTCCCAATGCCTTCCTCTAGGCCAAAATAATGGTGAAGTGTCATGTAGTCTACATTCACATAACACCACTAGAGGAGAGACAACATACATCTCATCAAAATATCAAACGAATACCAAATTCACATGACTACTAATAGCAAGACTTCTCCCATGTCCTCAGGAACAAAAGTAACTACTCACAAAGCATAAACATGTTCATAATTAGAGGGGTATTAATATGTATATAGGATCTGTACATATGATCTTCCACCAATTAAACCAACTAGCATAAACTACAAGGAGTAATTAACACTACTAGCAACCTACTAGCACCGATCCCGGACTTGGAGATAAGAATTGGATACAAGAGATGAACTAGGGTTTTGAGATGAGATGGTGCTGATGAAGATGTTGATGGAGATTGCCCTCTCCCGATGAGAAGAGCGTTGGTGATCATGATGGCGATGATTTCCCCCTCCGGGAGGGAAGTTTCCCCGGCAGAACAGCTCCGCCAGAGCCCTAGATTGGTTCCGCCTCGTGGCGGCGGAGTTTCGTACGAGAAGATGGCTTATGATTTTTTCCCATCGAAAGACTCCATATAGCAGAAGATGGCCACCGGAGGGCCACCAGGGGGCCCACGAGGTAGGGGCGCACCCAGGGTGTAGGGCGCGCCCCCCACCCTAGTGGGCAGGGTGTGGCCCCCCTGGTGAGGTTCTTGCTCTCAGTATTTTTTATATATTTGGAAAACATCTTCCATGAAGTTTCAGGACTTTTGGAGCTGTAAAGAATTGGTCTCTAATATTTTCTCCTTTTCCAGCCCAGAATCCCAGCTGCCGGCATTCTCCCTCTTTATGTAAACCTTGTAAAATAAGAGGGAATAGGCATAAGTATTGTGACATGATGTGTAATAGCAGACCACAATGCAATAAATATTGATATAAAAGCATGATGCAAAATGGACGTATCAACTCCCCCAAGCTTAGACCTCGCTTGTGCTCGAGTGAAAAGCCGAAATCAAAAAATATGTCCACATGTTTAGAGATAGAGGTGTCGATAAAAATAAAATACGGACATGAGGGCATCATGATCATTCTTAGAACAACAACTTACATAATTCTTTGTCACATAATATCTAATGCTAGAGTAATAATTCAATCACAATATCAAGTATGAATCGTAAACTTCATTGAAAACTAACAAACTATAATCTCAGTCATTGAAGCAATTGCAATTTATCATAACATTGGAAAGAGTCAATGTATAAGAGCTTTTCATCAAGTCCACATACTCAACTATCATATAATCTTTCACAATTGTTGACACTCACGCAATACTTATGGGTATGGATTTTTAATTGGACACAGAGAAAGATAGGGGCTTATAGTTTTGCCTCGCAACGTTTCACCTCAAGGGTAATGTCAACAGTAATAGTTCATGAAAACTCATATCCAATTAGCCATATATACCAGGATCTTTCCAACATATTGTGCTTGCCAAAGGAAAAAATGTAAAAAGGAAGGGTGAAGATCACCATGACTCTTATGCAATGTAGGAGATAAAAGTAAAAGATAGGCCCTTCGCAGAGGGAAGCAGAGGTTGTCATGCGCTTTTATCGTTGGATGCACAAAATCTTAATGCGAAAGAACGTCACTTTATATTGCCACTTGTGATATGGACCTTTATTATGTAGTCTGTCTCTTTTATTAGTTCCATATCACATGCTCGTTTAAAGCTTATTTCCTCCACACCAATCAATCATACATATTTAGAGAGCAATTTTTATTGCTTGCACCGATGACAACTTACTTGATGGATCTTACTCAATCCATAGGTAGATATGGTGGACTCTTATGGCAAGACTGGTTTAAGGGTATTTGGAAGCACAAGTAGGATCTCTACTTGGTGCAATTAATTTGGCTAGCATGATGGGGAAAGGCAAGCTCATCATGTTGGAAGATCCAAGCCAATATAATTTATCTCAGATGTAAGAAAACATAACCCATTACGTTGTCTTCCTTTTCCAATGTCAACTCTTTAGCATGTCATAGTTTAATGAGTGCTCACAATCATAAAAGATGTCCAAGATAGTATATTTATATGTGAAGACCTCTATTTATTTATTACTTCCTATTAATTGCAACGATGACCAAAACTGTATTTATCAACCCTCAACAACTTTTATTCATCATACTCTTTCTATGTGAGCTCATTACTCTCCATAAGACTCACATGATCTCTTTATTTCTTTTTATTTCTTTCTCTTTTATTTTATTCACTTAGGATCATGTCAAAATAATCAAGCCCTTAACTCAACACTAATCTTTATTATATAGCTCACAGACTCGATTACATAGAAGGATAATAAAGCAAAACTCACAACTAGATCATACTAAGAACTTTTATCAAAAGGATCGAACTAAGAAAAACGTTAAAGACAAAAGTGATGGTGATACGATACCGGGGCACTCCCCCAAGCTTGGCAGTTGCCAAGTGGAATGCCCATACCAGATACTCAATTCTTATTTATTGGTGGAGACGGTGGTGATTTTGTTGATCGCGTAGGCTTGTCGTCCTCGTTCCAAGGCATAGGCTCACCATCATAGAAGGATGACCGAGTCTCCGGTATCCTCAAATCTGCAGCCAAACTCATCCTTTTGAATCTATATTCATACTCACAGTTTTGGTTTTGCAGGTCATATATTTGAGCTTGAAGGTGCTCGATTTTCTCGTGAAGCTTGAAGATGGTCTCCCCGATGTTGTCGGCATCTAGCTTGTGTTTGTTGGTGAATTATGTGATCATCATGTAGTTTGAGTTGAGTCCACGCTCCACCATCCCCTGACACTTGAAAACTTGTTGCTCCATTGCTTCAAGCCTCGTCTCCATGCTTCTGGTCCCCTTCGGTCCCTCAGCGTCACGGATGTGCAGCAACCAATCACGCATCTCAATGGTTTGAGGGTGTCACTGCACCTCCGCGAGGTAAGGGTTGATGACCTTTTCGAAGAACTTGTCCTTGGTGGCACTTGGAGACGTCATGATAATCTAGATCTGTCAAAAAACATCTCGAAACAAAGACATGAGATTTTTGCGTGATACGGGAGTCAAAACCCCCGGGAGACTATATAATGATTTTTTACCGACCAAAATATGTGTTGTATACGAAAACGGAGTCCGGAGAGCACACGAGGTGCCCACGAGGTAGGGGGGCCCGCCCTCCACCCTCGTGGAGCCCTCGTGTCCTTCCCGGACTGCTTCTTATTTTTCTATTTTTCTAAATATTCCAAAACGGAGAAATATTGCCTTAAAAACTGTTTTGGAGTTAGTTTACTTACCGTACCACATACCTATTCCTTTTCGGAATCTGAAACATTCTGGAAAGTGTCCCTTATGTATGTTTCAATAACATTGGTTTCAACATTTATGGGATTACCTGAGATATAGTGTTTGATTCTTTGACCATTCACCACCTTCGGATTGGTGCCTTCGAAGTTGTTGATTTTTATGGCACCGGAACGGTAGACCTCCTCGATAATGTAAGGACCTTCCCATTTAGAGAGAAGCTTTCCTGCAAAAAATCTTAAACGAGAGTTGTATAGCAATACATAATCACCTACATTAAACTCACGCTTTTGTATCCTTTTGTCATGCCATCTTTTAACTTTTTCTTTAAACAACTTGGCATTTTCATAGGCTTGGGTTCTCCATTCATCAAGTGAGCTAATATCAAACAACCTCTTCTCACCGGCCAGTTTAAAATCATAATTAAGTTCTTTAATAGCCCAATAAGCCATGTGTTCTAGTTTGAGAGGTAAAGGACATGCTTTTCCATAGACCATTTTATACGGAGACATACCCATAGGATTTTTATATGCAGTTCTATAGGCCCATAATGCATCATCAAGTTTCTTGGACCAATTCTTTCTAGACCTATTAACAGTCTTTTGCAAAATTAATTTGAGTTCTATATTACTCAATTCTACTTGACCACTAGACTTCGGGTGATAAGGAGATGCAATTCTATGATTAACATCATATTTAGAAAGCATTTTACGGAAAGCACCATGAATAAAATGTGAACCACCATCAGTCATTAAATATCTAGGGACTCCAAATCTTGGAAAAATAACTTCTGTAAGCATTTTAATAGAAGTGTTATGATCAGCACTACTAGTTGGAATAGCTTCTACCCACTTAGTAACATAATCAACAGCAACTAAAATATGTGTATAACCATTAGAGGAAGGAAAAGGTCCCATATAGGCAAAGCCCCAAACATCAAATGGTTCAATAACAAGTGAATAATTCATAGGCATTTCTTGACGTCTACTAATATTACCAATTCTTTGACATTCATCAAAAGATAAGACAAACTTACGGGCATCCTTGAAGAGAGTAGGCCAATAAAAACCAGATTGCAGTACCTTATGTGCAGTTCTATCTCCAGCATGGTGTCCTCCATAAGCTTTGGAGTGACACTTGCATAGAATCTATTCCTGTTCATGCTCAGGTACACAACGTCTAATAACACCATCTACTCCTTCTTTATAAATATGTGGGTCATCCCAAAAGTAATGCCTCAAATCATAGAAGAACTTTTTCTTTTGCTGGTATGTGAAACTAGGTGGTATAAACTTAGCAACAATGTAATTAGCAAAGTCAGCATACCATGGAGCAGTATGAGAGGCATTTATGACATTTAATTTCTCATCAGGAAAGCTATCATCAATAGGTAGTGGGTCATCAAGCACATTTTCTAACCTAGACAAGTTGTCTGCAACGGGGTTCTCAGCTCCTTTTCTATCAACAATATGCAAATCAAATTCTTGTTGCAAGAGAACCCATCTAATAAGTCTAGGTTTAGCATCTTTCTTTTCCATAAGATATTTATTAGCAGCATGATCAGTGTGAATAGTTACTTTAGAATCAATAATATAAGATCTAAACTTATCACAAGCAAATACAACTGCTAAGAATTCTTTTTCAGTAGTAGCATAGTTTCTTCAAGCATTGTCTAGAGTTTTACTAGCATATTGAATAACATTTAGTTTCTTATCAACTCTTTGTCCTAGAATAGCACCTACAGCATAATCACTAGCATCACACATAATTTCAAAGGGTAAATTCCAATCAGGTGGCCGGACAATAGGTGCAGAAATCAATGCTTTCTTAAGTATTTCAAATGCTTCTACACAATCATCATCAAAGACAAATGGTATATCTTTTTGTAATAAATTAGTTAGAGGCCGAGAAATTTTTGAGAAGTCCTTAATGAACCTCCTATAAAAACTGGCATGACCAAGGAAACTTCTTATACCTTTGATGTCCTTGGGACATGGCATCTTTTCAATAGCATCAACCTTGGCTTTATCAACTTCAATACCTCTTTCAGAAACTTCATGCCCCAAGACAATACCTTCATTAACCATAAAGTGGCACTTTTCCCTATTTAAGACAAGATTAGTTTCTTCACATCTCTGCAAAACTCGATCAAGGTTGCTCAAGCAATCATCAAAAGAAGATCCATAGACGGAAAAGTCGTCCATGAAAACCTCACAAATCTTTTCACAAAAGTCAGAGAATATAGCCATCATGCATCTTTGAAAGGTAGCAGGTGCATTACATAAACCAAAAGGCATACGTCTATAAGCAAAAGTACGAAAAGGGCATGTAAAATTAGTCTTTGATTGATCTTTGGCCGACACAGGTATTTGAGAGAAACCAGAATAACCCTCTAGAAAGCAAAAATGTGTATGTTTAGATAATATTTCTAGAATTTGATCAATAAAAGGTTAGGGGTAATGATATTTTTTAGTAGCCTTATTTAATTTGCGGAAATCAATTACCATCCTATAACCTGTAATAATTCTTTGAGGAATCAATTCATCTTTATCATTAGGAACAACAGTAATACCTCCCTTCTTAGGGACACAATGGACAGGGCTTACCCACTGACTATCAGCAACGGGATAAATTATACCTGCCTCAAGGAGCTTTAGTATCTCCTTTCTTACCACTTCTTTCATTTTAGGATTCAGCCGGTGTTGATGATCACAAACTGGTTTAGCATCTTCTTCAAAATTAATTTTATGTTGACATAGAGTGGGACTAATGCCCTTAAGATCATCAAGAGTATATCCAATAGCAGCACGGTGCTCTTCAGAGTTTTCAATAATCTCTCTTCTTCATGTTCTGAAAGGTTAGCACTAATAATAACAGGATATATCTTTTTCTCATCAAGATAAGCATATTTAAGAGTATCAGGTAACGGTTTAAGCTCAAACACGGGATCACCCTTGGGTGGAGGAGGATCCCCTAGGATTTCAACAGGTAAATTATTTTTCAAAATAGGTTCCTATTTAAAGAATACTTCATCTAATTCCCTTCTTTCATTCATAAACATATCATTTTCATGGTCTTGCAAGTATTGTTCTAAAGGATCACTAGGAGGTACGACAATAGAAGCAACACCAATAATTTCATCCTTACTAGGTAATTCTTCTTCACAGTGTTGTCTACTAAATTTAGAAAAATTAAATTCATGAGTCATATTATCTAAACCGACAGTAACAACATCCACTACAAAAAAAGACACATCCGTGACATTTGGGCCGAACGAATTTTTTTTCTGTCATACATATGACACTTCTATGACGATAATTGTGACAAAACCCGGTATCATCGTAGATGTGGTGGGCTCCTACTTCTATGACAAAAAATCATGACAGAAAATGGGCTTTTCGTCCTGGGCGGGCCGGAGACGCAGCTGCATGACATTCTTTGGGCCATCCATGATGGAAAAAACCGTGGTAGAAGCGAGGGAGAGGAAAATTTGGGGGAGTTCCCAGTTACGGTGGGAGGTTGGGGGCCGAGCGATGCGCGTTTCTCTCGTACACGTACGCACATGTGTGCGAGGCGTTGACTCTAACTGAACCCGAGCGAGGCATTGGGCTCTAACTGAACCCGAGCAATTGCACTGCAGGCTACGCGTTACTGAACCCGAGTGATCGATCGATGGATGTTAACTGAACCCGATCGAGCGATTCCTTCGCTACTGCTGCTAACTGAAGCCGATCGATGCTGCCTCTGGATGAACAGTGAGCGCGTCGGGGGGGTTGGATGAACAGTTCCCGGTGGGGGTGGATGAACAGGACGCCGTGGTGTTGCCTTTGGATGAACAGGACCCCGGTCGATCGAGCCGGTTGGGGCTGCATGAACAGGACCACCCCGTGGAGGGCTGGATGAACATGAGACGGTGGAGGGCTGGATGAACAGTAGCCCGTGGAGGGGTGGTTGAACAGGAGCCCCTGGAGAGGGCTGGTTGAACAGTAGCCGGTGGAGTAGCGCGCGGTGGAGGCTGGATGAACAGGAGCCCGTGGATGAACAGTCGCATGTGGAGGCTGGAGGAGGTCGAGGGTGGATGAACAGTAGCTCATGGAGGCTGGAGGGGGTCGACGATGGAGATGAACAGTATCCCGTGGAGTCCCGTTTTGCGGTACGCCACACCCCTCCTGATGAACAGGACCCCCGTTTTGACCGTAGCGCACCAACACAAGTCAGTTTCCTTCGGTTTGCGGTACGCCACACCCCTTCCGATGAACATGACCCCCGTTTTGACCGTAGGAGGTCCGTTACCTCCGTTTTGCGGTATGCCAGACCCCTCCCGATCAACAGGACCCTGTTTCGAATGTAGGTCTGTTTCCTCCGTTGTCCGGTACGCCAGGCCTCGTTTCCATCGCCTGTTCCGTCCAAGCCCTCCCGATGAACACGACCATGCATTTCGTTCCGACCTAGCCGGTTGGCTCCCACGCGTTCCGTTGCCTCCTCATGAACACGACGCATTCTGTTGCCTCCCCATGAACACGACGCATTCCGTTGCCTCCCCATGAACACGACGACGATGATGTTTCTCCGTTCCGACCCAGCCATGTACATGAGCCCTGGCCGTACGTATGCGCGAGTAGGCGTTCGAGACCCCGCCTGTATGTAAAACATACGTCGCCGTATTTTCTTTCTTGCACCTTGGCCGCTGTACGTACGTGTACATGCTACGTGCGCGCCTCTACTACGACACGTGCGTGCCTCTACATCAACCAGTATGTATGTACACGTTCGTGACCAGAATGACAACGCTACGTACGCTTCGACCAGGTGGGTCCCGACTGTCAGGCACTTCCTTGCCTGCGAAGATGTAGCAGGTGGGTCCCAGCAGTCAGGCGGCGAATCATTATTTTTTGCCCGGACGCACTTCCTTGCATGTGAAGATGTAGCTGGTGGGTCCCAGCAGTCAGGGGGAAATGTTTCCCATGCAAGGAAGACTCGGCAGTTGTTTCCCATGCGGAGGGGAGTACGTCTGTACGAGGGTTTACTGGTTCGTCTGCCATCGCCGGAGAATAACAGCAGGTGTGGGTCAGTAGAGGGATGGCTAGGCCAGCGATGGGAGTACGGTCGGGCGGTGAGGCCTGCGCGACAGCACAGCCGGCTGCAAGGAGGAGGGAGCAGGCAGTCCCGCCGGCGCTTGTTTGAGCGGCTGGAGAAGGAAGAGAAGAGATTGAAGAAGCACGAAGGCCGTTGGATGGACATCCAACAGTCAGTGCTTGTGCGTCAACCTTTTTTTAGGAAAGGCTCAAATCTGTGGAAAACAGCATACATCCCATCTGCCATTATTTCTAATAATTTACATCCCATTTGCTAATTCTTAAGGTTTTCTTTGGAGCCCATATTCTTTTTGTTAGCATTACAGTCCATATTGTGGCAACGGTTAAAAAATTATACGAAATTTTGCATATTTCGGTGCGGTCCGAACTGTTTTTAATCCCAAAATTTCGACTCACATTCGAACCGATTTTAAAAACTATATCAATATAAAATCCAACAAATTCTCCATGCATAAAAATTAATGTAATTTAAAATCTTGAAATGAAAAAAAAAGATATTTGAAACTAATTGCCGGTTTGATGTGTTTTAAAAATGTACAACTCATTTCTCATTACTGATGGGACATTTTCTCGGCCAGCCGAATGAAAGCTCTCCTCGTCTTGAAAGATTTGCAGCCCAACAGGCCTGGCAAAGCGACTTACTTGGCAAATCACAAAAAACTGGGTTGTGGCCATGGACCCAGCTGTCAGCCTCTCCATGTACAGTACCCTTCCGATGGAAGTCTTTCCTTGAGCATGTTGACCACGCCGCGCGGAGAGCACCACGGCGGTGGACGACGGCGAGGCCTAGGAAGGGCACGACGCGGTAGTGGAAGCCCGCGTGGAGAGGACTACGAGGGTTCACTGGTTCGGCTGCGGGGTGAGGCTGGTATCGCCGCAGGGCCTGGCCAGCGGTGGGAATAGTAGGGGGCGATGAGGCCTCTGCGGCAGCACAGTCGGCCATGGGAGGCAGGAGCATGCGGCACGACCGGCGCTGCTTTTGGCGGCTGGAGCAAGAAGACCAGAGGTTGAAGAAGCACTACGGCCGTTGGATGGACATCGTACGGTCACTAGAGCTGGAATCGTTCATATTGACTAAGTTGACAAAGCCCTTCGTCCCCGTCAACTTAGTAGGCCCACAAGTCAGCCTCCCAGCAAGGTGGGTCCCAGCTAGCCGGGAGAGTATTCATTTTTTTGTGCATAATAAGGAGGCACTTTCGGTGGGTCCGAGCTAACAGCGGGGGGAACGTTTTTTCGCGAAATACTGTGGCCCGTTTGGTGGGTCCCAGTAGTCAGGGGGAAACGATTTTTTCGCAAAATACTGGTGGCTTGTCTGGTGGGTCCCTACTGTCAGGTGGAGGAATCATTATTTTCCGTGTAATAAGGAGGCACTTCCTTGCTGCCGTCATGGACCCAGCTGTCAGCCTCTCCACGTACAGTCCACGTCCGATGGAAGTCGTTCCTTCCATGTTGACCACGCCGCGCCGAGAGCACCAAGGCAATGGACAACGGCGAGGCCTAGGAAGGGGACGCGGAGCGGGTGAAGACGTGACAGTGGATGCCCACGCGGAGAGGAGTATGAGGGTTCACTCGATTGGCTGCGGTGTGAGGCTGCCGTCGCCGCAGGGCCTGGCCAGTGGTGGGAATTGTAGGGGGCGGTGAGGCCTCCACGGCAGCACAGCCGGCCACGGGAGGCAGGAGCAGGAGGCACGACCGGCGCTGCTTTGGGCGGCTAGAGCAAGAAAACCAGAGGTTGAAGAAGCACTACGGCCGTTGGATGGACATCGTACGGTCACTGCAACTAGATTCGTTTATATTGACTAAGTTGACAAAGCCCTTGGTACATCAACTTAGTAGGCCCACAGGTCAGCTTCCGAAACGGTGCGCCCAGATGTCAGGGGGAGGAATCATTTTTTGGGCGGGTGAAGCTAGAGTATCCGAGATTCAAGAAGAAGCACGGCATCCGTTGGATGGACATCCAACGACCACTGCTGCTAGAACCATGTGTTGACTATAAGTTGACAAAGCCTTGCATACGCGTCAACTCTGTTTTTTTAGGGGACGCATCAACTTAGTAAGGTCAGAAGTGTGTGGCAGAGAACTTATAGCCATTTGAGATTTGTAAGAATGTGCAGCCCATTTTTGAATTCTAATGGAATTTACTACAGCCCATTTACAGTTTGTTAAAAGTACGGCCCATTTCAACCAACCATTCAAAACAGAATTCAATAAAATTTCCCACATTTTGATGGGATTCGAAATATTTTTATACCGAAATTTCTAGTGAGATTAAATACAATTTCAATATAAATTTATATTACGTAAAAATCCAACGAAACATTGCGCTCGCAACAATTAATGAAATTAAAATTTTCAATATCCAAAAATAATATTTTATAAAGTAATCACGTGTTTAGTGCATTTTTTTATAGTTACTGCCCAGTTTTATAATTGCATCCCATTTATTATTTCTTAAAGCCCATTTTCTTGTTAAGCCTAATGCATCCCTCCTAGGAAAGATTTGCAGCCCAGCGGGGCAGAGAATAACAACTTGACCTTGTCTGGGTATTCCTAAAAAAAGTATAGCTGGGCTAGCCATTTTCAGCTTGAAAAAAATTAATATCTGGGCTGGATATCTGGCCTGGGCTAGACGGGCCACATCCCGCCCAGTTAATACCTGCAGCGATGTTTTCGTTGTTATTCAGAGGAGAAAAATTAATATCTGGGCTAAACATCGAAAAACTCTGCAGTGCTCACACCTCAAAAACACAAATGCTGCTCGAGCTGCTTGATCCCAGCTGTCGGCCGCTTCTTGTGCAATTCTCTCGTTTATTGACTAGTACTACATAGGTTGACAATGGTGTGGGACCGTGATGTCAGGAATCCAGGGGGAAGCAAAATAAATAACTCCAGTGAGCGCTTCCACCTCTGCCTCGTTGTCTCCCATGGAAACCCCCTTCCTCCCCTTTTTTTGCTCGGGCAAGGACCAATGCATGCAGCACATCCATGCGGTTATTAGGCAAGAAATAAAAGCGCTTTGCATGCTATGAATTACGATGGCCTGCATGGGTAGCTAATAAGGCATCCTCTTAACTGCTGTGATTAAATGTTGTGTTTAGAAGAGAGAAATATTCTTCTTTTCCACCAATCTGCTTGCACCTAGGTCGTGATGCACCTTCTAATACGACTTATTCACTTAGACGGAGGGAGTATAGTTTTATACATATATATATAATAAGGAGGCACTTGCTTACGTGAGGCTATGGACCTGGTGGGTCCCCATTGTCATCCTCTCCAAGTAAAGTCATCTCCTCGCCCGCGCGCGCTTTCCGCCCGAAACAGTCAGCGCCGCCCACCCCGCTTCCCGGTGCAGGCGATTGCTCCGCCTTCAAACGATACAAGTGCCGTCCATCCGTCCATCTGCCGCCCACATTAATGATACACGGTTGCCGAGGCAGCTACTCCGGCACCACACGTCCGTGTTGGAAATATGCCCTAGAGGCAATAATAAAAGCATTATTATTATATTTCCTTGTTCATGATAATTGTCTTTATTCATGCTATAATTGTGTTATCTGGAAATCGTAATACATGTGTGAATAATAGACATCAACATGTCCCTAGTAAGCCTCTAGTAGACTAGCTCGTTGATCAACAGATAGTCATGGTTTCCTGACTATGGACACTGGATGTCATTGATAACGAGATCACATCATTAGGAGAATGATGTGATGGACGAGACCCAATCCTAAACATAGCACAAGATCGTATAGTTCGTTTGCTAGAGTTTTGCAATGTCAAAGTATCTTTTCCTTAGACCATGAGATCGTGTAACTCCCGGATACCGTAGGAGTGCTTTGGGTATGCCAAACGTCACAACGTAACTGGGTGACTATAAAGGTAGACTACGGGTATCTCCGAAAGTGTCTATTGGGTGACATGGATCAAGACTGGGATTTGTCACTCCGTATGACGGAGAGGTATCACTGGGCCCACTCGGTAATGCATCATCATAATGAGCTCAGAGTGACCAAGTGTCTGGTCACGGGATCATGCATTACGGTACGAGTAAAGTGACTTGCCGGTAACGAGATTGAACGAGGTATTGGGATACCGACGATCGAATCTCGGGCAAGTAACATATCGATAGACAAAGGGAATAGCGTACGGGGTTGATTGAATCCTCGACATCGTGGTTCATCCGATGAGATCATCGTGGTGCATGTGGGAGCCAACATGGGTATCCAGATCCCGCTGTTGGTTATTGACCGAAGAGTCGTCTCGGTCATGTCTGCTTGTCTCCCGAACCCGTAGGGTCTACACACTTAAGGTTCGGTTACGCTAGGGTTGTAGGGATATGTATATGTAGTAACCCGAATGTTGTTCGGAGTCCCGGATGAGATCCCGGACGTCACGAGGAGTTCCGGAATGGTCCGGAGGTAAAGATTTATATATGGGAAGTCCTGTTTCGGACATCGGGACAAGTTTCGGGGTTATCGGTATTGTACCGGGACCACCGGAAGGGTCCCGGGGGGCCACCGGGTGGGTCCACCTGCCCCGGGGGGCCACATGGGCTGTAAGGGGGTGCGCCTTGGCCTAATGGGCCAAGGGCACCAGCCCCACATAGGCCCATGCGCCTAGGGTTTAAGGGGGCAAGAGTCCTAGGAGGGTAAGGCACCTCCTAGGTGCCTTGGGGGGAGGGAAAAACCCCTTGGCCGCCGCACCCCCTAGGAGATTGGATCTCCTAGGGACGGCCACCCCCCCTTGGCACCCCTATATATAGTGGGGGAGAGGAGGGACTTCATACCTGAACGCCCTGGCCTTTGGTTGCCTCCTTCTCCCTCCTCAACACCTCCTCCACCTCCATAGTGCTTAGCGAAGCTCTGCCGGAGTACTGCAGCTCCATCAACACCACGCCGTCGTGCTGCTGCTGGTGCCATCTCCCTCAACCTCTCCTCCCTCCCTTGCTGGATCAAGAAGAGGAGACGTGGCTGTTCCGTACGTGTGTTGAACGCGGAGGTGCCGTCCGTTCGGCGCTGGTCATCGGTGATTTGGATCACGTCGAGTACGACTACATCATCACCGTTCTTTTGAACGCTTCCGTGCGCGATCTACAAAGGTATGTAGATGCATCTGATCACTCGTTGCTAGATGAACTCCTAGATGATCTTGGTGAAACGAGTAGGAAAATTTTTGTTTTCTGCAACGTTCCCCAACAGTGGCATCATGAGCTAGGTCTATGCGTAGTTCTTCTTGCGCGAGTAGAACACAATTTGTTGTGGGCGTAGATTTGTCAACTTTCTTGCCGTTACTAGTCCTTTCTTGCTTCAGCGGTATTGTGGGATGAAGCGGCCCGGACCAACCTTGCACGTACGCTTACGTGAGACCGGTTCCACCGACTAACATGCACTAGTTGCATAAGGTGGCTGGCGGGTGTCTGTCTCTCCCACTTTAGTTGGAGCGGAATCGATGAACAGGGTCCTTATGAAGGGTAAATAGAAGTTGAAAAATCACGTTGTGGCTTTAACGTAGGTAAGAAAACGTTCTTGCTAGAACCCTAATTCAGCCACGTAAAACTTGCAACAACAATTAGAGGACGTCTAACTTGTTTTTGCAGCAAGTGGTTTGTGATATGATATGGCCAAAATTGTGATGAATGATGAATGATCTATATGTGATGTATGAGATGTTCATGCTATTGTAATAGGATTCACGACTTGCATGTCGATGAGTATGACAACCGGCAGGAGCCATAGGAGTTGTCTTTATTATTTTAATGACCTGCGTGTCATCGAGAAACGCCATGTAAATTACTTTACTTTATTGCTAAACGCGTTAGCCATAGTAGTAGAAGTAATAGTTGGCGAGCAACTTCATGGAGACACGATGATGGAGATCATGATGATGGAGATCATGGTGTCAAGCCGGTGACAAGATGATCATGGAGCCCCAAGATGGAGATCAAAGGAGCTATGTGAAAATGGCCATATCATGTCACGTTTATTATTTGATTGCATGTGATGTTTATCATGTTTTGCATCTTGTTTACTTAGAACGACGGTAGTAAATAAGATGATCCCTCACAATAAAATTCAAGAAGTGTTCCCCCTAACTGTGCACCGTTGCGACAGTTCGCTGTTTCAAAACACCACGTGATGATCGGGTGTTTTATTCAGACGTTCACATACAACGGGTGTAAGACAGATTTACACATGCAAACACTTAGGTTGACTTGACGAGCCTAGCATGTACAGACATGGCCTCGGAACACAGAAGACCGAAAGGTCGAGCATGAGTCGTATAGAAGATACGATCAACATGAAGATGTTCACCGATGTTGACTAGTCCGTCTCACGTGATGATCGGACACGGTCTAGTTTAACTCGGATCATGTAATACTTAGATGACTAGAGGGATGTCTAATCTAAGTGGGAGTTCACTAATAATTTGATTAGTTGAACTTAATTATCATGAACTTAGTCTAAAAGCTTTGCAATATGTCTTGTAGATCAAATGGCCAACGTAGTCCTCAACTTCAACGCGTTCCTAGAGAAAACTAAGCTGAAAGACGATGGCAGCAACTATACGGACTGGGTCCGGAACCTGAGGATCATCCTCATAGCTGCCAAGAAAGATTATGTCCTACAAGCACCGCTTGGTGACGCACCCGTTCTCCCTGCGGAACAAGACGTTATGAACGCTTGGCAGGCACGTTTCGATGACTACTCCCTCGTTCAGTGCGGCATGCTTTACAGCCTAGAGCCGGGGCTCCAAAAGCGTTTTGAGAGACATGGAGCATATGAGATGTTCGAAGAGCTGAAAATGGTTTTCCAAGCTCATGCCCGGGTCGAGAGATATGAAGTCTCCGACAAATTCTTCAGCTGTAAGATGGAGGAAAACAGTTATGTCAGTGAGCACATACTCACTATGTCTGGGTTGCATAACCGCTTGACTCAGCTGGGAGTTAATCTCCCGGATGATGCGGTCATTGACAGAATCCTCCAGTCGCTTCCACCAAGCTACAAGAGCTTTGTGATGAACTTCAATATGCAGGGGATGGAAAAGACCATTCCTGAAGTATTTGCTATGCTGAAATCAGCAGAGGTAGAAGTCAGGAAAGAACATCAAGTGTTGATGGTCAATAAAACCACTAAGTTCAAGAAAGGCAAGGGTAAAAAGAGCTTCAAGAAGGACGGCAAGGAGGTTGCCGCGCCCGGCAAGCAAGCTGCCGGGAAGAAGCCAAAGAATGGACCCAAGCCCGAGACTGAGTGCTTTTATTGCAAGGGAAGCGGTCACTGGAAGCGGAACTGCCCTAAGTACTTAGCGGATAAGAAGGCCGGCAAAACCAAAGGTATATGTGATATACATGTAATTGATGTGTACCTTACTAGTGCCCGTAGTGGCTCCTGGGTATTTGATACCGATGCAGTTGCTCACATTTGTAACTCAAAGCAGGGGCTGCGGAATAAGCGGAAACTGGCAAAGGACGAGGTGACGATGCGCGTCGGGAATGGTTCCAAGGTCAATGTGATCGCCGTCGGCACGCTACCTCTGCATCTCCCTTCGGGATTAGTTTTAAACCTTAATAGTTGTTATTTAGTGCCAGCTTTGAGCATGAACATTGTATCGGGATCTCGTTTAATTCGAGATGGCTACTCTTTTAAATCTGAGAATAATGGTTGTTCCATTTTTATGAGAGATATGTTTTATGGTCATGCTCCTATCGTGAATGGTTTATTCTTTATGAATCTCGAACGTGATGCTACACATGTTCATAATGTGAGTACCAAAAGAAGTAAAGTTGATAATGATAGTCCCACATACTTGTGGCACTGCCGCCTTGGTCACATAGGTGTCAAACGCATGAAGAAGCTCCATGCTGATGGACTTTTAGAGTCTCTTGATTATGAATCATTTGACACGTGCGAACCATGCCTTATGGGTAAAATGACCAAGACTCTGTTCTCAGGAACAATGGAGCGAGCAACCGACTTATTGGAAATCATACATACCGATGTGTGCGGTCCAATGAGTGTTGAGGCTCGCGGTGGCTATCGTTATGTTCTCACCCTCACTGATGATTTAAGTAGGTATGGGTATATCTACTTAATGAAACACAAGTCTGAAACCTTTGAAAAGTTCAAGGAATTTCAGAGTGAGGTTGAAAATC
Source organism: Triticum dicoccoides (assembly GCF_002162155.2). NCBI lineage: Eukaryota > Viridiplantae > Streptophyta > Magnoliopsida > Poales > Poaceae > Triticum > Triticum dicoccoides. The sequence continues at coordinate 541,417,340 of NC_041390.1, forward strand.
AACGTGACAGGAAAATCAAGTTTCTGCGATCAGATCGTGGAGGAGAATACTTGAGTCACGAGTTTGGCACACACTTAAGAAAATGTGGAATAGTTTCACAACTCACGCCGCCTGGAACACCTCAGCGTAATGGTGTGTCCGAACGTCGTAATCGCACTCTGTTAGATATGGTGCGATCTATGATGTCTCTTACCGATTTACCGCTGTCTTTTTGGGGCTATGCTTTAGAGACTGCCGCATTCACTTTAAATAGGGCTCCGTCGAAATCCGTTGAGACGACACCGTATGAATTATGGTTTGGGAAGAAACCTAAGCTGTCGTTTCTAAAAGTTTGGGGATGCGATGCTTATGTCAAGAAACTTCAACCTGAAAAGCTCGAACCCAAATCGGAAAAATGCGTCTTCATAGGGTACCCAAAAGAAACTATTGGGTACACCTTCTACCTTAGATCTGAAGGCAAGATCTTTGTTGCCAAGAATGGGTCCTTTCTGGAGAAAGAGTTTCTCTCGAAAGAAGTAAGTGGGAGGAAAGTAGAGCTTGATGAAGTATTGCCTCTTGAACCGGAAAATGGCGCAACTCAAGAAAATGTTCCTGAGGTGCCAGCAATGACTAGAGAGGAAGTTAATGATAATGATCAAGATACTTCTGATCAAGCTCCTACTGAAATTCGAAGGTCCACAAGGACCCGTTCCGCACCAGAGTGGTACAGCAACCCTGTCTTGGAAATCATGTTGTTAGACAACGGTGAACCTTCGAACTATGAAGAAGCGATGGCGGGCCCGGATTCCGACAAATGGCTAGAAGCCATGAAATCCGAGATAGGATCCATGTATGAAAACGAAGTATGGACTTTGACTGACTTGCCCGTTGAACGGCGAGCCATAGAAAATAAATGGATCTTTAAGAAGAAGACAGACGCGGATGGTAATGTGACCATCTATAAAGCTCGGCTTGTCGCTAAGGGTTATCGACAAGTTCAAGGGGTTGACTACGATGAGACTTTCTCACCGGTAGCGAAGCTGAAGTCCGTCCGAATCATGTTAGCAATTGCCGCATTCTATGATTACGAAATATGGCAAATGGACGTCAAAACGGCATTCCTTAATGGTTTCCTTAAGGAAGAATTGTATATGATGCAGCCGGAAGGTTTTGTCGATCCTAAGAATGCTGACAAAGTGTGCAAGCTCCAACGCTCGATTTATGGGTTGGTGCAAGCATCTCGGAGTTGGAACATTCGCTTTGATGAGATGATCAAAGCGTTTGGGTTTACACAGACTTATGGAGAAGCCTGCGTTTACAAGAAAGTGAGTGGGAGCTCTGTAGCATTTCTCATATTATATGTAGATGACATACTCTTGATGGGAAATGATATAGAACTCTTGGACAGCATCAAGGCCTACTTGAATAAAAGTTTTTCAATGAAGGACCTTGGAGAAGCTGCTTATATATTAGGCATCAAAATCTATAGAGATAGATCAAGACGCCTCATAGGTCTTTCACAAAGCACATACCTTGATAAGATATTGAATAAGTTCAATATGGATCAATCCAAGAAAGGGTTCTTGCCTGTGTTACAAGGTATGAAATTGAGCTCAGCTCAATGTCCGACCACGGCAGAAGATATAGAAGAGATGAGCGTCATCCCCTATGCCTCAGCCATAGGTTCTATTATGTATGCCATGCTGTGTACCAGACCTGATGTTAACCTTGCCGTCAGTTTGGTAGGAAGGTACCAAAGTAATCCCGGCAAGGAACACTGGACAGCGGTCAAGAATATCCTGAAGTACCTGAAAAGGACTAAGGAAATGTTTCTCGTTTATGGAGGTGACGAAGAGCTCGTCGTAAAAGGTTACGTCGACGCTAGCTTCGACACAGATCTGGATGACTCTAAGTCACAAACCGGATACGTGTATATTTTGAATGGTGGGGCAGTAAGCTGGTGCAGTTGCAAGCAGAGCGTCGTGGCGGGATCTACATGTGAAGCGGAGTACATGGCAGCCTCGGAGGCAGCACATGAAGCAATATGGGTGAAGGAGTTCATCACCGACCTAGGAGTCATACCCAATGCGTCGGGGCCGATCAAGCTCTTCTGTGACAACACTGGAGCTGTTGCACTTGCCAAGGAGCCCAGGTTTCACAAGAAGACAAGGCACATCAAGCGTCGCTTCAACTCCATCCGTGAAAATGTTCAAGATGGAGACATAGAGATTTGTAAAGTACATACGGACCTGAATGTAGCAGATCCGTTGACTAAACCTCTCCCAAGAGCAAAACATGATCAACACCAGAATTCCATGGGTGTTCGATTCATCACAATGTAACTAGATTATTGACTCTAGTGCAAGTGGGAGACTGTTGGAAATATGCCCTAGAGGCAATAATAAAAGCATTATTATTATATTTCTTTGTTCATGATAATTGTCTTTATTCATGCTATAATTGTGTTATCCGGAAATCGTAATACATGTGTGAATAACAGACACCAACATGTCCCTAGTAAGCCTCTAGTTGACTAGCTCGTTGATCAATAGATAGTCATGGTTTCCTGGCTATGGACATTGGATGTCATTGATAACGAGATCACTTCATTAGGATAATGATGTGATGGACAAGACCCAATCCTAAACATAGCACAAGATCGTATAGTTCGTTTGCTAGAGTTTTTGCAATGTCAAAGTATCTCTTCCTTCGACCATGAGATCGTATAACTCCTGGATACCGTAGGAGTGCTTTGGGTGTATCAAATGTCACAACGTAACTGGGTGACTATAAAGGTGCACTACAGGTATCTCCGAAAGTATCTATTGTTTTATATGGATCGAGACTGGGATTTGTCACTCCGTATGACGGAGAGATATCACTGGGCCCACTCAGTAATGCATCATCATAATGAGCTCAAAGTGACCAAGTGTTTGGTCACGGGATCATGCATTACGGTACGAGTAAAGTGACTTGCCGGTAACAAGATTGAACGAGGTATTGGGATACCGACGATCGAATCTCGGGCAAGTAACATATCGATTGACAAAGGGAATTGCATACGGGGTTGATTAAATCCTCGACATCGTGGTTCATCCGATGAGATCATCGTGGAGCATGTGGGAGCCAACATGGGTATCCAGATCCCGCTGTTGGTTATTGACCGGAGAGCGATCTCGGTCATGTCTACATGTCTCCCGAACCCGTAGGGTCTACACACTTAAGGTTCAGTTACGCTAGGGTTGTAGGGATGTGTATATGCAGTAACCCGAATGTTGTTCGGAGTCCCGGATGAGATCCCGGACGTCACGAGGAGTTCCGGAATGGTCCGGAGGTAAAGATTTATATATGGGAAGTCCTGTTTCGGGCATCGGGACAAGTTTCGGGGTTATCGGTATTGTACCGGGACCACCGGAGGGGTCCCGGGGGCCCACCGGGTGGGGCCACCCATCCCCGGGGGCCACATGGGCTGTAGGGGGTGCGCCTTGGCCTGCTTGGGCCAAGGGCACCAGCCCCACAAGGCCCATGCGCCTAGGGTTTCCAAAGGGGAGGAGTCCTACTAGTGGAAGGCACCTCCTAGGTGCCTTGGGGGGGAGGGAAACCCCCCTAGGCCGCCGCACCCCCTAGGAGATTGGATCTCCTAGGGCCGGCCACCCCCCTTGGCACCCCTATATATAGTGGGGGAGAGGAGGGACTTCATACCTTGAGTCCTTGGCCTTTGGTTGCCTCCTTCTCCCTCCCCAACACCTCCTCCACCTCCATAGTGCTTAGCGAAGCTCTGTCGGAGTACTGCAGCTCCATCAACACCACGCCGTCGTGCTGCTGCTGGTGCCATCTCCCTCAACCTCTCCTCCCTCCCTTGCTGGATCAAGAAGGAGGAGACGTGGCTGTTCCGTACGTGTGTTGAATGCGGAGGTGCCGTCCGTTCGGTGCTAGGATCTCCGGTGATTCGAATCACGTCGTGTTCGACTACATCATCCCCGTTCTTTGAATGCTTCCGCTCGCGATCTACAAGGTACGTAGATGCATCCAATGACTCGTTGCTAGATGAACTCCTAGATGATCTTGGTGAAACGAGTAGGAAAATTTTTGTTTTCTGCAACGTTCCCCAACAGTCCGTCCCTCCGCCTGCCCACCATTGCTATATAAACTGCTGCGTCGGCCATAGCTGCAGTCATCCGCATCTGTTCCCTTTCTCCTGTCCACACCACTACTGCCCACCATGGCTTCCTCGCGCTCCGGCGCTCTTCGGGACGGGCGGACGACGGACCACAAGGAGATGGCAGCCATTGCTGCCGACCGGCTGGCCGGCAGGCAGCCGGAGGACGACGACGTACCAAGGGAGAACATGGTAGTCGACGATCCGGTGCCAACCCCCTCCACCACGCCATCCTCGCTGGTGCATTGCACCATGACCATCGGCGAGGCCCGTGCCCAATATATGGAAGTGTGAGGCAGATGTGTCAGGAGCAGTTCCGGGAGGCGCAGGCCGACGCCGCCTACAACCACCATCTCCTCCAGGAGCACCTGCAGGCAGAGGAGCAGATCACCGCGAAGCGAGCGGAGCAAGAGGCGCTGCTCGACTCGTACTGCTCCGCCCGCAAGGGCCGCCTCAAGCGCTCGCGGGACCGCATGCGGGTGGCAGAGGCTGCGGCCGCCTACAAAGAGGCTAGCAAAGAGGGCGATGAAGCGGGCGAGGCGCTGTTTGGCGAGACCAAGGACGAGGCAGAGGACAATGCCGGCTCCGACAAGTCCCCGCTCCGCTGGCGTCGACGAGGCCCTGCTCTGCCGAGGCCCCACGGCATCAACAACGACGCAAAGGACACAGTCGGCTCCGCCCCGCCAACAACGAGGCAGAGGACATCGCGGGCTCAGCCGAGGCCCCACCCTGCCGGGAAAGCGGGGGAGGATTTCCACCGCTCCGCTGAGGCGCCGCCCGCCGGCAACGAGACAGAGGACATCACCGGCTCCGCCGAGGCCCCGCCCCACTGCCAACGAGGCCGTGCCACACAGAAAACGAGGAAGAGTAGAACACGGTAGGTCGCCGCCGCTCGGGTCCAAGTAAGGCCACTACTGCTACCCTCCTATTGAAGCCAAGCTAGGCGGGTTGACCATTGACGGCCGGTTAGCTTCTTGGCGGCGAGGTGGAGTCGGGGAGTTCTGCTGAAGAATAACGCTGCTTCTACTTAACTGCTGGTGCAGTTGGCTGACTGACACGTGGGCCCAACAGGCCATATGTCAGTTACAAAACTGCACCTGCAGTTGAGTCACTGAATCTTTTGTTCGGCTCAGCGGGCCACATGTGGGTAGCTTCGGTTAATTAATTATACCTCCAGCGCACCCCTTTTTAGTTCAAGAATGTATGAAATGTAATGAAATCTGGCATGTTTATATGAAATCCGACCGTGTACGAATGAATTTATTTCGATTAGTTCGAATTCCTGTATCACTGGCATTGGATGAACATGCAAAACAATATGTACTAGCATTATTCCCAGGGTGATCACCTCGTTTGCAGCAGTTTCACATGTACTCCCTCCGGTCCGTTCTAGTCTGCATACAAGTTTTGTCTGCAGTCAAAGTATCTCTACTTTGACCAATCTTATACAAAAAAGTATGCACTTTCACAATGTGCAAAGTAAAAGGAATAGAAGGAGTACAAAGAGTTTGAGCAGGTTTTTAGCGTTTCTGTACATTGCAATCAAACACACAGGCCTGGCAATTCATAGAGAACATTCAAAACAATCGATGATTATGCATCTCAGCGACTCACATGTCAGAGGCAATATTTAATTCACGATTAAAGAATAAAGAAAAAATTGATCGACGCTGCTGACAGCAAGGGCGTCCCATTCAAAAATATCAAACGCATGTCTTGCTAAAATCAATGAGCAAAATTTGACAAGGTTGTCCCATTCCAAAATATCAAATGCCTACGATTGTGGAATGGGCAGGGATTGCCATCAATTCGGACATTGACATGGCACCTCGTACTAAATAAACCAGCTGTTCTTTTTGTGCAGTTCCACCAAAATCAACCAAATTCGCGCGTAGCTTGTATGATTTCGCCCTTATATGTTGCAACGCCTTGAACTTATCGGCACCTCCTTTCTTGTGGTGGAAATGAATGATTCGATGTATTCATGAACATTTTGTGCAGTTCCCATTGAAATCAAGCTGAGCACCCCTGTTTGCACAAATACAAAAAAGTGATTAGTATAGAGCAAACTGTACTATGAATTGACAGTTTCAACAGGCACGTACATGGTCCATGTAGAGCACACTTTTAGAAAAATGGAACTCACCAGAAAGAATCCTAGAACAACATTGTACTCGCGCATCACAGCAAAAAAATGGAGATTTTGTCAGTCCTTCTGAGCTGAAGTTAGTTTGGTCTTGTGGGGAGTAATGTAACCATCCTTCAACTACTCCTTCTGATGATAAGATAGACAGGGCTTCTTCATCCTGGCATAATCGGAACTAGTCACTTCATATACTCCATATTCTTCTTCACAGGAAGATGATCCTGTTGTGCAAAGACAAGAGGACTAGTAAATTCTAGCGTCATTGTTTGCTCGAAAAAAAGGAAAGGAAATATTTAAAACAGCACCGATGAAGCACTTCTCAAGGACAATACCACTTTTTCATGACAGTATCTAAACAGTAGCACACCATCAATAGAGATGACAAAGCTCAATCATATGGATGAAATCAGTGGGCGAGTACCAACCTTTGTCAGGAGGCTTATTGTGTAGAGCATATAGATGGAGCAATTCTCCGGAACCATCTGTTGCAGTCTATGGTGGTGGCCATGCTTACTATATACTTCTCGATTAGTTTAATGTTTCCGACATCTTCTTGTGTAGTTCCACTAAAATATATGGTATCTTCAAAGAAGATCCCTGTTTGCACAAGTAGAGATAATTACATATTACATTAAGAGTGGCATCAAATCAGTGGCAAAACAATTGCTCGTTCCAGCCATAGCAATAAATTAAGATGCAAAACTATATCATTACTTGTGTCATCACAGTTCCAGTGCTTCATTACAGCACCGGGAGTTGATTTTTGTTTTTCTTCCCCTTGTTCTTCCCCTTCATCACTTGGTTCAATAACAAACAAGCTTCGCCTTCAATGTAAGATTTGGCATGTCAATTAGGGAGCACAAGTATAGTACTAAACTTAATTTTCTGATGATAGTGGCAAAATACAGGCCAGCAGTTGTGAAATATCCTTATCTTACCTCAATGGGATATTACGGTGCACATACAAATTGGAAGTATTGTCTCCATTTGTGCAGTTCACTAAAATCAAGCAACATTATCGTACAAGTAGCACAACATATGAATGCAAACTGTAGAATCATGTGAAAGAAGGCTAGTACTGACCTCTCATGATGCGAAATTCAAACAACTCACAAGAAGAAGATCTGAACCAAATTCGCCTTAACAGATAGGAAGTAAGATCTCCTCTTGTGCAGTTCCACTAAGATCAAGGAATCAAGCAATGTTGTCGGTGTGACATTTTGGTTGAACTGCACAAAACACTCTTAAAACAAAAGTGTTTTGTGCAGTGCAACAAAAGGTCACAATAGCAACGAGGTGAAGCAGATAACCCTGTTTACACAGAGGTGCAAAGCAAACAATTAGTGGTCAATAACGGTGCATGACACAGAAGCCAACAAAAAGAAGCATCTACCTTATCTAAATGGAAAAGAAAGCGAGACAGTAGCATTTCTCAAATGGTGGCATTGATTAATATTAACATCGAGATTATATTAACAATAAAATTTGTTAAACATGTAATTTTCTTTTAACTGTGGCATTGCATCAATTTTCCAGCGGCATTATTAGAGGGTGTTTGTTTACAGGGACATTTTGGTGTAGGGACTAAAAAAACTCCATGTCAGTCCCATCTAAACCAAAGAGGAGGGACTTTTAGGGAATAAAAGTGGGCATTTGGGACTAAAGAAAGAAGACCCCGAGGGAGTCTTTTGGCACTTTTTCCAACAGTTGCCCCTGCCACGCATCGCACCTTGTCTCTATTAGTTCATTACTAGGGGTAACATGGTCTTTTAGCATGTCATTTAATAACCTCTAGTCCATGTTTAGTCCCTGGAACCCAGCAGGTAGGGACTAGGGAGTTTTTAACCAAACAGGGCCTTAGATTAACAACAGCTAATGAGTTGCACGGGACAGTGGACGCACCAGCACCATGTGCATCTACCGATGTACTATGGTCATGCACAGTCTGTTGCAACAAAGAACAAGCAACCAAGGAGCATATTTGTGTTGGTCCCAGTTTTGTTATCTTTAGATGCCTTTCCCTATGTGAGCGCAGCAAATCTAGTCCTGCTCAAATTCTACAGCCTTGTCCCTTCCTTTCCTTTTTGAACTAGTACTTTCGCCCCTTCCTTTCCTCTTTGAACCACGTCCTAGATTTATGTGATACAACTTTCCCCACTACTTTCCCCCATTCCTTTCCTCTTTGAACCACGTCCTAGATTAATGCTATACAACTTTCCCCCTTCATTTCCTCTTTGAACCATGTCCTAGATTCATGCTATATACAACTTTTCCCACTACTTTCCCCCACTCCTTTCCTCTTTGAACCACGTCCTAGATTCATGGTATACATGCAGCTAGAGCAATGCATGTGGAGTAAGTAAATTATACCTTAAGGTTCTTGGGGCGTGGTTCAGTGGGCGACGGGACGGCGACGAAGAAGAAGGGGTCGGAGGCCCTCCCGCGCCGCCGCTGGGTGGAAAGTGAATAGCTGCGCCGGTAGTCCCTCGCGGACGGCGACAGCGTTAAGCCTCCTTCCCTTCCCTGTGGACGGATCCTGCCGGCTCTTTGAGCAGCAGTGAGGGGAGAGAGAGGCCAACGAAGTCTTGTTTAGATCTGGAGAGGGCGAGAGAGTGTGAAGAGAGCAACTACAAGCGCTGAGGCTCTAGCGGGAGAGGGCGAGAGAGTGAGCGAACAGGCTAATAAGCTATACAACCCTCCCGTTATGTTCGACGAGAGGGAAATAACCTTTTATACATTCCTGCATTCGTGTGACAAGCATGACGTGTTTTTTTGTGTGTGTGGGAGTCATTGGGATTTTAGTCATAATCGTGTCATGTGGCTTTGGTGGTAAGACTATCCACAGTGGTGCAGAAATAATGCAACCTTATTCACCTTACCTCTCTCCACGTAGTACGTTGGGTCCCACCAGTCAGAGGGTGAAACAAACAAATTAATAAGAAAAAACAAAAGCGCCAGCGGTGTATCTTACCTCACACATCTCGCTACTGCTCGGGAACACTGTCCAATTGATCCCTCTATTTGCTCACGTACTATTTTAAGTGAATCCTTATTATAACATGCACACAAATTTTGGGCACTTGTATTCGACTTAAGTCAGTGTGCCACCGTATCTCCTATACTTACTACTCCCTCCATCTAGGTGTAATAAGTCATGTTAGAAGGTGCAATGGGACCAAGGTGCGTGCGTGTGCGTATGTGTGTGTGTGTGTGTGTGTGTTTAACAGCATGTGTGTGTTAGAGAGAGCGACAGATCGACCTACTCCTACAGAGAGATGTTGTGTAGTGTACGATTTTAGCCGCGAGAGTCGGTGCATCCTCTCGTTTCCGGGAGTGTCCGGTAGGGACATGTGGACAGCTGCCACGCCCGCTCCTGACCAGCATGGCCCACCCAAAGCCCCTCCATCGCCCGCGCGCACTTCCCGCCCGAAACGGCCAGCGCCGCTCCAAAGAATTGGTGCCGCATTCATGCCCGGGCAGAGCGGACGCGACCTCTCACTGGCGCAAGAGTGATGGTTGCTTCGTCCGTCCAACTTACTGCTGGGTCTATGTGATTTGACAGCCCATTGGTCTTTATTAGTAAGGTGGTAGGACTGCTGGATGTCCCACGCTTTCGGCGAAAGGAGGTATACTACTACTACTAGATTACAATTTTCTCCATTCTTACAGTGGAGGCGTGCAAGAGCAGTGAAAACACGCAAGCTCAGTGATTACATGGCCCACCTCACACTATCACCGTGCGACACCTAACTCTTTACATAGTACTCCCTCCGTTCCTAAATATTACTAGACAAGTCCCGTGCATTGGCGCGGAACAGCGGTATATCTCTCTACGCAAAATTATCAATTTCATAGAACAAAAAAAACTCTATAACCGCATGACAAATGTGGTAGCCAAACTAAATAAACTCCCATCATCATTTAGATCATCCCACGTAAGGAAAAAAGATCATCCAACTCCTACTGCATAATGGGATTATATTTTTCTTTTTGACATGTTAATGGGACTTAAAAGCTCACTTACATGCATGCTACCGGTGCATGCTTGCATGCAGACATGTTGATGTGATTTAAAACCCACTCACATGCATGTGGCACGGTATTTCTGCATGCTTGCATGTGGCTTAGTGCGGAGCCTCTCAACGTCAAGACCAGACGACTATTATGGACTAATTTACTTCATCTAACGGCTACATCAATTTTGATGACGTGGCTCAGGGAGAGGATAGAGAATTCCTAGTAGTGGGGGCTAGCTATTACTAGTAGATATAAGTCTTTGTAGAGATTCCACTACATACGGAACAAAATGAATGAATCTACACTTAAAATGCATCTATATACATCCGCATGTGGTTCATGGTGAAATCTCTACAAAGACTTATATTTAGGAACAGAGGAAGTACTAGTATAGTACGTACTGTAATTTATCAGCGAGATAAATTTGTACAATGCTATGAAGCTTCCAGCTTCTGTTACATGTATCTTGCGTCCAAGGTTGCCCGTTGCAACATTTCATCAAATACAAAGGAGACTAACATGCATGCTATTGCATCTCAATGATTGACAGATCATAGCAAATATGTACTCCCTCCATTCCAAAATAAGTTTCTCAACTTTGTGCAAATTTAGTACAAGTTGTACTACTACTAAAGTTGACACTTATTTTGGAACAAAGGTAGCTAAAGAAAAAACGATCCATGCAGTCCCTAGCCCTTGAACCATGAACCCTGACCAGGCTTCAATTTGCTGGCAATGTTCGAGCTTCCTAATAAATGAAGTTTGCAACCTTTTGACCATCGGATCATTTTGTGCAGTTTCACCAAAATCGAGATGAGCATCCCTGTGGCAAAGAAAGTGAACAACCATGATTGGAATAAGATTACTGGGACTAGTTGATGAGACATAAACTCATCACAAATACAGTACGTAGAAGCCAGTAGAGGTATGTGCGGGGCAAAGAAGTAGAGAAATATCCACAGGGAGTGATGTGGGTAGCTGGAGCAGTGGTGCAAGCCGACTGTAAAGGGAGTTGTACCTGAGGGACGTAGCTCAACCTTGAGGAGGGCGGCGGGAGGCGGCAACTACCCACGTCGCGGCAGTGAGCAAGGGACGAAGGCAACCTCACCGGCTTTGTGAGAGAGAACGGCGGGGACCCCTGACCGGGACGGGCCGACAGTGGGTTTTCACAGTCGGCGACGGCCACCGCATCTACACTAAGCATCCACCCCTTCCCCAAGCGGACGTGATCCGTCGGGATGTTAGAGATGTGGACACAGTCGTTTTGTACGAGAGAGTGTGAAGAGAGCAACCCCAGCAAGCAACCGTGTAGGCTGGCCCGTCCTGACTATGCATATAGTGGAGCAGTTTCCTTTTCTCTCCATATGAACCTATCATATTGCGTACGTGCCACTAAATAAAAAAACTTTATTCATAAATGATGCGGCACCTACTACAGATGCCACACCCGCTCCTGACCAGCCTAGCCCACCCAAAGCCCCTCCTTCGCCCGCACGCGCTTCACGCGCGAAACGTTCAGCGCCGCTCTAAAGAATCGGTGCCGCATTCATGCCCGGGCAGAGCGGACGCGACCTCTCTCTGGCGCAAGAGTGATGGTTGCTTCGTCCATCCAACTTACTGCTGGGTCTATGTGATTTGACGGCTCATTGGTCTTTATTACAGAGGTGGTAGGACTGCTGGATGTCCCACGCTTTTGGCGAAAGAAGGTATACTACTACTACTAGATTACAATTTTCTCCATTCTTCCAGCGGAGGCGTGCAAGAGCAGTGAAAACACGCAGTCTCAGTGATTACATGGCCCACCTCACACTATCACCGTGCAACTCCTAACTCTTTACATAGTACTCCCTCCGTTCCTAAATATTACTAGATGAGTCCCGCGCGTTGGCGCGGAACAACGGTATATCTCTCTGCGCAAAATTATCGATTTCATAGAACCAAAAAAAACTATATAACCGCATGACAAATGTGGTAGCCAAACTAAATAAACTCCCATCATCATTTAGATCATCCCACGTAAGGAAAAAAGATCAGCCAACTCCTACTGCATAATAGGATTATATTTTTCTTTTTGACATGTTAATGGGACTTAAAAGCTCACTTACATGCATGTTACCGGTGCATGCTTGCATGCATACATGTTGATGTGATTTAAAACCCACTCACATGCATGTGGCACGGTATTTCTGCATGCTTGCATGTGGCTTAGTGCGGAGCCTCTCAACGTCAAGATCAGACGGCTATTATGGACTGATTTACTTCATCTAACGTCTACATCAATTTTGATGATGTGGCTCAAGGAGAGGATAGAGAATTCCTAGTAGTGGGGGCTAGCTATTACTAGTAGATATAAATCTTTGTAGAGATTCCACTACATACGGAACAAAATGAATGAATCTACACTTAAAATGCATCTATATACATCCGCATGTGGTTCATCGTGAAATCTCTACAAAGACATATATTTAGGAACGGAGGAAGTACTACTATAGTACGTACTGTAATTTATCAGCGAGATAAATTTGTACAATGCCATGAAGCTTCCAGCTTCTGTTACATGTATCTTGCGTCCAAGGTTGCCCGTTGCAACATTTCATCAAATACAAAGGAGACTAACATGCATGCTATTGCATCTCAATGATTGATAGATCATAGCAAATATGTACTCCCTCCATTCCAAAATAAGTTTCTCAACTTTGTGCAAACTTTAGTACAAAGTTGTACTACTACTAAAGTTGACACTTATTTTGGAACAGAGGCAGCTAAAGAAAAAAATGAACCATGCAGTCCCTAGCTCTTGAACCATGAACCCTGACCAGGCTTCAATTTGCTGGCAACGTTCGAGCTTCCTAATAAATGAAGTTTGCAACCTTTTGACCATCGGATCATTTTGTGCAGTTTCACGAAAATCGAGATGAGCATCCCTGTGGCAAAGAAATTGAACAAGCGTGATTGGAATAAGATTAATGGGACTAGTTGATGAGACATAAACTCATCACAAATACAGTACGTAGAAGCCAGTAGAGGTATGTGCGGGGCAAAGAAGTAGAGAAATATCCACAGGGAGTGATGTGGGCAGCTGGAGCAATGGTGCAAGCCGGCTGTAAAGGGAGTTGTACCTGAGGGACGTAGCTCAACCTTGAGGAGGGCGGCGGGAGGCGGCAACTGCCCTCGTCGTGGCAGTGTGCAAGGGACAAAGGCAACCTCACCGGCTTTGTGAGAGAGAACGGCGGGGACCCCTGATCGGGACGTGCCGACAGTGGGTTTTCACCGTCGGCGACGGCCACCGCATCTACACTAAGCATCCACCCCTTCCCCAAGCGGAGGTGATCCCCCGGGATGTTAGAGATGTGGACACAGTCGTTCCGTGCGAGAGAGTGTGAAGAGAGCAACCCCAGCAAGCAACTGTGTAGGCTGGCCCGTCTTGACTATGCATATAGTGGAGCGGTTTCCTTTTCTCTCCATATGAACCTACATATTGCGTACGTGCCACTGAAGAAAAAAAACTTTATTTATAAATGATGCGGCACCTACTACTCGTTCTCCTATAACCTTGCGCTTGGCATCGCCAAAATATTGACCTTGTGATTGGCTCTTCGCCTCTTCGGGATGTCGAGCACTAATGGTAGTGCAATATATATCGTTCTGGCTATATGAGACCGAATGAATTGCTGCATGTCCACCACGTGGGCGAGGGTCGAGGGGCGAGGGAGAGTGCTACATACGGAGCAAAATGAGTGAATCTACACTAAAATATGTCTATATACATCAGTGTTTGGAGTATGTACTAGTAGTTCATATTGAAATCTACTAAAGGACATATATATTCCAAACAATATGATATAATCTCTATAACCAAGGTATTAGGGACGAGGAGTAAACGGAGGGAGTAGTAAATTTTTCTCCTCATCCTGCGAGCCACCGCGCGCATGGGCGAGGGAGAGGGCGTAAGGCGTAGTAAGCAAGCTTCACCTCATCCTGCGAGACACCGCGCCCGTGGGCGGGGGAGACGGCGTACTAAGCAAGCTTCTCCTCGTTCTGCGAGTTGACGGGACACATCGAAAGTACTCCAGTGTGTAGAGCCTTGCCTCTAAGGTAGGCCCCACATGGTTTGCCTCTTTTTTTAACATAACACGTCAAGTCGCAATTTGTTTGTTCACCCGTGGTAGACGATCCTCCCTCCACCAAGTGGACAACCAGTACATGTGCCAAATTACCACGTGGGCTACCTTTTTCGTACAGAAATGAGCTCCATCGTGTACCCGCGCGGGTGTGGTTGGGAAAGAGACGGGAGTACGTGCGCCGTGCATGCACCTCTTCTCTT
>NC_041390.1:541432444-541495625 GCF_002162155.2 Triticum dicoccoides
AAGATATAGGGAGACTGGCCTACCGGAACGTTAGAGGGCACACATCAAGTTTGTGCGTGGCAGGGAGACATGACTAGAGCGCTCGATGTATCGGTGTGTGTGGGGGGGTGGGAGGGGTAGGTAGAGGCCTAACTATAGAGGTAGAACGACTCGTATATGTATTGAGAAGGAGAGACCCAGATATGTCTTGAGGGAGATCGGTCGACATCCATACATAACTAAAGGATGGGAAATATGATGGGAGAGAGAGAGGAGAGAGAGAGATATAGAGGGAGAGGGGGGAGAGGGGTAGAGTGCTGGATGGGTGATGGAGTTGCTTCACGAAGATGGTGGGAGAGGCCTACTAGACAAACTGAGGGTGGAACTGCAAGGTTTATCAATAAGAGTGGGGATGTGTTTCTGTGTGTGCCTGTGCGTGATAGATCTGTCGGGACACATCCATGGATGATGAAGGGGAACCATGTGTTTGGTAAGCAAATCTAACTAGATCGGTAGATCAATTGTTGTTTGTCGGAGGAAGGGAGAGACACAACTAATGAGGTAGATCGATTGACGTGTGGGTAAAAACGAGTTATAAGGACCTAGCTAGCTATATGTATAGCAAGAGATCGGCCGGTGTACGTTCATTTGTTAGAGGCAAATAAGGCCGAGCGAGACGGATAGATAGAGAGAATGGAGCTAGGAGGTGGTGCGAGAGGCCCAACTACTAGCTAGATAAGGGGAGGTGTGTGCGGTTGTGAGAGCGATGAAAAGAGGGGCGAGAGTTTACACGTGTGTCTGACCGTATGAGAGAAACGAGGCAAGGACACATAAAGGAGGAGATTGAAGGTGTGTTTGTATGTTGTAGGCAGGCATCGCTGGAGAGGTTTATCGATCGGTGTGTGTCGGAAAGGAGTTGTGGAGATTCTGGGAGAACGACCTAAATAAAAAATGAATGTGCCCGGTGGATAGAATGCCGAGGGAGGGGGAGGGCGAGGAGGGCGTGTGCATGCACGAGAGAAAGTTAGTGGTAGCTACAAAGGTTAGAGGATTGTGTGGGTGTAAGAGACTAACAAAGATCATAATTTGATATGAAAGCGGATACATATATTTGAATAGGAGATCATAGTGTTTTAAACATTGCATGCATGAATATAGCGGTGATACACGTGCTGTGCACATGTTATACCATAATGTGATAATGCATGGTGTTTGCAACTCACAGCTAAATGCCGAACAATCTAAACCATATTATACATCAAGCAATCTCACATTTTATTTGAATTTGTGATAATGTGTGGCGTTAGCAGCTTACAACTAAATATCGAACAATCTAAACAATACTATATATCGAACATTCTCACATTTTATTTGAATTTGTGGTAATGTGTGGTGTTTGCAACTCACAACTAAATACTTGTAGGCATAGGGGGCGGGGCACCATACATAATGTGATAAACACATTATACATATGAGACATGGTTTAGATTATGAAGATCTAGCTAGATCTAGAAATGTAATGTGATTTGAAATCAAAATAAAGTGGATTCAAAAAATCTAGTTCGAGTTCATATAGTACACATAGTTCATATGTAACTCGAGACTAATCATGTGGTGTGCTGTGAAGATAATATACAAACGATGGTTTAACTTGACAATAATGATGGTTGTAGATCTTATTGAAACAGAGAAACGAATTCAAATGCTTTGACTTCACAACAATCATTACTGTAGATCTTATTCAAATAGAGAAACAAATTCAAATTTAATTCATATTGAAGCGGTAGTATATACGTCTAGAATGCACTAAAACGTTCATTTGTGTAGTAGGTTGCATGCATTATACACGTAGCGAAATATTTTAATTGAAGATAACATGAATTCAAAGTTTTGAATGACATTTGTAGGGCGTATTGATTTGGTATAGTACACGTTAGGCTTGTCCGGAAATTTCAACCCGTGCCTTGTTAGCCCGAAATATTTAAGATATATCTTTGTCTCGTTGTGCTCCGACAACTCCCTCCATCTCAACCCGCGCCTTGCTATTCTGAAATTACAATGCGTGCGAAAACTCCCACCTCCTGTGAAATCCCGACACGCGAAATGCACGTGGTACCCCTGAACCGAAAGAACCGCCTCAAATCGGTGGGGGTACTTTCATAACTTACCCCACATTTCAGACAAGTGCGTCTCTAAGCCATGGTTCCCCACTGCCATCCCATCCGCCCACCCATTCATACACCGAGGCCGCGAAAACCCGCGACGAAACCCCACACCCTGCTCCGTCCGCCACCCAGCCGGAGCCTCTTCCCCGACGATGTCGTCCACAGCAACACCTCGACGTCCCTCATCCATCGTACCGGATGAGGATCCATCATTGATCTCATCGTCCCGCCGGTTCAGCCACCCCGTCCTCCACCTCCAAGGAGCTGCCCTGACATTCCCCTCGTCTTTCGTGCCACCTCCATTCCCACACCGCCGTCTTCACTTGCACCACCGAAAGAGCATCCTCATCACCATTTCCTCGGATGAAGCTGCGGCCTAATCGGCGCCACCAAAGAGGTTGTACACTAATCGCCGCATTTTCTTCTTGATTCGATCTCACGGTGCTGCCGGCGCTCGGTCCCGAGCCGAAACGGCGCGACT
The DNA here is from genome assembly GCF_002162155.2 of Triticum dicoccoides. NCBI lineage: Eukaryota > Viridiplantae > Streptophyta > Magnoliopsida > Poales > Poaceae > Triticum > Triticum dicoccoides. The sequence goes on from NC_041390.1 coordinate 541,435,070, forward strand.
CCATCCACGGCGGCGTCGCCGGCCACTTCCTCCACGGCGTCGCTCCCTCGGCGGCGACGTCCACATCAGTAGGACCTGCTGCTGCTTTAGCTCTCGCTCGCGCTGCTGCTCTGCTCTTGCTCCCGATCCCCTACCTGGTCTGCTCTTGTTATTGCTCTTGCTCGCGCTGCTGCTCTCGCTATTGCTCTTGCTTGTGATGCTGCTCCGATTTAGCTACACTTCACTCCGATGCCGCCAGGGTGAAGGAAGAACCAGCCGCAGCGGGGAGGGGGGGCTCGCTGGAGAGGTACCCCACTATCTATCTTAGGGTTCAGGATGGGGTGGTGGTCGTCGGCGGTGGCGGGGCGTTGGCGGGGCAGTGGCGTGGGGATCGCCGGAGAAAACGCTCGACACGGGGGGCCTAGAGGGATGGCCGGGGCGGCGGCGGACCAACGGTGGGGAGTGTTTACGGGGCGGGCGGGGCGGTGCACCGCCGGCCGCGGGCGGCGGGGGGCTGCTGTTTGACCGGCTCAGGGGGTGGAGGTTGAAGATGAACCGCAGGCCCTTGATTTCGTATCCAACGGCTGCAAAATCGACTGACCAGAGATGAAAAAGTCAGTCGACCGACGTGTAGCCTCACCTTGCTAGTGCGTTTAGTTTCGACAGCAAAATTCAGTTTCGACAGCAAAATTCAGTTTCGACAGTTAAGTTCAGTTTCGACAGTTAAGTTCAGTTTCGACAGTTAAATTCAGTTTCGACAGTTAAGTTCAGAGATGAGCGGCTGATGTATTTTACATCTAGCACTTTGTGGTTATGTATTTTACGTCATGTATTGGAGATGCTATTAGAATTCCACTCAGGTTAACGTTGTTTGTTGTCTCTCTTGTCTTGCTTCAGCCTCCTCGTCGTACAACTCACCGGAGCTGCTCCAACGACGAAACCCACCATCACAGCGGAGCAGTAACTCGGGCTCCATCTCCAGACACCTAAGATCTTCTTCCCCTCCTCCGACAGCTAAGTCAGCCGAAGCATCCTCACCGGCCAACCCAATCACGCTGAGATCGACATGGCTTCGCCAAAGAGGTTGTACACTTGTTGCATCTCTTTTTTACTCTACATGTTATATATATTGTCCACTGAGCACACGGATTTGTTCCTTTAGTGTCTCCTTGAAAGAAAAACGTAGGAATTTTAATTTTCACTTGTCCTCCTTTTCAAATTCCTATTCATGAAGCACAAGACTAAGCGATAGTAGCATAATAGCATTATAACCGTACATTTTCTTGTGGTTTGACTTAATCTCACCATGCTTCTTTGCATCATGTGATCTTCCAATTGTTGTGAATCAAACACCCAGATTGGCAAAAATCCTGTGTTTTTAAATTCTTTGTTTTGCACGTGCATTCCTATCCTATTCCTGTCTATTTCCTATCCCTGCATTGTTGGAATCCTCCAATTCAAATGAGCCCTTACAGAATTACTTCTCTTACAGATAGTTGTCAAAGAAAACCTTGCGTGGTTTGTCCCGCTCCTGCTGCGCCGTCGTCCACCCCAGCTCAGCTGCTCCAACGACAGAAGGGTCCAGCACAGTAGGGGTCCGGCCTCCAGACAGCCTTTTGCCGCCTCAGATCTTCTTCCCCGCCGCTGGCAGCCATGAAAACTGCACTACCATCATCAACCAAGCAGATGACCTCGAGGACTACATGGGTCCGCAAGAGAGGTCACACTCTTTCGTGTCTGCTTACGTTATGCATCGCTTAATATTACATGCTACTTTATTGTCCTGTTCACCGATTAGACTCTGAGTCAGCTCCAAACTAATGGTCAAACTTGAGTTTTTAAATGGTTGTGGGGTACATATCGGGGCCGCTATCAATAGTATGTATCTACTATCTGGTTAATCTCCGGTGTCTACTATGAGTTTCATGTTGGGTGGGAAACAAACAGTAAAGAAGCCATTATCTGTATTTTTTAACTGAAGCCCTTATCTGCCTGCTATTATTGGTTTTGGGTCTATCCACAGGTTGCTACCATCACTCTGTATTTCTGCATGCACTCCTTACATAATCTCACTATGTTTTATTCCTATGCATGACAGTTATTGTAAACAATGGAACTGAACATGTAGAGCAAAAGAGACAAGCCTTGTGTGGCAATAAAATTTCATGCAGACGTCGATCCATGGTAGGCGCAAAGGCAGCCCCCTCCACGCATTTCAGATTGTAATCGAGAGGAAGATATCTGTTCTGAGGGGGATTCAGAAGGAGAAGACAACTCCTATTTACCCCTTGAGGTCTTCGCTCTAACTTGGCATGCTGATGTTGGTTATATCATTCATATGGTGTCTTGCATTGCTTACTTTATACATCAAATATGTCATCTGCTTAGTTTAGACATCCTTTGTTTGAATGCCATCTGTTTAGTTTATTCATCATTTATGTGAATTATGCAACGCCATCTTGTTTAGCCAGGCATCATATATGTGAATTTTGCAATGCCATCCTGCTTAGCCAGTCATCTTATATGTAAATTATATCAGGCCATCCCTTTTTTTCGTTACATATTACATTTGTCAACAATGTTATTACATTCAACTGCTCTTCATGTGCATCAGCCATTTGATACGGTGATGGCAAATTCTGGAGTGAAAACAAGGTCTTCGAAGCAGACTATGCTATCTGACGAAGCACATATCTCGCTGGTTACGGATAGCTCCTCAGAGGAGGATTCAGAAATAGAGGACCGGTCCTATCCCCCCCCCCCCGAGGTGTATGCTCTAACTTGGCAGGGTTATGTTGCTCATATCGTGCGTATGGTGTCTCGCATTGCTATGTCATTTGATTAGTTTAGACATGCTTTGTGTGAATGCCACATGTTCAGTTTCTAATTACCATATATGTGAATTATGCATTGCCATCTTGTTGCAAGACATTATATATGTGAATTATACAATGCTATCTTGTTGCAAAGGCATTATATATGTGAATTATGCAATGCCATGTAGTTTAGCCAATCATCATGTATGTGAATTATATCATGCTATCATTTTTTTGTATTACGTGTTCCATTTGGCGACAACATTTGTATATTCAACTACTCTTCCTGTGCATCAGCCATTTGAAGTGGTGATGGAAGTATCTGGAGTGAAAACAAGGTATTCAGAGCAGACAATGCTACCTGCTGAAGCAGACATCTTGCTGGTTACAGAGAGCTCCTCAGAGGAGGATTCAGAGACTGATGACCAGTCCTATTTTCCCCCTGAGGTCTATGCTCAAACTTGGCAGGGTTATATTACCCATGTCATGCATGTTGTCTTGCATTGCTTAGTTTTTACATCATATATGGATTGCCATCTGCTTACTTGCTTACTATATAAATCATATATTTGAATTATATCATGACATCATGTTTACATAGTACATACAAATCATCTATCTGAATTATGGCATGGCAACCCATTTAATAAAGACATCATATAGTTATATCATCTCATCCTGTTTAGTGTTTACAGTCATCATATTTTGAATTATGGCATTCTATCCGTGAATGTATGTGAATTATGGCATGCCAACCTATTTAATAAACACATTATATAGTTATGTCATGTCATCCTGTTTACATAGTCTCATATTTTGAACTATGTCTTTCCATCTTTTTTAGTTAGCCATCATAATGTGAAATTGTGTCATGCTATCCTGTTTAGTTAGCCATCATATATGTGAAATTGTGTCATGCTATCCTATTTGGTTAGACAACATAAATATGAATTATTTCATGCCCTCTTTTATTCCCCACTATCCGTTGCACCTGTCTATCATACAATGTCTATACTTTCAATTACTTTTTTTGTTTATAAGCCATTTGAATTGGAGAGCGTGATGGCAGTATCTAAGGGAGTAATAACACGGTCTTTAGAAAAGATAGTGCTACCAGTTGATGCAGATAGAACCACGGTTGTACTTGCCCAAGGACCAGATCCATCACACATAACCCAGACTCCCGCAGATTGTACCCCTACCCAGTTGGACAGAGAACCAGCTACACCCCTTCTAACCCCAACCCCGGCAGATAGTAACCCAGTTCCAGTTGACACAGCACCATCTCCACCACAGAGCACCCAAACACGAGCAGTTAGTAAGGGAACTGCAGTGCCCAAAGCACAAGGACCACCACTCTGAATCCCAACTCAATGCTTAAAGGAGAAGAAGATTTGTTCTCAGGTTAGGTTCTGTAGCTATGGTTCATAATCCTTTGCTCTTGCATGACTGTCTTTACTCATACCAACTATTTTCAAATTTGAAGGATGGAATCAAAACTCTAATGGCGCAACAGGTATGTTTTAAACCTGTTTCTTTAACTGGTTTGCTGTTGTAACCTGCTCTATGTTGATTTCAGTTTCAATTGAATAAACAGTTATGTTCTCATGTCATGCACATTACAAGTGTTGCTATTTCTCTATAGTTACCCACACTTATATTCTGTCTATTCTGCTTTGTCTTGAACAAATATTATTTGAACTGTGTCTCTATCTTGATTTGGCAACAAAAACTAGAATGATATAGACCATAAAGTGACCATGGTACATAGATATATGTTTGTTTCATGTTGTTATCCTGTCCACTTTACTACTGAACTCATTTACCAAAATGAGTTTCATATACAACATGGTAAACATGTGATGTGCATGCTTGTTTCTCTTTTGAGATGCGGACAAAATATTAGAGAACAGTACCGCGTTATCCAATGGTAAAGGAAGTAATGCAGATAAGGTTCAAGATAGTGAGACATCCCTGTTGGTCTCCAAGAAAGCTGATAAAAACTATTTTGACGACAGTGAGGGAACCCAAAAGTCCTGTCTTGATGTAGTGTTCGAGTTACTGGCCACTACTGCTGGCACAAGCTCTTCGAACTCAATGCCTGAATCAGTTCGTCTTCCTGAGTCTCAACTTCAAGTTCAAAGACATCGATCAGATGTGCTGCGACAGGAAGCTAAAGGACTGAGGAAGTCCCTACAGAATTCAGATGCATATTTTCTGGTGCAACAGCAAGCGCTGGAGGATTTAAGCGCCAAACAAGAGAAAGTTAATAAGCTTGCTAAGCATCTTGCCAGCATTATGGGTACCCAGGATATTGTTTCTTGGGATCTTATGAAGTGGTTTCAGTTCTGGATTTGTTTTGCTGCGGCGTTTATTTGCGCTGGTCGCCAACTTTGACAACCAGTGTATATGATATGCTGCTTTGTTCCCTATATTTGCACTGGTGGCGAACTTTGATGCCCAGTGGATCTATTATGTGTAATAGCCGTGATAGCCTAGCGTTAGTTGCTTGCTTATTTATTTCCTTGTTGTCTTGTTTATATGTTTGCTTGTAGTCATTGCAGTTCTTTTTCCGCGGTTATCTAGTGGCTGCAATAACCTATTTTTTAAAACTAGGCCACAATAACCATGGGCTAATATTTACTATAGTGACACTGGGCCTCCTACTGGCCATAGAAACAGTGGGCCTTCTACGGGTCGTAGAAACAATGGGCCTTCTACGGGCCGTAGAAACAATGGGCCTTCTGCGGGCCGTATTATCAATGGGCCTTATACGGGCCGTATAATCGATTGGCCAAACATGGGCCAAACAGACCGCATTATGGCCGTAAAGGGGCTAGAGTTGGAATCGTCCGTTCATGGGCCGACCATAACGGGCCATCGTTTATAGGCCTTATTTGATGACGCTATGAAATCGGCCCAACGTATTAACGGACTACAAACGGGCCGACTGTAACCACGGGCTGAATTTGGTCCACAAGCAGAAAATGAGAGTAACGAGCTGTAAGTAAACGAATGCTGGAAATGAGCCCAAGAATAAATGGGCTCTGAGAAGGCCAAAAGATAACATGGGTTGGAAACGGCCCAACGGAATAACGACCCGTTAATGGGTATAAAGTGATACACTGTTCATTACGGGCCAGTTTCACCACGGGCCGTTAATGGGTGTAAAGTGATACACTGCTCATTACGGGCCAGTTTCACCATGGGCCGTTAGTAGGCCAAGAGTTACATAGGGCCTCATATGGGCCGAAAGACGTAATGGGCCATACATGGGCCAAAAGTGAAAACAGGCTGGAATCATATTGGATGGCCCAGATGATGCTACTGGGCCTAATTCGGATAGGGCATAATGGGCCTTGGGTTAGCGGGCTGTAAATGGGCTATATTCGAATAGGTCGTTAACAGGCTTTCCATGGGTCGGCCCGCCATCTTTTGACCAAGTCAAACGGGCCGGCCTTTTCACAGGAATGGGCCTCTGTTGTCCGTGCCACGTGTCGACGTATCATAGGCGCCTTCCGTCCAATGAGTGGTTGACATCTGTCCCAACGATGAGCCGACACGTGTTTCCTCCAGCCAATGATGATTTTACATGTGGAAAATCCCCATTGGTCGGGGCTATTAACGGGTTATCGGATCCAAAACCCGACCCGATAGCTTAACGGCGTTCCGTTACGGTGGATGCCACGTGTCGGTCACCCTTGACGAAAGCACTTTTGTGACGCGTGATTTATTTTCATGGAAGTGGACACTTTCGTGATGATAATTTTGGTAATGTCATGGAACACTTCTACGACAGCATAGGTATGAGTATCTTGATTATGTCATAAATTTGTCATGGATGTACATGCATGACAAAAAAGCGACCTATTGTGACAAACACGTATCATCATGGAAGTGTATTTTTTTGTAGTGATCCCTTTTACAATCTATGGTAGCATTAACAGTATTTAAGAAGGGTCTACCAAATATAATGGGACAAAAGCTATCTTATGGGGAACCAAGAACAAGAAAATCAGCAGGATATTTAGTTTTCCCACACAAGACTTCAACATCTCTAATAATTCCCATTGGTGAAATAGTATCTCTATTGGCAAGTTTAATTGTGACATCAATATCTTCCATCTCAGCAGGTGCAATATCGTGCATAACTTCTTTGTATAAGGAATAAGGTATTGCACTAGCACTAGCACCCATATCACATAAGCCATGATAACAATTATCTCCTATTTTAACAGAAATAACAGGCATGCCTACCACAGGTCTAGGTTTATCTTTATCACGGGGTTTAGCAATTCTAGCAGTTTCATTACAGAAATAAATAACATTCCCATCTATATTATCAGACAAGAGATCTTTAACAATAGCAATATTAGGTTCAACTTTAACTTGCTCAAGAGGGGTATATGTTTTAATATTGCTTTTACGAACCACAGTTGAAGCTTTAGCATGATCCTTTATCTTAATAGGGAAAGGTGGTTTCTCAACATAAGAAGTAGGAACAATAGGATCATTATAAGTGATAGTCTTTTCTTCAACTTCAATAGGTGCAGCTACTTTCACTTCTATGGGAGGATGATATTTAAACCACTTCTCCTTGGGGAGATCAACATAAGCAGCAAAAGATTCACAGAAAGAAGCTACTATCTCAGAGTCAAGTCCATATTTAGTGCTAAATTTACGAAAAATATCGGTATCCATAAAAGATTTAACACAATCAAAACTAGGTGTCATACCTGACTCCTTACCATTGTCGATGTCCCAATCTTCAGAGTTGCGTTTAATTCTTTCCAATAAATCCCATTTGAATTCAATAGTCTTCATCATAAAAGAGCCAGCACAAGAAGTATCAAGCATGGTGCGATTGTTACCAGAAAGTTGAGCATAAAAATTTTGAATAATCATTTCTCTTGGGAGATGTGATTGGGGCATGAATATAACATTGATTTAAGCCTCCCCCAAGCTTGAGCGATGCTTTCTCCTTTGCGAGGCCAAAAATTATATATATAATTGCGATCACGATGACAAGATGCATAGGATAAAACTTCTGATGAAATTCCAATTTCAATCGTTTGTAATTCCAAGACCTCATATCATCACATAGCCTATACCATGTCGATGCATCTCCCCTCAAAGATAAGGGGAAGACCTCCTTCTTAACAACATCTCCGGGTACACCTGCAAGCTTAAATAATCCACAAACTTGATCCACATATATCAAATGTTCATCAGGATGTTTTGTTCCATCTCCTAGAAAAGGATTAGCTAGCAGTTTTTCTATCATACCCGAAGGAACGTCAAAGCAAGCATTTTCATTTTCAGTAGGTTCAGCAGGTTGAGGAGCAACTCTTTGCTCTACTGGTCGGGGTGAAGATACCCCGAACAATCCCCTCAGGGGATTACCTTCCATGGTAATAAGTGACAGTAAATTTCAGCACACTATATAAATTTTTCCTTACCAAATTCCACCTACCAAAGGCGCTTCACTCACCGGCAATGGCACCAGAAAAGAATCTTGATGACCCACAAGTATAGGGGATCTATCATAGTCCTTTCGATAAGAAAGAGTGTCGAACCCAATGAGGAGCAGAAGGAAATGATAAGCGGTTTCCAGCAAGGTATTCTCTGCAAGTACTGAAATAAGTGGTAACAGATAGTTTTGTGATAAGATAATTTGTAACGAGCAACATGTAACAAAAGTAAATAAGGTGCAGCAAGGTGTCCCAATCCTTTTTGTAGCAAAGGACAAACCTGTACAAACTCTTATATGATGTAAAGCGTTCCCGAGGACACATGGGAATATCGTCAAGCTGGTTTTCATCACGTTCATATGATTCGCGTTTGGTACTTTGATAATTTGGTATGTGGGTGGACCGGTGCTTGGGTGCTGCCCTTACTTGGACAAGCATCCCACTTATGATTAACCTCTATTGCAAGCATCCGCAAATACAACAAAAGTATTAAGGTAAACCTAACCATAGCATGAAACACATGGATCCAAATCAGCCCCTTACGAAGCAACGCATAAACTAGGGTTTAAGCTTCTGTCACTCTAGCAACCCATCATCTACTTATTACTTCCCAATTCCTTCCTCTAGGACCAAATAATGGTGAAGTGTCATGTAGTCGACGTTCACATAACACCACTAGAGGAGAGACAACATACATCTCATCAAAATATGGAACGAATACCAAATTCACATGACTACTAATAGCAAGACTTCTCCCATGTCCTCAGGAACAAAAGTAACTACTCACAAAGCAAACATGTTCATAATCAGAGGGGTATTAATATGCCTATAGGATCTGAACATATGACCTTCAACCAATTAAACCAACTAGCATCAACTACAAGGAGTAATTAACACTACTAGCAACCTACTAGCACCAATCCTGGACTTGGAGATAAGAATTGGATACAAGAGATGAACTAGGGTTCTGAGATGAGATGGTGCTGATGAAGATGTTGATGGAGATTACCCTCTCCCGATGAGAGGAGCGTTGGTGATGACGATGGCAATGATTGCCCCCTCTAGGAGGGAAGTTTCCTTGGCAGAACAGCTCCGCCAGAGCCCTAGATTGGTTTCGCCAAGGTTCCGCCTTGTGGCGGCAGAGTTTCGTCCGAGAAGATGGCTTATGATTTTTTTTCCCATCGAAAGACTCCATATAGCAGAAGATGGCCACCAGAGGGCCACCAGGGGGCCCACGAGGTAGGGGGCGCGCCCAGGGAGGTAGGGCGCCCCCCACCCTCATGGGCAGGGTGTGGCCCCCCTGGTGAGGTTCTTGCTCTCAGTATTTTTTATATATTTGGAAAACATCTTCCGTGAAGTTTCAGGACTTTTGGAGCTGTGCAGAATAGGTCTCTAATATTAGCTCCTTTTCCAGCCCAGAATCCCAGCTGCCGGCATTCTCCCTCTTTATGTAAACTTTTTAAAATAAGAGAGAATAGGCATAAGTATTGTGACATAACAGCCCATAATGCAATAAATATTGATATAAAAGCATGATGCAAAATGGACGTATCAACTACTAATAGAAAGACTTGTCCCATGTCCTCAGGAAGAAACGTAACTACTCACAAAGCATATTCATGTTCATAATCAGAGGGGTATTGATATGCATATAGGATCTGAACATATGATCTTCCACCAAATAAACCAACTAGCATCAACTACAAGGAGTAATTAACACTACTAGCACCAATCCCGGACTTGAAGACAAGAATTAGATATAGGAGATGAACTAGGGTTTTGAGAGGAGATGGTGCTGATGAAGATGTTGATGGATATCTCCCTCTCCCAATGAGAGGAGCGTTGGTCATGACGATGGCGATGATTTCCCCCTCCTGGAGGGAAGTTTCCCCGGCAGAACAGCTCTGCCGGAGCCCTAGATTGGATCCGCCAAGATTCCGCCTCGTGGCGGCGGAGTTCCGTCCGAGAAGATGGCTTATGATTTTTTCCTCATCGAAAGACTCCATATAGCAGAAGATGGACATCAGAGGGCCAGTAGGGGCCCATGAGGTAGGGGGCGCACTCAGGGGGTAGGGCGCGCCCCCCACCCTCGTGGGCAGGGTGTGGCCCCCTGGTGAACTTCTTGCGCTCAATATTTTTTATATATTCTGAAAACGTCTTCCGTGAAGTTTCAGGACTTTTGGAGCTGTGCAGAATAGGTCTCTAATATTTGCTCCTTTTCCAGCCCAGAATCACAGCTGCCGACATTCTCCCTCTTTATGTAAACCTTGTAAAATAAGAGAGAACAGGCATAAGTATTGTGACATAATGTGTAATAACAGCCCATAATGCAATAAATATAGATATAAAAGCATGATGCAAAATGGACGTATCAGTTGGCACAACTGATTTCAGGATCATTATTTGCATAGGTTCTTACTGAGAAGAATACCCAGTTGTCTCAAGAGCTGGAGGAGTGCAAAGCCCAGCTACGGGCCGCAGTTGCCAAAATTGAGGAGTCCCAGAAGGCCCCATCTGGTAACACTTGTTCCTATTGAAAAGAATGAGATGTACCAGTTAATATTTGGCTTGCATGCTAATCTAATCAATAGATTCTGCAGATGACCCCGAAGTGAATCCGGAGGAGCAACATGCTCAACGACAGCTGAAGGCTGGCGAGCGCGTGCTTACACAAGTAAGGCGGGAGAAAAACAATCTCCAAGATGCCAATACCCTGCTGGATGTTGAACTGAAAGATGTTCGGGCCCAGCTGGCTTACTTCGTAAAGGAGAATAAAATGCTTTAATGCGGCATTTTCAGTAAGTGCTTGAGCGAACTTCTATAGAGTTCGGTGAAGAAACCAGCTAACAGAGCTATATTTGTAGGTATGCTGACGGGCCGTCCTGGAGAGGAGATACCCGGGTCTATGGGAGATCTTCTGCCAGAGCTCTCACAATTGCACGAACAAGTTTGGCAGGTGATGCAGAACCTTGCCCAGGCCTTGTGGCCATCCGCCTCCCTGCCAGGAGGCGTGGAGGGGCTTGTAGAGATACTCAAGGGAGCGCGGCGACGCTTCCGATTATGGAAGATATCTGCCTGCCGACAAGGTGCACGGGAAGCTTGGGCCATGGTGAAAACTTGATATACCAAGGCTGACCCGAACCATATGGCCGAGGTCAGACCTGTAGGGCCTAACGGGAAAGAGATCCCCGTCAGCTTGGTGTTTGACCAGGTGAAATTAGCCGCAAAGTATTCCCAACAGGATTGTAGGCTAGACAACCTGTTGCATGGTATAGAAGAAGAATTTAGTCAGTCTAAGTGACTGTGTACTTCGAATGACATATATTGTCCCTAGCCGGATTGTAAATCATTTGTCATGGCGGACCTTTTCGCTTCGACCTCCGGACCCGACAGTCTGGAGTGCATCCGAATACCCACTCAGTTGTGTAAAAATCGGGGTACGCATGGAAATCAGGTGTAGGGGTCATAAGTTCTTGAACAGACAAGTACCCAACTAGTTATGTTATATTACATGGATAGTAAGAAACATCTTCCAGGGAGAATAGTTCCGTTAAGGGTTCCTTTCCCTGGGGATGCATGCATTAATGTGCATGTCCGAACTGCGACAAGAGATGCAGGATATAAACATCTGGGGGTATGTATTCTAATAAGTAAAAAGTCATCCTTCGTTCACCGACCGAATATTCCCTTAAGAATGCTAGTTTTCGGCTTCACCCAGTCTGAGGTACACGTCCGGCTGACCCGACAGTAACAATCGCAGAGGTGCTCCCCTTATGCCCTAGCCGAATTAACGGGAAAGTAGGGCATAAACACAAGAGCCAGACAACCCAGCTTGTCCAAAACTTAAGTCATATCGATGCATATAATGGCAAGGAAAAGGTGCATGTGTAAAAATAACACACGTGCGGCAGGCATAGAGCCCAGATCATAATTATATTAAGCTTCTGTATAAGAAGCACCCATGTATAATGAGCGTGCTTAGCGCGTACAAATTGTGCAGTCAGGACACATTTTAACCTTTGAAGGCCACGAAGAAAAGGAAGAAAGACAGAAAAAATATAGATAACGAATATATAAAAATTTTATAGAGGTAAGGATACGAACACAGAGTTCGGCGCTAGGCATAGAACCTTCGGAGTCTGGCCGCGTTCCATGGGTTTGGCACGAGTCAATTGTCTGATGCATCCCGCAGACGGTACGCTCCACCGGTCAGAACTTTGTCAATAACAAAGGGTCCTTCCCATTGGGCTTGAGCTTGTCCTTTTTCTTCTCTGGTAGGCGTAGAACGAGTTGGCCAACATTATAAGTTTTGGCCTCTAGTTCTCTGCTTTAATATCGTCGAGCCTGTTGTTTATAGAATGCGGATCAGGCTTTTGCCACTTCACGCTCCTCCTCCAGGGTGTCCAAACTGTCCTGCCGGTCTAGCTCGGCTTCTTTTTCTTCGTACATGCGCACGCGAGGTGAGTCATGAATGATGTCGTCGGGCAGTACCGCCTCTGCGCCGTACACCATAAAGAAAGGTGTGTATCCGGTAGTGCGATTTGGCGTGGTCCGCAGCCCCCATAGTACGGAGTCGAGCTCCTCGACCCAGTGCGTATCTGATTCCTTCAAGGACCACACTAGTCTGGGTTTAATGCCGCTCATTATAAGACCATTTGCTCATTCGACTTGACTGTTAGTTTGAGGGTGGTAGACGGATGCATAATCGAGCTTAATGCCCATTTTGCTGCACCAAGTTTTTACCTCATCGGTTGTAAAGTTCGATCCGTTATCGGTGATGATGCTGTGGGGACACCGTAGCGGTGTACAACCCCGGATATGGAATCTATCACTGGTCCAGATTCGGCCGTTTTAACTAGTTTGGCCTCTATCCATTTGGTGAATTTATCCACCATGACCAATAGGTACTTTTTCTTATGGCTTCCTCCTTTAAGGGGTCCGACCATGTCAAGCCCCCAGACCGCAAAGGGCCAAGTAATGGGGATTGTTTGGAGAGCGGTGGTGGCATATGGCTTTGGTTTGCAAAGAGTTGGCAACCGAGGCAATGTTGAATGAGGTCATGTGCGTCTGCTCGAGCTGTCGGCCAGTAGAAACCTGTACGGAAGGCCTTACTTACAAGGACCCGAGCTACGGCGTGATGGCCGCCGAGTCCAGCATGAATTTCTGCCAAAAGTTGTCGTCCTTCCTCCTTAGAGATGCACCTTTGCAGTACTCCAGTAGCGCTTTTCTTATAAAGCTCTCCCTCGTGGACCTTGTAGGCTTTAGACTGCCGCACAATACAACATGCCTCGTTTTGGTCCTCGGGGAGTTCTTGCCTATTTAGGTAAGCCAAGAAGGGTTCTGTCCACGGGGTGATGACAACCATAATCACGTGGGCCAAAGGTGTTATCTCGGTGGCGGAGCCTCCGATTACGTCAGAGTGTTCGGGGTCTGGTTTTGTGGCCGGATCCGGACTATTGTTGCCGGTCTCCCCTTCCCACACCACGGATGGCTTAAATAGCCTTTCCAGGAAGATATTAGGTGGGACAGGGTCGCGCTTAGCGCCGATTCGGGCAAGGATATCTGTCGCTTGATTGTTTTCTCGGACCACATGGTGGAATTCAAGCCCCTCGAATCAAGCAGACATTTTGAGAACGGCATTGCGATAAGCCACCATTTTTGGGTCCTTGGCATCAAAATCTCCATTTGTTTGAGATATTGCGAGGTTCGAGTCCCCACGCACCTCTAGGTGTTGAATGCCCATGGAGACTGCCATCCGGAAACCATGCAACAGGGCCTCATATTCGGCTGCGTTGTTGGAGTCTGTGTATAATATTTGGAGTACGTATTGGACTGTATCTCCGGTTGGGGATGTCAGGATGACGCCTGCTCCCAGACCCGCCAGCATTTTAGAGCTGTCGAAGTGCATGATCCAATTGGAGTACACGCCGTATTCTTTAGGGAGTTTGGCTTCTGTCCATTCGGCAACGAAATCGGCCAGTACTTGTGACTTAATGGCTCGGCGTGGTTTGTATGATATGTCGAACGGGAGGAGCTCAATAGCCCATTTGGCAATCCGGCCCGTGGCATCGCGGTTGTTTATAATGTCGTTGAGTGGAACCTCGGAGGCTACCGTAATTGAACACTCTTGAAAGTAGTGTCGTAGTTTTCGGGATGCCATGAAGACCGCGTATGCTATCTTTTGATAATGTGGGTACCGGGATTTGCATGGACTGAGGACAGTAGATACGTAGTATACCGGCTTTTGAAGCGGGAACTTATGTCCGTCCGTTTCTCGTTCGACGGAGAGCACTGCACTTACAACCTGGTGAGTTGCCGCTATATATAACAACATTGGTTCGCCGATATTTGGTGCGGCCAAGATTGGGTTGCTGGCCAAGGCAGCTTTTATTTCTTCCAATCCGTCCGTGAATCTGATATAATCTATGCAGAATCTTGTTTAGGCTGGACGGTCCATCTCTGTTGCCTTTGAATGGCTTTTTCTGTTGACCGGGTCGAGAGCCCCTGAATCCGGCGTTTACCGCCGTGTTGTCTGGGCTGTCTTCGTTGCTTCGACGCTTGCTTTTATTGCGTCATGGTTTTCCATTGCCATCCCTGACTTCGGATGTGCTTGGGTCGCTGGTGCCGCTGCGGGCCAGCCAACTATCCTCGCCTGCGCAAAAGTGGGTCATAAGGCTTCTTAGGGCTGCCATAGTCCTTGGTTTTTCCTGGCCGAGGTGTCTGGCAAGCCATTCGTCCCCGACACTATGTTTGAAAGCCGCTAAGGCTTCAGCGTCCGGGCAATCGACAATTTGATTCTTCTTAGTGAGGAATCTGTTTCAAAGCTTTCGGGCTGACTCTCCGGGTTGTTGGATTATGTGACTTAAATCGTCTGCATCCGGAGGTCGGACATAGGTCCCTTGAAAATTAGCCCTAAAAGCGCCCTCGAGCTCTTCCCGACTTCCAATTGAGTTTTCGGGGAGGCTTTTCAACCAGTGCCTAGCTGGTCCTTTCAACTTTAAGGGCAAGTATTTGATGGCATGGAGATCATCTCCATGAGCCATGTGGATGTGAAGGATAAAGTCCTCAATCCAGACCCCAGGGTCTGTTGTTCCGTCGTATGACTCTATGTTCACGGGTTTGAATCCTTCTGGGAATTCATGATCCAGTACCTCGTTGGTGAAGCATAGGGGGTGCGCGGCACCCCTGTATTTGGGTGTGTCTGATGGTTGTAGTGTTCAGTTTTGATTCCAAACTATTATTCTGTCGGTATGGTCGCTTGGGCGGTGAAGATTCTGTGCCGGAACACGCTTCCTAGGTCCGTAAGTGGATCTGGTCAAACCGGATTTTTTGTGTAGGTCCTCACGTAGGTCGTGTGCTGACTTGTGTACGTCATCGTTAGCCGCCCTGTCGCGACCACGGGGTGGCCGGTCCGGTTGATCGGCCATTTTATTTTCCAGCTGAGTGGGCTCTAAGGCCTCGTCATCGAATTCAGGCAATAGCTTGCGCTTTGGATAGATTTTTGTGTGGCGATTACCGCCATACTTTTCTTCCGTGTCAAGAACTTTACTCCATCTGATGTTGAGTGTATTCTGCACGGTCTTAAGCCTTTGCTTCTGCTGCTTCAGGTTCCACGCGGTTTCAATGAGCCTTTTATGAAGGTTCTCTTGTTCCAAGTGCCTTTCAGGGATGATGTGTGCATTGTCGTCCGAACTATTCATGTCTCCAGAGACAGGTTGATGAGTTTTACCCTCGGGGTCGTCGTGACCGGACAGCGGCTCCGTACTATGTTTTCCGTCCGCTGGTTCACCCTGCTCCACCGCTGGGTTCATGTGGTCGTTGTCTCCTTTGGGGTCGACCGGGGTGTTACTCTTTCTTGCATTGTTATCGCTATTTTTGCCGGGGCGGGATTTGGAGCGGCGCTTACGCCGTTGCTTTGGTCGCTTCTCAAGGGAATTATACTTCGCTGCTTCCTCTTGTTCCTTGTCATCATTTTCTTTGGGTGTATCCACCATGTATATATCATGTGATGAAGTGGCAGTCCAGCGCCCTGCGAGCGTTGGTTCCTGTTCGTCTCCCGCATCGTCATCCATACCGTCAATGTCTTCGGAGCCGAAATCAAGCATGTTGGTTAAGTCGTCGACAGTGGCTATTAAGTGGGTGGTGGGTGGGGAATGAATTTCTTCGTCGTCTGCTTCCCACTCGAGCCGAACACAGTTCGGCCAAGGGCCTCCTGACAAGGAGAGATACCTTAATGAATTTAGCACATCGCCCAAGGGCGAGTGCTGAAAGATATCCGTGGAGGAAAACTCCGTGATCGGCGCCCAATCAGATTTGATGGGTACGGACGCAGGCGGTTCGGATACCATGGACGGGGACAAATCCAAAGGTACGGAAACACAGGTCTCATAGTAGGTGAAGTCAGTATTCGGCTCTATCGCCACTGAGTGTGCGGCCTCCGGGGCGGGATCCATCCACCCGTCCTCGGACGGCACGATCTGCTCCGGATCAAGGGCCGGAATCGCCATAGGTGTGATCTCCCAAACACTGTCCGGCGGTAGAGCTAAGTCATGCCCGTCGTGACTGTGCGGCGCACCTGACGCGGGCTCGAATCCGTCGAAGATCAAGTCTCCGTGGATGTCGGCGGTATAGTTCAAACTTCTAAACCTGACCTGATGGCCAGGGGCGTAGCTCTCGATCTGCTCCAGATGGCCAAGCAACTTGGCCCGCAGTGCGAAGCCGCTGGATACGAAGATCTATCCGGGGAGAAAAACCTTACCTTGGATCATTGCCGATGATCGGAGGAGCCATCCAGCCTTATGGTGACGACACAGTGGAACTCTCAATGAAAGCACCAATGTCAGTGTCAAAACCGGCGGATCTCGGGTAGGGGGTCCCGAACTGTGCATCTAAGGCGGATGGTAACAGGAGGTGGGGGACACAATGTTTACCTAGGTTCGGGCCCTCGCGATGGAGGTAATACCCTACTTCCTGCTTGATTGATCTTCATGATATGAGTATTACAATAGTTGATCTACCACAAGATCGGAGAGGCTAAACCCTAGAAGCTAGCCTATGGTATGATTGTTGTTGTCCTACGGACTAAAACCCTCCGGTTTATATGGACACCGGAGGGAGCTAGGGTTACACAGAGTCGGTTACAAGGGAGGATATCTACATATCCGAATCGTCAAGCTTGCCTTCCACGCAAAGGAGAGTCCCATCCGGACACGGGACGAAGTCTTCAATCTTGTATCTTCATAGTCCAACAGTCCGGCCAAGTATATAGTCCCTCAGTAACCACTGAAGGAGCATTGGCTGGGGAAACATCTCAAGCAACGCGGGATTGCAATACTTCACCATGAATCCAGAGAGTTGGAAGCACAAGTCCTGGTCGCAGAACAACTCGGAGAGAGGTCAAAGTCACCACACCAAAATCCACTCAACCGCTTCCCCTGGGTGGCACACCAATTGCCAAAGATATGAAGAGAGCCAACAGATCTGACAACACCTACCCTCACTAGCTCTTTGCTGGTGTAAGACAGGACGTCGTCGAGGTAGGAAAAAGGCCAAAGAGACTTTATTCGAACACACTATCATTGATGTCGTGAGAAAACCAAAACCTGAGGGGAAGAAGGACCTACCAAAAACTAAAATCTATGAAGGGATGGGTCCCCTTCCCCTAGCCATCGACGAAGCCACCATATGGCAAAGAGGAGGGGGACAGAGGTGATGGTGTGGAGGGAACCCTAGGCCGCAGCATGCATCTATCCCATCCTATGGTAATTGCTTGGGCAGATAGGTAAAATTGTGAAACTTTCAGAAGCATTTACACCTTTGAAAAGTATTCATAGTATTGAAAAATGTTCATGCAATTAAAATAATCTTCATGTGTCTAGTGTTCGCACATTTGGACTTAAAAAATCATACAGTTATAGGAGGTGAAGATAAAGGAAAACAAGTTGTCACATTTCCATGTATCAGATATAATCTGTAGTAAAAAGATAAGGTTAGGAGGTTTACAAGGTGGGGACAGAGGGTATGTAAGAAAAAGAAATCTAGACTTACAATTAAATGTTTGACAACTTTTGATAAGAAAAGTTAAGAATCCACCAAATAATTACGTAGGGAAGTGTAAAGGACCTGAAAGGTAATGGTCTGGACAAAAATAAATATCCTTGTTTCGCAACAACAAAACAGGCAATCGATTATACTAGATCATAGGCATACGTGGTTACTGCCCACGGGCCGAAACTAGATCAAATTAGAAGCCATAAGTCAAAGCCGAGCACGGCCTAGAAAGACTACTGATCGGCCTGCATTGAATTGCCTCAAAAGAAAGAAAACAATCATTTCTCAAAAAAAAAACAATCTCCTCTCTTGAACCCCTCAAAAAAAATCTCCTCCCTTGACCTCAGGCGCCGGCGGACTCCATCCATGCCTGCATTCTCGTTTTTAGCCAGTCGTCACCTGGTTCTGATGAAATCATCCCGTCCACGCGACCAATCTCGCCGTGCTCTGTTGTTGCACGCGCCAGGAACTCCAGCGATCCAGGAGGAACTATTCTTCCGCCGGATGGAAGAAGGCCGCCGCCGGCTCAACCAACCGTCGCCCATAATAGATTCTGGGCAATCTTCATTATGGTACGTGCTGGGTAGTGGTACTACATCTCCTTCCTTGATGATCCACTCCTCTTATCTATTAGCTCTATTACTCCATATAAGAGCTTAGATGTTTCAGGTATTTTGGGGCAGTTTGATTGGTGTCCACGTTCTCTCACACCTGGCCTGGAGCCTGCCTGAAAACTTCCTGGACAATGTTTGGTCAATGTCCAGAGAAGCAACGGCTAGCCTGGCCTGGTGAGCCTGATGCCTTGTTTAGCCTGGCGCATGTTCCAGGTGTCGGTGTAAAAACCGGCGGATCTCGGGTAGGGAGTCCCGAACTGTGCGTCTAAGGCGGATGGTAACAGGAGGCAGGGGACACGATGTTTACCCAGGTTTGGGCCCTCTTGATGGAGGCAATACCCGACATCCTACTTGATTGTTCTTGATGATATGAATATTACAAGAGTTGATCTACCACAAGATCGTAGAGGCTAAACCCTAGAAGCTAGCCTATGGTATGATTGTATGTTGTCCTACGGACTAAATCCTCCGATTTATATAGACACCGGAGGGGGCTAGGGTTACACAAAGCCGGTTACAAGGGAGGAGATCTACATATCCGTATTGCCAAGCTTGCCTTCCAAGCCAAGGAAAGTCCCATCCCGACACGGGACGAAGTCTTCAATCTTGTATCTTCATAGTCCAACAGTTCGGCCAGAGGATATAGTCCGGTTGTCCGGAGACCCCCTAATCCAGGACTCCCTCAGTAGCCCCTGAACCAGGCTTCAATGACGATGAGTCCGGCGCGCAGTTTTGTCTTCGGCATTGCAAGGCGGGTTCCTCCTCCGAATACTCCATGGAAGATTTTGAACACAAGGATAGTGTCCGTCTCTGCAAAACAAGTTCCACATACCACCGTAGAGAGAATAATATTTCCACAAATATAATCTACTGACACGTTTTGACAGCATGACATCATGCCATGGCCCGGTCATTATTCGAACTGTTTTTCTCAACCAGTGCCGCACATAACACGGGGCGGTTTTCTTGACACGTCTTGTCAAAGCAGAGATCGTGTCCCCCTTATTACGGGATTCTCATCAATACGGACGTGGGTAACCCAAACGCTTCATCAATTATGGCGCCTGGGGAATAAGCAATTTTACCAGGTAAGTGGGGAGACGCATCGCCTCTTCCGCCCTTATAAAGGGACAATGATTCACCCCCTTTTACCCACGCCTTCTACCTCCTTACTTATCCATTCTCACGCACTCGAGCTCCAGCGCCCAAGCTCACGTTCTTCTTCTCAAACCACACCAAGCATGTCTGGAGCAGGAGGCAAGTGGATGGTCTCCTCTGTCACGGAGGAGAACATCACAAAGTTACGGGTAGCCGGATATCTGGCCATAGATATCGCGCACCGGCTGCCAAATGCATGGCAGGTCATCCCTACGCCCGAACCCCATGAGAGGGTAGTTTTTCTTATCCATTTCGTCCGCGGACTGGGATTTCCCCTCCACCCGTTTGTCCGCGGGCTCATGTTTTACTACGGGATGGATTTTCATGATCTAGCCCCCAATTTCATCCTCAACATCTCGGCGTTTATCGTTGTGTGCGAGGCCTTCCTCCGCATCAGGCCCCACTTCAGCCTATGGCTGAAGACCTTCAATGTCAAACCAAAGGTGGTGGTCAGCCAGCAAGCAGAGTGCGGAGGCGCCATGGTGGGCAAAATTCCTAATGTTACTTGGCTCGGGGGCACCTACGTGGATACCATAAAGGGGTGACAATCGGGTGGTTCTACATCACCGAGCCGCGCGACTCCAACTGGGTGGCCGCCCCCAGATTTTGATCCGGAATCCCCACGCGGCTCACCTCCGGGAAAGAGGAGGGCCTGTCCTGGGGTTCTTCGGTGGACTGACCGGACTCCAGACCTACATCAGGAACATGACGAGCAAGAAAATCAAGCTCATCAACATGGTCTAGGTCATGCTCTTCCGCCGGATCCTCCTGTGTGAACGACGGTCATTCAATTTGTGGGAGTTCGACTCGGCCAAGCACCAGATGCTACGAGAGCTCTATGACACGACGCACGAGGACGTCTGGAGGGTGCTATTCAAGGGCGCCGAGGTACCTCCTTCCCTCACCGAGGACCGCGGACTCAGCGTAAAGCGTCGCGCCAATCCGGTAAGTTTTTATATCTCACAGGGTATTTATTTATCCTAGTTAAGTCATGTGCAGGATCTAAGCTTCCATGTCATCAACAGGACTGGATAAAGACAGCGGAGCAGCTTCATTGCCCAGCCCCCCTTCCCGAAGATCCTGCAGACGCTCTCCTAAGGAAGATGCTGACTCCAGCACCTTACGAGGTGCCGGTGAAGAAGACCAAGAAGAAGGCCACGGGGACCTGAAAGGGTCTTCGGCACAAGATTGTATCGGACTCATCATTTGATGACTCCGACGCGCATTCCTCCCATGAAGACAAGGAGGAGGAAGAGGAAAGTTCCCCCCCCCCAGCCAAGGGAGACAAGAAAAGGAAGGCCGACCCAACCGGGGAGACCGAAGGGTCCAAGAAGGGAAGGACCCTCCATCTGGACTGCTCCACGACGGCTGCCTACAGCGGCGACGAGTGGCTACCCAGGGTCAAGCCCCTGGCGAAGTCATAAGTATCCGGACACCATAGTAATTCATGGTATGTTTTATTGCACTGCTTCTCCTCATGCCGAACATGATTATGCAGTCCGTCCCGAGCTCATCTCGACGTATCTTCGTTGAGCGGTTCATTGGAGTCATCGGATATGAACAGCGGTTCTCTTCCAACCGCCTCCACCCCTCGCCCTATGGACAACATTGAGGTGTTGTCTCAAAAGGCACCGAGCCGAGGGGAGGTGGTCCTGGGGGCGCCTCGAGGCGACCTCCCAGACCCTGGGCGCAAAGGGAGCAAAACTCCCACGGGCTCTGAGTTCGTCCCACAGCCGAACACTACACCGGAACCTTCGATGGTTCCGGACTTCGGTAGGCGATCCCCTGTTAAGGTGGGCCAGCCACCTGTGCTGGTGTCCTCTGTCCATCCAGAGGCACCGGAATACTTGCTGGAAGCGCTTCGCGGCGCTTCCATCGACAAAGAGCACCGCACTATCATGAGTGCGGTGATCGAGAAAGTTCAGTCGGCCAAAAACGGACTGACCGAAGCTTGCGCCAGCCTCCTAACAGGCTTTGAGGTAAGCAATCAAAATATAAGAAAATATTACCGCATAGATAGTAGGCCCTGATGCTCTATTCGACATTCGAGAAGAAAGGACAAATAGAGGATGAAATGATGACTCAGGAGTCTAATCAGAATATATCTATGTGTATGTGCAGGCTTCACTGTTGGCCGCTGCCGCACGTACTGCGGTGGTCTCTGCACTGAAGCAGGACCTGGAGCGGTCCGAGAACGAGCTCGGCCTTACCAAGAGGCAACTCGAGGAGAGCAAAGGTAAGCAATACCTTGTCTATATATTTAAAAAGAAGTTCGGGTGTAAAGTAATAGGATCATCATGGGTTTGCCATGGGCCACAACCGAAGTGGCGACCTTGAAGAAGGCGCTGTCCGAGGCCAAAGACAAAGCGGCCAAGGAGCGCATTGAGCGGGAGAAGCAAGAAGCCCGAGTAGGCGAGGTGCAGCAAGAGCTCGAGGCTCTCGCCAAAAAGCACGAGTCCTTGGAGCTTGATTCTAAGTCACGAGAGTCCGAGCTCGCGCAGGCGCTTGAAAGTGTCCGGAGCGCCAAGGCTGAAGCCCACAAGGCCCTCCAGGAGATTGATGCGGTGAAGAAGATAGCAGCAGGTAAGGCATTCATTATGCAAAGCAAGCATGTGGAGGAAACTTTCCTTTTACTTACCCGAGTTCAGAGCTCTCCAGGGGCGTTCACAGATCTTCCCTGCAGTGTACTGGATGCCGTGGAGCTTTACCGAGCTCAGGAGGGGAGCTCGACGGAAAAGTTGTTCTGGTCTTAGTATACTGGGACCGAACACCCCGTGCCCTTGAGCGACCAGCTGAAGCAATTGGTCGAGCTTCACAAGGCAGCCGAACAGGCCATGAGGGGCCTTATAGTCCGGATGTGGCCTGGCGAGCCCCTGCCCGGCAGCTACTTCGGTCTGGAGAGGCGGCTTGTGGATGCCTGCCCACGGCTTGAAGTTATAAAGCGGTCCGTCTGCATCGAGGGTGCGTGCAGGGCTTTTGCCCGGGCGAAGGTGCACTAGGCGAAGCTGGATGCCGTGAAGCTGGTGAAGGAGGGGCCGCCGGAGGGCAAGGAGCATCGCTGCCCCGAAGTGTATTATGAGAGTGTCCTAAAGGGTTCCTACCTTGTGGCGGATGAATATGCTAGGGATGTAATTTTTCAATGAATATGCTCATGTGATCCTGTAATATGAAATGAGTTCATTTGCGCCATGCGACACTTTTTTAATTTAAAATACTACCTTCTGTGTGGCCGTTTATAAAATCTGAGAGTCGGCCAGTCGTCCTCTTCTGCCCCCATGTAACTAGTACTTGGGTGTTCGGGATAAACCTGAGCACTCTTTACCCCAATTTTGGGTCCTTCAAGGGAGGTGTTCAGCGCAACGAACCAGGCAATCGGACTATAAGGCTTTATCACTCTCACTTAGCCATAGAAGTCTACAATTTTAAATTTTGGCGACGCCCCTAGTATTCGGAAGGCCGAATTTGGGGTGCTATACACGCCTAAGCCAGACAAGGCCGACTCCTCGCCCAAAGCGGAAAAAGTCTTTAAGGACTTGAGACCTCTCAAATAGCGACCAGTCTCTCGCCTTATCATGACAGTCAGTTTTCGGTTTTCTCTAGTGAGGTGCTCGTCCGGAAGAACCGGGACACAATCGCAGTAGTTCTCCCACCGCTACCTTAGCCGATGTAGCGGAACGTAAGGTACGAAAGCATGGGAGCCGGGCAAACCCAACTATTGACCCAAGGCATGATTCGGAGCTGATGCATATAATGCTATAAGTTCGGGGTGCCGCACTGTCAAAAGTGTTCGAACTTCTCGCGCCGTAGTATGGGGTAAACAAAAGCCCCCGGTGTACTGACCGTACCCGAATGTACGGGTACGGATTGTCGTAATTGAACATATAAGAGAAAAAAAGATGAACAATGCAATAATAGACTAATGTTATGCAATGTTATTTAAATAATACGTCGAAACGTATTGGTACAAGTGGTGCAATGAGAAAACAGTAGGAATATTTGACATGGCCTATCCAAGGGCAATCTGCGTATAGATAGTAGAAAGCGGGTATTATCGATTATTATTAGAGACCACCTGAGGGTTCCCGTGTACATCTTAGCTTCTTGCCTCCTTGGTTTTTCCTTCCTGTAGTTTGTCCGGCCATCGTATTGCCGGATAGGGCTTCCAGAGAGTTAGATCCTGAAAGAGAAAAAAATGATAAAGGTATACAGCCCCTAGGGCGGTTAAGCCGCATTGTGGGACGTGCCCTAATCGTGCCCCCGCCTATGTCCATGGTATTTTCAGTGCATAATTATGTACGCGCGGCACAGATTTTGTCGCTTGACTGGGGCTGGGACGGGGGCCGAATTGCTAGGCGATCTCTGAACGTGCCAGGCGATCCTGTTGCAGTTTACTCCGGACTCGCTTGAAGGTGTCCGGGGGCTGTATCGCCAAATTAGTGGCTTGCCTTAAAAGGCTGCTTTGTGCTTCTACTGCGAGGGCCGCAGTGTGCTCTTCCGTGCGGAGCAAGCGTTCTCTGTTTCCATTCACTGTTATGACCCCCCTAGGTCCTGGCATCTTGAGCTTGAGGTATGTGTAATGCGGTACTGCATTGAATTTTGCAAATGCAGTTCGTCCGAGCAGTGCGTGATAGCCACTGCAAAACGGGACGATTTCGAAGGTTAACTCCTCGCTTCGGAAGTTGTCCGGTGATCCGAAGACCACTTCCAGTGTGATTGAGCCCGTGCAATGGTCCTCTACACCTAGGATGACACCCTTAAAGGTGGTTTTGGTGGGTTTGATCCTCGAGGGATCGATACCCATTTTTCGCACTGTATCCTGATAGAGCAGGTTCAGGCTGCTGCCGCCGTCCATAAGGACTCGAGTGAGGTGAAATCCGTCGATGATGGGGTCTAGGACCAGTGCGGTGGATCCGCCATGACGGATACTAGTGGGGTGGTCCCTGCGATCAAAGGTGATCGAGCAAGCAGACCATGGGTTGAACTTTGGGGCGACGGGCTCCATCACATAGACGTCCCTTAGTGCACGCTTCCGCTCCCTCTTGGGAATGTGGGCTGCGTATATCATGTTCACCGTCTTCACTTGTGGGGGAAACCCCTTCTGTCTTCCCGTGTTCGGCGGCCGGGGCTCCTCATCATCATCACTATGCAGCCCCTTCTCCTTGTTTTCGGCATTTAACTTGCCGGCCTACTTGAACACCCAGCATTCTCTGTTGTGTGATTGGCTGGCTTGTCGGGGGTGTCGTGGATTTGACATGAGCAATCCAGTATGCGATCGAATCTGGACGGAGCCGGAGTACTTCTTTTAAACGGCTTTTTCCGCTGATCAGATCTAGAGCCTCTGAATCCGGCATTGACTGCCGTATCCTCGGTGTTATCGCCGTTATTGTGGCGCTTTGGTCTGTTACGATGTTGTCTGCCGTTGGCATCTTTGGTATCCGAAGTGCCCGGATTCCTGATAACCCACAAGTATAGGGGATCACAATAGTTTTCGAGGGTAGAGTATTCAACCCAAATTTATTGATTCGACACAAGGGGAGCCAAAGAATATTCTCAAGTATTAGCAGCTAGGCGTGAAGCATAGATGCCTCCAAAGATGGGGCCCTTTGTACGGTTCAGACTTAACCGTTTAGCAATAATGCCGCCCATACTAACAGAGTTATCACCGTATAAACCGTGGAGCAAAATAATAATATCAGGGACACTAAGGTTTCCATAGTTTTCGTGACCAATTAAACAACGACTAGCAAATAATGCAAAATAGCGTAAAACAGGAAAATGTATGCTAGTGATTCGTGCATCGGAAACCTTCCTTGTTTCCCCTACAGTGATAGTATCAATAAACCCATCCACATCCTCGCGATATGGTTCCCCTATCTTGCCCTCGAAAGGGACTAAACAAACCCGACAAAAATCATAAAGTGACATCTCCTTATGTTCATCATATAAATAAAACTCCACCATAGGTGGTGAGCTCCTAGAATGGAAATGAAAGTTTTGCACAAAGATATTTGTGAGTAAGAGATACTGATCGCGTTGGTTGTGGAGGAAAGCGGTGAGGCCTGCATTCTTAGCCAGTTCATAAAAATCTTCATAAATCCCGGCTGCTCTCAAGAAATCATCAGAAGGCCATTCACACGACTGAACCTCCGCGGTGCGGGGCAGATTATACTTAGGCTTTTGTGCCTTTTCCTTCGAGCTTCGGCTCGATGAGCCCCTCAAAAGTCTCTTCATCATTTTCTGAAAAATTCTGAAATTTTTAGTAACTTCAAAATAAAAGTAAACCAAACTCAATAATATTGATAGCAACTACTCCTACAAGTTCCTAGAGCCTATATCATGCTTCAAAACTACTTGGAACCATATAAATTTGACATGCAAGCTCAAGAACATGCTGACCTAGGCAGCAAAAATTTGCAATGAATAAAGCACTAGAACAAAAACTAATTGGACCAATGGAGGAGTCACATACCAAGGAACAATCTCCCCAAGCAGTTTTGTGAGAGGTGCTTTGAACAAGGAGATCTAAAATGACAGCAAAACGAGCTTGGACTCGGGTATGAACTAGATATTCGTGTTTGTGTGAGGAAGAAGAAGTGTGTGGGTGTAGGAATAAGTGGAGGAGGGCCACCGTGGGCCCACGAGGCAGGGGGTGCGCCTAGGGGGGTAGGGCGCGACCTCCAACCTCATGGGAAGGTGGTTGACCCCCTGTTGTGTTCTCAGTGCCAAATATTCTCAAATATTCCAGAAAAAATCATATTTAAATTTCAGGGTATTTGGAGAACTTTTATTTTTGGGGTATTTTTATATTGCACGGATAATCAGATAACAAACAGAAAAATACTATTTTTATTTTATTTAATATAAATAACAAAAAGTAAAAGGAAGGTACAGAAGGTTGTGCCTTCTAGTTTCATCCATCTCATGATCATCAAAAGGAATCCACTAATAAGGTTGATCAAGTCTTGTTAACGAACTCATTCTGAATAACATGGAACCGGAGAAATTTCAAATAACACTATGTTATCTCAACGGGGATATGCACATCCTCAATAATAAGAATATCATATTTCTTCTTGATAGTAGCAAGAGGAAATTCAAAACCTCCAAATATAATCGATGGAATTTTTCCAATAGAGTTGATACTATGAACTTGAGGTTGTTTCCCCGGAAAGTGTACCGTGTGCTCATTACCATTAACATGAAAAGTGACATTGCCTTTAGTGCAGTCAATAACAGCCCCTGCAGTATTCAAAAAGGGTCTTCCAAGAATAATAGACATACTATCATCCTCGGGAATATCAAGAATAACAAAGTCCGTTAAAATAGTAACGTTCGCAACCACAACGGGCACATCCTCACAAATACCGACAGGTATAGCAGTTGATTTATCAGCCATTTGCAAAGATATTTTAGTAGGTGTCAACTTATTCAAATCAAGTCTATGATATAAAGAGAGAGGCATAACACTAACACCGGCTCCAAGATCACATAAAGCAGTTTTAACATAGTTTCTTTTAATGAAGCATGGAATAGTTGGTACACCGGGATCTCCAAGTTTCTTTGGTATTCCACCCATAAAAGTATAATTAGCAAGCATGGTGGAAATTTCAGCTTCCGGTATCTTTCTCTTATTAATAACAATTTCTTTCATGTGCTTAGCATAAGGATTCATTTTAGCATAGCAGTTAATCGCATACGCAAAAAGATAGGTCTAATCATTTCAGCAAAGCACTCAAAATCCTCATCATCCTTTTTCTTGGATGGTTTGGGAGGAAAAGGCATGGGTTTCTGAACCCATGGTTCTCTTTCTTTACCATGTTTCCTAGCAACAAAGTCTTTCTTATCATAACGTTGATTCTTTGATTGTGGGTTATCAAGATCAACAGCAGGTTCAATTTCTATATCATTATCATTACTAGGTTGAGCATCATCATGAACATTATCATTAACATTATTACTAGTTTCAGGTTCATTACCAGATTGTGTTTCAGCATCAGAAATAGAAATATCATTTGGATTCTCAGGTGTTTCAGTAATAGGTTCACTAGAAGCATGCAAAGTCCTATCATTTTTCTTTTTCTTCCTTTTAGAAGGACTACGTGCATCTATATTATTTCTCTAAGAATCTTGCTCAATTCTCCTAGGGTGGCCTTCAGGATACAAAGGTTCCTGAGTCATTCTACCACCTCTAGTCATAACTCTAACAACATTATCATTATTCTTACTATTTAATTCATTGAGCAAATCATTTTGAGCTTTAAGTACTTGTTCTACTTGAGTGGTAACCATAGAAGCATGTTTACTAATAAGTTTAAGTTCACCTTTGACATTATCCATATAATCACCCAAGTGTTCAAGCATATTTGAATTGTATTTCAATTGTCTACCAAATAAGCATTAAAGTCTTATTGCTTAGCCATAAATTTATCAAACTCATCTAAGCATGGGCTAGCAAACTTAGTAAATGGGATTTCAGCTTTATCATATCTATAGAGAGAATTTACCTTTACTACCTGTGTCGGGTTATCAAGACCATGAGTTTCTTCAATAGGAGGTAAATTCTTAACACCTTCAGCTTTAATACCTTTTTCTTTCATAGATTTCTTTGCCTCTTGCATATCTTCAGGACTGAGAAATAGAATACCCCTCTTCTTCGGAGTTGGTTTAGGAATTGGCTCAGGAATTGGCTCCGGAGGTGTCCAATTATTTTCATTTGTCAACATATTATTCAATAGAATTTCATCTTCATCCGGTGTTCTTTCCCTGAAAACAGAACCAACATAACTATCCAGGTAATCTCTGGAGGAATCGGTTAGTCCATTATAAAAAATATCAAGTATTTCATTTTTCTTAAGAGGATGATCAGGCAAAGCATTAAGTAATTGGAGAAGCCTCCACCAAGCTTGTGGGAGACTCTCTTCTTCAATTTGCACAAAATTATATATATCCCTTAAGCAGCTTGTTTCTTATGAGCAGGGAAATATTTAGCAGAGAAGTAATAAATCATATCCTGGGGACTACACACACAACCATGATCAAGAGAATTAAACCATATCTTAGCATCACCCTTTAATGAGAATGGAAATATTTTAAGGATATAAAAGTAGCGAGTTCTCTCATTAGTAGTGAATAGGGTGGATATATCATTTAATTTAGTAAGATGTGCCACAACAGTTTCAGATTCATAGCCATGAAAAGGATCAGATTCAACCAAAGTAATTATATCAGGATCAACAGAGAATTCATAATCCTTATTAGTAACACAGATAGGTGGAGTAGCAAAAGCAGGGTCAGGTTTCATTCTAGCATTTAGAGATTGCTTATTCCATTTAGCTAATAACCTCTTAAGTTCGTATCTATCTTTGCAAGCTAAAATAGCTAAATAAGCTTCTTTTATCAAAAACATAACCATCAGGAATAACAGGCAAGTTTTCATCATCAATTTATCAGTATTATCAGATTCAATATTTTCAATCTCTCTAGCCCTAGCAAGTTGTTCGTCAAGAAATTCACCAAGTGGCACAGTAGTATCAAGCATGGAAGTAGTTTCATCATAAGTATCATGTATAGCAGAAGTGGCATCATCAATAACATGCGACATATCAGAACGAATAACAGAAGCAGGTTTAGGTGTCACAAGCTTACTCAAAACAGAAGGTGAATCAAGTGCAGAGCTAGATGGCAGTTCCTTACCTCTCCTCGTAGTTGAGGGATAAATCTTGGTTCTTGAATCTTTCAAGTTCTTCATAATGATAAGCAGATATATATCCCAAGTGACTTAAAGAATAGAGCTATGCTCCCCGGCAACGACGCCAGAAAATAGTCTTGATAACCCACAAGTATAGGGGATCGCAACAGTTTTCGAGGGTCAAGTATTCAACCCAAATTTATTGATTCGACACAAGGGGAGCCAAAGAATATTCTCAAGTATTAGCAGCTGAGTTGTCAATTCAACCACACCTGGAAACTTAGTATCTGCAGCAAAGTATTTAGTAGCAAAGTAATATGATAGTAGTGGTAACGGTAGCAAAAGGTAACAGTAGTAAAAGTAATGTTTTTGGTATTTTGTAGTGATGATAGCAACAGCAACGGAAAAGTAAATAAGCAAAGAACAATATATGGAAAGCTCGTAGGCAATGGATCGGTGATGGAGAATTATGCCGGATGCGGTTCATCATGTAACAGTCATAACCTAGGGTGACACAGAACTAGCTCCAATTCATCAATGTAATGTAGGCATGTATTCCGAATATAGTCATACGTGCTTATGGAAAAGAACTTGCATGACATCTTTTGTCCTACCCTCCCATGGCAGCGGAGTCCTTACGGAAACTAAGGGATATTAAGGCCTCCTTTTAATAGAGTACCATACAAAGCATTAACACATAGTGAATACATGAACTCCTCAAACTACGGTCATCACCGGTAAGTATCCCGATTATTGTCACTTCGGGGTTAACGGATCATAACACATAATAGGTGACTATAGACTTGCAAGATAGGATCAAGAACTCTCATATATTGATGAAAACATAATAGGTTCAGATCTGAAATCATGGCACTCGGGCCCTAGTGACAAGCATTAAGCATAGCAAAGTCATAGCAACATCAATCTCAGAACATAGTGGATACTAGGGATCAAACCCTAACAAAACTAACTCGATTACATGATAGATCTCATCCAACCCATCACCGTCCAGCAAGCGTACGATGGAATTACTCACGCACGGAGGATGGTTGATGATGACGATGGCGATGGATTCCCCTCTCCGGAGCCCCGAACGGACTCCAGATCAGCCCTCCCGAGAGATTTTAGGGCTTGCGGTGGCTCCGTATCATAAAACGCGATGAATTCTTCTCTCTGATTTTTTCTCCCCAAAACACAATATATAGAGTTGGAGTTGGAGTCGGAGGAGCTCCAGGGGGCCCACGAGGTAGGGGGCGCCCTAGGGGGGCAGGCGCGCCCGCACCCTCGTGGACAGGTGGTGGGCCCCCTGGCCTTCATCTTTTGCAGGTACTTTTTATATTTTCCAAAAAGTTGCTCCGTGAAGTTTTAGGTCATTCCGAGAACTTTTGTTTCTGCACATAAATAACACCATGGTAATTCTGCTAAAAACAGTGTCAGTCCGGGTTAGTTCCATTCAAATCATGCAAGTTAGATTCCAAAACAAGGGAAAAAGTGTTTGGAAAAGTAGATACGACGGAGACGTATCAATTCCTCGATGTGTTGTTGCTGTGAGCCAGTCAGCTATCCTCGCCCGTGCAAAAGTGGATCATGAGTGTCGTGAGGGCTACCATAGACTTCGGCTTCTCCTGGCCAAGGTGGTGGGCAAGCCACTCGTCAAGGATGTTGTGCTTGAATGCCGCTAGGGTCTCTGCGTCCGAACAGTCGACAATTTGGTTTTTCTTAGTCAGGAACCATGTCCAGAATTGTCTGGCCGATTCCCCTGGCTGCTGAGTTATATGGCTCAAGTCATCAGCATCCGGTGGTCGCACATAAATGCCCTAGAAGTTGTCAAGAAATGCATCTTCCAGATCCTCCCAACTGCCGACGGAGTCTGCTGGCAAGCTATTCGGCCAATGTCGAGCTGGTCCTTTGAGTTTTAGTGGGAGGTACTTGATGGCATGTAGATCATCACCGCGAGCCATGTGGATGTGAAGGAGGAAATCCTCAATCCATACAACGGGATCTATTGTACCATCATACGATTCGATATTTATGGGTTTAAAACCCTCCGGGAATTCGTGATCCATAACTTCATCAGTGAAGCATAGGGGGTGTGCGGCGCCTCTGTGCCGGGCTATATCACGACGCAGTTCATATGAGTCTTGTCTGCTGCATTGGCGCACGTGCTCGTGACTCGTATATTGACCTTGCGAGTTTTGCCCTACTGCCCAATACGTCTCGCAGGTCCCGTGTGTTGCCCCGGGCCTTGGTATTTTTGATTGAGTGGTGGCGGGGTGTAGGCTGAACTTCAGGCTGAAATGCCTCTTTGGCTCGGCCACGCGGTGGCCGGTCAGCCGCATCGTACACTGGTGATGGAGGTTTCAATGCTTCCTTCTCGAGCTGAGGTAGCAACCTGCATTTTGGGTAACTCTTGGAGGGGCGATCGAGTTCGTATTCCTCAGCTGCAAGGACTTCGGTCCATTTGTCTGCTAGCAAGTCTTGATCAGCTTGAAGCTGTTGTTGCTTTTTCTTCAGGCTGTTTGTTGTGGCCATAAGCCGGCGCTTGAAGCGCTCCTGCTTGACGGGATCCTCAGGCACGATAAATTCTTCGTCGCCGAGGCTCACCTTGTCTTCGGAGAGAGGCATGTAATTGTCCTCCTCCGGTTCTCCATCTGCTGCCTGCTCTGGAGGGCTAGCTTGTTCATCCTCTGGCTCTAAATCGTGCTGGAGGGGATTGTGGTTGTCTTCAGCACTATCCGGAGTGTTATTGTCTCCTGTGCCGGTATCACTACTTTTACTGTGGCGGGACTTAGAGCGGCGCCGCTGACGTCGTCGCTTGGGTTGCTTCTTGGAGGGGTCATCCTTCGCTGTCTCGTCGCCATTGCCTTCTTTGGGGGTGTCCACCATGTATATATCATATGATGAGGTAGCGGTCCAGCGCCCTGTGGGCGGTGGTTTCTGCTCGTCTCCTGCATCGTCGTCCATACCGTCGATGTCTTCGGAGTCGAAGTCGAGCATGTCGGTTAAATCGTTGACAGTGGCTACTAAGTGGGTGGTGGGTGGGCAGCGAATTTCTTCGTTGTCCGCATCCCATTCTAGCCGGGCATAGTTCGGCCAAGGTTCTCCTGGCAGGGAGAGAGACCTTAATGAATTTAGCACATCACCGAAAGGCGAGTGCTGAGAGATATCCGCGGAGGTGAACTCCATGATCGGCGCCCAGTCGGATTCGACGGGCACTGATGTAAGCGGCTCGGAGTCCGTGGCCGGAGATGAATCCAGTGGTTCGGCGACATGGCTTTTGTAAGGGGTGAAGTCAATATCCGGCTCTATTGCCACTGAGAGTGCGGCCTCCATGGCGGGGTCTATCCCTCCGCTCTCGGATGGCGCGATTTGCTCTGGATTGATGGCCGGAGTAGTTGCAGATGCGATCTCCCAAATATTGTCCGACGACAGAGTTACGTCATGCTCGTCATGACTGTGCAGCGCACCTGACATGGGCTTGAATCCGTTGAAGATCAAGTCTCTGCGGATGTCGGCAGTGTAGTTTAAGTTCCGAACCTGACCTCATGGTCAGGGGCGTAGCTCTCGATCTGCTCTAGATGGCCAAGCGAATTGGCCCGCAGTGCGAAGCCACCGAATACGAAGATCTGTCCGGGGAGGAAAACCTCACCCTAGACCGCATCGTTACGGATGATCGAAGGAGCCATCAAGCCTTACGGTGATGGCACAATAGAACTCTCAATGAAAGCACCAATGTCGGTGTCAAAACCGGCGGATCACGGATAGGGGGTCCCGAACTATGCATCTAAGGCGAATGGTAACATGAGGCAGGGGACACGATGTTTACCCAGGTTCGGGCCTCTTGATGAAGATAATACCCTACGTCCTGCTTGATTGTTCTTGATGATATGAGTATTACAAGAGTTGATCTACCATGAGATTGTAGAGGCTAAACCCTAGAAGCTAGCCTATGGTATGATTGTATGTTGTCCTATGGACTAAATCCTCCGGTTTATATAGACAACGGAGGGGCTAGGGTTACACAAAGTCGGTTAAAAGGGAGGAGATCTACATATCCGTATTGCCAAGCTTGCCTTCCACGCCAACGAAAGTCTCATCCGGACACGGGACAAAGTCTTCAATCTTGTATCTTCATAGTCCAACAATCCGGCTATCCGGAGACCCCCTAATCCAGGACTCCCTCACCAGGCACTTGTCTTAGCCTGGCCCAGGCGTTAGAAATTGGTTGCCTGGGTATCCCAATCACACCTGCCTGGCCCTAATCCTACTGCAGTTCGCGGTTTCTCCTATGGGACAGCTCTCAAATCAACGCACTTTTTCTAGTAAGCTCTCTCCAGGCCAGGTCTCGAACAAAATGATACATGCCTGGCCAGGCACAAAATTCCAACTTTCCAGGCTGCATCCAGGCGTGACTTTTTGCCTGGCATGCAAGCCAGGATGCGAACCAAAGTGCCCCTTAGTACTCCATCCACGCTTGAATTTACTCATTGGTTATTCAGCTCGTTGCTCCCTTCGTATCCTCCGCGCGGCAGAGTGGTGTGATATCATGTCGTTCTGACAGATTTACCATGATTTCCCAGGGCGGTGTAGCTGCATGTAGCTTCGCAATGGTGGTTTGGCTCTTGGTGATGCGATTTGTGTACCATGATCAAGAACTGCAGGACAACTTTACAATGATATTTATTTTGGTAGCTTCTCTCATGCTGTCAGTATTCTTTTTTGCGGTAACACATGAAGATATACAGACAACTACTCCGTCCTAGAGCATATCAGCAATCAGTGCGAGTTTTCTTTATGTTATGTCGTTATATGGGAAGAATACAGTCATTTTGTAGTGATTCTTCTTTGTTTGCATAACCGAAGTGCACCGTTCCGTCATACTCCATCCGTTCCAAAATAGATTACCCAACTTTATACTAACTTTGTACTAAAGTTAGTGCAAAGTTGAGTCATCTATTTTGGAACGGAGGAAGTATTTGTCATTATTGTGCTTATCTGACGGAGTAACGGTCATGGCTTTCAGATTTGCAATTGGGGTACCAACTCTATTGCATTTAGTCTTAGAGGCTTTGATGTAAGGTAAGGGCATCTCCAACGTACACCTCCAATGTACACCCACAAACCACTCGTATCATCCTGGACGCATCAGTCCGGACCCCACAAGGCACAAGCCATCCAACGCCAACCATTATCGATACACTGAGCAGTCTGGACCACAATTTCCCCGCAAAATGGAACCAAACCTGGCAGGCTTTGCGGGAGTCTGGACACGAGCCACGTAGGACTCTAACACCCCAGGCCCACCCAAAACTAAGGCCGAGCTCACGCTTTTGTAGTTGGCCGCATTGTTTCCGCAGCAAAAGCCCTCACTCTTCTTCCACCCCGCCGCTCTCCACCTAGTTCTTGACCTTTTCCCCTACTCTCTTCTTTTTTACCGGCGCTGATGCATGGACCCAGAGGAGACCTTGCCGAAGACGGAGGTAGTGGAGGATCCGAGCATCACGATTGCCCGGTAGATCAACTTGGTGACACGGCAAAATCGAGAAGGTTCGAAGACAAAAGCGAGAAGGTGCGGTGGCGAAGATGACGGAGAGGTTCAAAGACATCTTGACGAAGGAGGCACACGTCAAGCGCTCTGACGTCAAGGAGAAAAAAGGCGAAGAGGTTTAACTTATTGATGGAGGTGGACGAGAAGAATCTCAAACTCGAAGAGAAGTGGGCCATGATCGAAGAGAAGAAGGCCATGCTCGGGGAGAAGGTGGAAATCACAGGTGCTTCGGAGTACGCGAAGATGCTCACCTTGAAGGTGGTGGATTTTGATGACGACGCAAGAATGAACGTGCAAGCCGCCGTTTTAAGATGTTACATCGGCAGAAGGATGAGTTAGAGAGGGCGGGGCAGGAGGAGATGGAGGCGGAGAAGGAGACAGAGGCAGAGGCGGCCTACACAGTAGTGGCGGTAGATTGAGCGTCGAGGCTTAGATTGACGGTCCGACGAGGCAAAAAAGTCTAACTTTTTGCGCGGACAACCGAACTGATATTCTTTTGTAATAAGGCATGTAAAAACTAAGAATACTTGCCTCTTTTTGGTTATGATATTCCAATTTTTTGTAACAAGGATGTAAAAACTAAAAATTGGATATCAGTTTGGTATCCCTTTCGATGAATTGGTTAGTAGTGAGAGACACCCGATGGAGTTGGGTAAGTGTTTCTCTAAAGAGGTAAGAACATCAGTGATGCTTCAACTTGCCATGGATGTTCACTTTAGTGGCTGAACTTAAAATATACACCGAGCTAGTTCTACAACTTGACATGAATGTGTAAATACGGTGCTAATCCCATTTATAGATGTAAAGTGTGCTGATGTGGCACTGTATTTGACTAACGTGCATGGGTCCACTTGTTGAAGCAAAACAACTTTACAATATAGGAGGTGATTCTGAGAGCAAAACGTATACTCATGTACGCATATGAGAACTGAGGAGGAGCGTGGAGGTGATTCTGAGAGCAATTTATGTACGCATATGAGAACTCAGGAGGAGCGTGGAGGTGTTCAAGTAGGAGGAAGCGAAGTCGCGACGCGTGGCATGAGAAAAGGGCAAGGCTAGACCTAGGTAATACGTAGTTGTGACGTACTTTACGTAAACAGCAATGTGGAGCCATATTAATGGATAATTAGGCGAGAAGATTAGACAGGCAGGTTATCTTTGTACCGGGTTTAC
This sequence comes from Triticum dicoccoides, assembly GCF_002162155.2. Taxonomy (NCBI): domain Eukaryota; kingdom Viridiplantae; phylum Streptophyta; class Magnoliopsida; order Poales; family Poaceae; genus Triticum; species Triticum dicoccoides. The sequence goes on from NC_041390.1 coordinate 541,471,567, forward strand.
GTAGATGTAGGATTATTTGATGAGAAAAAGGCGTACTGTCAGGGGCGACTGGGGCGTACGGGGGTGGTTCAACCGAGAAGCATCCAGACGGGAACCTGGTTGACCGATGCTCAACATGAGCTGTCAGATGTATATACAAATCAACGACTCGTTTTCTTTGGATCGCACTTGCCTGATTCATCGGATTTGCAGGATAAAAGCAACTTCAACGGGTCGACACAAACGAACAGCATATTTGTTCGTTTTTTATCTGTTTGTATCGGTCGGCCGTCCGGCGTCCACTTAATTTTGTATTTGAATCGACAGTGCGTCTAACACGCTGATCCATTTTATACCCGCATTCAACTTTTAAATAAAAAGGGCCCCGTGGCCGATCATGTCAGCGGCCATGTCTTATGTCGAAATCATGCTAGCGCCGGCATACAATGTCGGCTTCAGAAAATATCACCAAAGTTCATGCTGGCGCACTCGCCAGCCGGCCGGCACACATGCCAGCACACAAAAAGGAGGGGACTTGAGTTCGACCATGCAAAAAAGGGCGCGGGCGCGGGTGTGGAAGGCGACACCACGCTCACGTCGGGTGAGCACTCCCCGGAGAGGCGGGAGGCCTGCGGGTAGACGTGGAAGCCGGGGACCGGGTTGCAAGCCGACGTGCAGGGTGAGTCGGGCAACACCATCCGAGGAAACGCCGACGAGCCGGTGCTGGCGGCGGCGACGACAGCTAGGACGAGGATGTGCTAGCATGTAGAGCGCCTCCCTCGTTGCCGCCGCGACGCGGACGTTGGTGAACTCCTGCTGCGCGGCGGCGACGGCGGCGGCCTCATCGCTCACGTACGCGGCGTGCCTTCGGCCCTTCCTCTTGGCCGACTCCCTTTCCCGTTGTCCGGGCGTCAGCGCCTTCTTCGGCTTGGTCGCGGCGGCAATCTTGCGCGGGGCACGAGCCTTGCCTTTTCCGGAGGGGCCGACGGCGCCGGACGAGGCGAGGGAGGCGAGGCCGGCGACGGCGTCGAGGTCGAGGTATATGGCGTCCTCCGTGGCTGGTTGGAGGTGGGAGCGCGCGCGGGCGGAAGTGTTTTTGGGGAAAATGGGGAAGTGATGGTGGCTGCCACCGACCGGCGGGCCGGGGAAGAGAAGTAGGCGCGCGCGCGTCCATCTCGTGTCCGCGCTGACGCAAATTCAACTTAAAATTTGGCTGAGAATTAGTCGCCCACGAACGAAAAACGGATACGTGTCCGTTTGGATCAGCGCGTTGGGTCGCTACTTTTATCCGTGCTAATCTAAACAGACGCGGACGGACGAAATGGATCGCTCCATTGAATTTGCTCTAACGGCTGACATCCCTCCTAGCATTGTTTTGGCAGGAACACTGTAGACGATGCTAAATCCCTCTTTCAAAACTAGTGTACGATAGTGGTAGAGATTATCAATATAGTAGTACCTGCTTGCATATTCTGCGGGTTGGCCTGCCGGCGCCTAGCTGGCATCATGGTGAGCGACGGCAGCGATGGCAACCATCCCAACTCCTATTTGACGCCCTCAGTGCTGGTTAAGGCCTCTGTTTGATTCATAAGTCTTAAATTTTTTTTAATTTAAATTAAAAAGTTTCTAATTTTTAAAAAGTTCTTTTCTATTTATTTGCAGTGACTAAAAAGTCCCTAATCTCTTTCTAAAGGTTATTAAATGACATGTGAAAGATCATATTACCTCTAGTATACAGAAAAATAACAACCAAACAACATCATGAGGTGGCGGGGCAATGGATGCAGGGAGGTACATTGTTGGAAAAGTTTTAAAAAGTTTCAAAAAGACTTTTCTTGAGAGTCTTCTTCATTTAATCCCAAAAAACAACTTTTAGTCTCTAATAGTTCCTCCCGTTTGGTTAAAACATCTCTAAAAGAGACTTTTTCTAGTTCCTACATCAAAAAGTCTCTGAAAACAAACATCCCTTAAAGGCTATTTTGTCACCTCCCCCCTTCCCGACTGGGTCGACACATTTATCTTTTTCTATTTTCTGTTAACCTTCAAATAAGTTGCGGGAGAAGTGATTCAAACTCTAGAGCTCTTCGTTCAGTTCAAACTACGGTAATCAACTAGGAAACCTTACCGGTTGTGCCTATTTACTTCTTTTTTTCTCTTCTTTATTCTACTCGCAGAAGCTCCTGGTTTTGGGAAGCTTCCCAACCCAGTTTTTCATTTCGCTGGTCAGTTTTCTAGATGATTCTTATTTAGTTTATTTCTTTCTTTTATTTTTTTATTTTTCATTCTTTTTTATTTCCCTTTTTTAATGTGTGAACTTTCTGCAAATTCAAAACTTTCTTCAAATTCGTGAACTCATTTGAATACACGAAAATCCATGATTTTTTTCAAATTGTAAACCCTTTTTCAAAATGAAGAAAGTTTTCAAATCCACTTTTTTTCAAATTTCTGTATTTTTTTAAAAATCGATGAAAATTTACTAAATTTGTGGAAAAAATCAAAATCGATGAAAATTTTGAAATCTATGTTTTTAAAAATACACGATTTTCAAATTCATGAACTTTTAAGTCTAATTTTTTTCCGAACTTCATGCGTTTTGTTAAAAAAATCAATGAACTTTTTCCTAAATTAGTGAACTTTTTTTGAACCCATGAACTTTTTCAGATCCATGATATTTTTTTGAACCCATGAACTTTTTTTCAAATTCATGATTTTTTATAAAAATATTAACACTTGTTAATTCCTTTTTTTGGAATTTTTCACATTTTCTATGAAAGTCAACGGTGAATGGACCAGTCAACCACGACTGGTCAATTGCCGAATGAGCGGCCAGGGAATCAGGACAAGCGGCGTGTCATGAGCGGTGGCTCGCCTGGTAGTTGGGCCGACCCATGGAGTTGGGATGCGTGACCGCTCGAAATCACTAATTAAGGAGTACTCGTTGCAAAGAACACTCTACTTTCTCACGTTGCGACAGGTGGCGTAGATGCAGCATGTCACTTGTCGTAACATGGGAGTTTTTCCTTTTTTCGTAGATCCATTTATTCAAAACGTTTTATCTTTTAAACCGAACGTTCAAATTTCGAACCATTTTCACTATTGGATTCCTCGCGTCGAGATTTTCAAAACTAGATCCCATGTTGATAGGTTTTGACGAACTTTTTTTTCACAAAAAATGGACGAAAAAACCGAACCGAGAGCACGATTTTTTTCCCTTTCCGAAAGAGGCACGTCCGTGCCTCTCGCGAAATCACACTCCTGCCTCTTGTGGAAGCAAAACCGTAACTCTCGTGAAAGGAAAAAAACATAAAACACTTTTTTCCGTTTCCGAGAGGCACGGCCGTGACTCTCGCGAAAGCACAACCGTGCCTCTCGCGGAAACAAAACCGTGACTCTCGCGAAAGAAAGAAAAACGAAAAACGCGTATTTTTTCCCTTTCTGAGAGGCACGGCCGTGACTCTCACGAAAGCACAACCGTGCCTCTCGCGGAAGCAAAACCGTGACTCTCGCGAAAAAACAGAAAACGCGTTTTGTTTTTCCCTTTCCAAGAGGCACGGCCGTAACTCTTGCGAAAGCACAACCGTGCCTCTCGCGAAAGAAAAAAATAGAAAACATGTTTTTCCGTTTCTGAAAGGCACGGCCGTGACTCTCGCTAAAGCACAACCGTGCCTCTTCGCGAAAAAAACCGTGACTTTCGCGAAAGAAAAAAAAACGCATTTTTTCGTGAAAAAAAATTCAAAATCTTTTTTGATCGAAAAGCTAAGGAAGACCGGGAGAAAACCAAAACGTCGAAAAAACCCCGAGAAAAACCATTTAAAAGCCGAAAACACGTGCCAAAAAAAAATCTGGAGGGAGCGTCCAGAGCGCGACACGTGGCGAATGGCTGAGAGCGCGCCAAGTGGCGCTGATCGTTGCGAGGCTCACGAAGGAGCGCTCGTTAACTAGTTGCTCCCGTGACCGCTGCCACCTCTACCTGGCGCTGAAGGTGATACGAGTGTTGAAACGTGATATCTTTGTATTTATTTCTCACTGATTCTCCTATTATCTCTAGCCTTATATAGATTGATCTCTATAGATATTGTAGGGTTAGTTGGTTCGTCATGCAAAACACCACCTGTATATATTGTAACCGACTCCGATGGAATACAATTGAGTTGCATCCTATAGTCTTCTACATGGTATCAGTTTTCTACCGATCTCTCTTCGCTTCCGCTCTAGGCCGCCGCCGCATTCTACGCCGCCGCCGCCCCTCTCTCCCTGCCGCCGCCTATTCCACATGCCGCCGCCGCTACTTCTCCTATAGCCCCGCCGCCACACCAAACCCTAACCCTTCCCCATCGCCGCCGCCGCCACTGCTACCTCTCGTATAGGCGTCGCCGCAGCATAAACCCTAAACCGGTTGGAAATATGCCCTAGAGGCAATAATAAAATGGTTATTATTATATTCCTTTGTTCATGATAATTGTCTATTGTTCATGCTATAGTTGTGTTATCCGGAAATCGTAATACATGTGTGAATACATAGACCACAACACGTCCCTAGTGAGCCTCTAGTTGACTAGCTCGTTGATCAAAAGATAGTCATGGTTTCCTGACTATGGACATTGGATGTCATTGATAACGGGATCACATGTAGGATCGAAAGTATGTCTAGAGGGGGGGGTGATTAGACTACTTGACCAAATAAAAACTTAACCTTTTCCCAATTTTAGTTCTTGGCAGATTTTAGCTATTTTAGAACAAGTCAAGCAATCATCACACAATTCAAGCAAGCATGCAAAGAGTATATTGGCAGCGGAAAGTAAAGCATGCAACTTGCAAGAATGTAAAGGGAAGGGTTTGGAGAATTCAAACGCAATTGGAGACACGGATGTTTTTCCCGTGGTTCGGATAGGTGGTGCTATCCTACATCCACGTTGATGGAGACTTCAACCCACGAAGGGTAACGGTTGCACGAGTCCACGGAGGGCTCCACCCACGAAGGGTCCACGAAGAAGCAACCTTGTCTATCCCACCATGGCCATCGCCCACGAAAGACTTGTTGGGGAACGTAGCAGAAATTCAAAAAAAAATTCCTACGTGTCACTAAGATCTATCTATGGAGAGACTAGCAACGAGGGGAAGGAGAGTGCATCTACATACCCTTGTAGATCGCTAAGCAGAAGCGTTCAAGTGAACGGGGTTGATGGAGTCGTACTCGTCGTGATTCAGATCACCGATGATCCTAGTGCCGAACGGACGGCACATCCGCGTTCAACACACGTACAGCTCGACGATGTCTCCCACGCCTTGATCCAGCAAGGAGAGAGGGAGAGGTTGAGGAAGACTCCATCCAGCAGCAGCACAATGGCGTGGTGGTGATGGAGGAGCGTGGCAATCCTGCAGGGCTTCGCCAAGCACCTACGGGAGAGGAGGAGGTGTCACGGGAGGGAGGGAGGCGCCAAGGGCTCAGGTATGGATGCCCTCCCTCCCCTCCACTATATATAGGGGAAGGGGAGAGGGGGGAGGCGCAGCCTTGCCCCTTCCTCCAAGGAAGGGGTGCGGCTAAGAGGGGGGGAGGAGTCCATCCTCCCCAAGGCACCTCGGAGGTGCCTTCCCCCTTGAGGACTCTTCCTTCTAGGGTTCCATAGGCGCATGGGCCTCTTGGGGCTGGTTCCCTTGGCCCATGTAGGCCAAGGCGCACCCCCTACAGCCCATGTGGCCCCCCGGGGCAGGTGGCCCCACCCGGTGGGCCCCCGGGACCCTTCCGGTGGTCCCGGTACAATACCGATGACCCCGAAACTTGTCCCGATGGCCGAAACAGGACTTTCTATATATAAATCTTTACCTCCGGACCATTCCGGAATCCTCGTGACGTCCGGGATCTCATCCGGGACTCCGAACAACATTCGGTAACCACATACAAACTTCCTTTATAACCCTAGCGTCATCGAACCTTAAGTGTGTAGACCCTATGGGTTCGGGAGACATGTAGTCATGACCGAGATGTTCTCCGGTCAATAACCAACAGCGGGATCTGGATACCCATGTTGGCTCCCACATGTTCCACGATGATCTCATCGGATGAACCACGATGTCAAGGACTCAATCGACCTCGTATACAATTCCCGTTGTCTAGCGGTATGGTACTTGCCCGAGATTCGATCGTCGGTATACCGATACCTTGTTCAATCTCGTTACCGGCAAGTCTCTTTACTCGTTCCGTAACACATCATCCCGTGATCAACCCCTTGGTCACATTGTGCACATTATGATGATGTCCTACCGAGTGGGCCCAGAGATACCTCTCCGTTTACACGGAGTGACAAAATCCCAATCTCGATTCGTGCCAACCCAACAGACACTTTCAGAGATACCCGTAGTGTACCTTTATAGCCACCCAGTTACGTTGTGACGTTTGGCACACCCAAAGCACTCCTACGGTATCCGGGAGTTGCACAATCTCATGGTCTAAGGAAATGATACTTGACATTAGAAAAGTTTTAGCATACGAACTACATGATCTTGTGCTAGGCTTAGGATTTGGTCTTGTCCATCACATCATTCTCCTAATGATGTGATCCCGTTATCAAAGACATCCAATGTCCATGGTCAGGAAACCGTAACCATCTATTGATTAACGAGCTAGTCAACTAGAAGCTTACTAGGGACATGGTGTTGTCTATGTATCCACACATGTATCTGAGTTTCCTATCAATACAATTCTAGCATGGATAATAAACGATTATCATGAACAAGGAAATATAATAATAATCAATTTATTATTGCCTCTAGGGCATATTTCCAACAGTCTCCCACTTGCACTAGAGTCAATAATCTAGTTCACATCGATATGTGATTAACACTCAAGGTCACATCCCCATGTGACTAACACCCAAAGAGTTTACTAGAGTCAATAATCTAGTTCACATTTACCATGTGATTAACACTCGATGAGTTCTGGGTTTGATCATGTTATGCTTGTGAGAGAGGTTATAGTCAACGGGTCTGAACCTTTCAGATCCGTGTGTGCTTTACAAATCTTTATGTCATCTCCTAGATGCAGCTACCACGTTCTATTTGGAGCTATTCCAAATAACTGTTCTACTTGGAGCTATTCTAAATTGTTGCTCCATTATACGTATCCGGTATCTCTACTCAGAGCTATCCGGATAGGTGTTAAGCTTGCATCGACGTAACCCTTTACGACGAACTCTTTTACCACCTCCATAATTGAGAAAATTCCTTAGTCCACTAGTTACTAAGGATAACTTTGACCGCTGTCCTGTGATCCATTCTTGGATCACTCTTGTACCCCTTGACTGACTCATGGTAAAGCACACTTCAGGTGCGGTACACAGCATAGCATACTATAGAGCCTATGTCTTAAGCATAGGGGACGACCTTCGTTCCTTTCTCTCTATTCTGCCATGGTCGAGCTTTAAGTCTTAACTTCATACCTTACAACTCAGGCAAGAACTCCTTCTTTGACTGATCCATCTTGAACACCTTCAAGATCATGTCAAGGCATGTGCTCATTTGAAAGTACTATTAAGCGTTTTGATCTATCCTTATAGATCTTGATGCTCAATGTTCAAGTAGCTTAATCCAGGTTTTCCATTGAAAACACTTTCCAAATAACCCTATATGCTTTCCAGAAATTCTACGTCATTTCTGATCATTAATATGTCAACAACATATACTCATCAGAAATTCTATAGTGCTCCCACTCACTTCTTTGGAAATACAAGTTTCTCATAAACTTTGTATACACCCAAAATCTTTGATCATCATCAAAGCATACATTCCAACTCCGAGATGCTCACTCCAGTCCTCAGAAGGATTGCTGGAGCTTTGCATACTTATTAACATATTTCAGGATAGACAAAACCTTCCGGTTGTATCACATACAACCTTTCCTCAAGAATCGTCGAGGAAACAATGTTTTGACATCCTATCTGCAAGATTTCATAAATAATGCAGTAATTGCTAATATAATTCCAACAGACTCTTAGCATCGCTACGAGTGAGAAAGTCTCATCGTAGTCAACTCCTTGAACTTGTCGAAAAACATCTTAACGACAAGTCGAGCTTTCTCAATGGTGACACTTACCATCATTGTCTGTCTTCCTTTCAAAATCCATATGTACCTAACAGCCTTACGACCATCAAGTAGTTCTTCCAAAGTCTACACTTTGTTTTCATACATGGATCCTCTCTCGGGTTTTATGGTTTCTAACCATTTGTCGGAATTTGGGCCCACCATCGCTTCTCCATAGCTCGTAGGTTCATTGTTGTCTAGCAACATGACCTTCAAGACAGGATTACTGTACCACTCTGAAGTAGTACGTATCCTTGTCACCCTACGAGGTTCGGTAGTGACTTGATCCGAAACTTCATGATCACTATCATAAGCTTCCACTTCAATTGGTGTAGGTGCCACAGGAACAACTTCCTGTGCCCTGCTACACACTTGTTGAAGTGACGGTTCAATAACCTCATCAAGTCTCCACCATCCTCCCACTCAATTCTTTTCGAGAGAAACCTTTCCTCGAAAAAGGACCCGATTCAAGAAACAATCCCTATTGCTTTCGGATCTGAATTAGGAGGTATACCCAACTGTTTTTGGGTGTCCTATGAAGATGCATTTTATCTGCTTTGGGTTCGAGCTTATCAACCTGAAACCTTTTCACATAAGCGTCGCAGCCCCAAACTTTCAAGAAACGGCAACTTAGGTTTCTCCAAACCATAGTTCATACGGTGTCGTCTCAACGAAATTATGTGGTGCCCTATTTAAAGTGAATGTGGTTGTCTCTAATGCCTAACCCATGAACGATAGTGGTAACTCGATAAGAGACATCATGGTATGCACCATATCCAATAGGGTGCAACTATGACGTTTGGACACACCATCACACTATGGTGTTCCAGGCTGTATCAGTTGTGAAATAATTTCCACAATGTCTTAATTCTGTGCCAAACTCGTGATTCAGATATTCATCTCTATGATCATATCATAGATCTTTTATCCTCTTGTCACGACGATCTTTCAACTTCACACTGAAATTACTTGAACCTTTCAATAATTCAGACTCGTGATTCATCAAGTAAATATACTCAACATCTACTCGAATCATCTGTGAAGTAAGAACATAACGATATTCACTGCATGCCTCAGCACTCATTGGACTGCACACATCAAAATGTGTTACTTCCAACAAGTTGCTATCTTGTTCCATCTTACTGAAAACGAGGCTTTTCAGTCATCTTGCCCATGTGGTATGATTTGCATGTCCCAAGTGATTCAAAATCAAGTGAGTCAAAACGGTCCATTTGCATGGAGTTTCTTCATGCATATACACCAATATGACTTACGTGGCAGTGCCACAAGTAGGTGGTACTATCATTACTATCTTTTGGCATGAACATGTGTATTACTACGATCGAGATTTAATAAACCATTCATTTTAGGTGTAAGACCATTGAAGGTATTATTCAAATAAACAGAGTAACCATTATTATCCTTAAATGAATAACCGTATTGCGATAGATGTAATCCAATCATGTCTATGCTCAACGCAAACACCAAATAACAATTATTTAGGTTTAACACCAATCTCTTTGGTAGAGGGAGCGTGCGATGCTTGATCATATCAAGCTTGGAAAAACTTCCAACACATATCGTCAGCTCACCTTTAGCTAGTCTCCGTTTATTTCGTAGCTTTTATTTCGAGTTATTAACACTTAGCAACCGAACCGGTATCTAATACCCTGGTGCTACTAGGAGTACTAGCAAAGTACACATTAACACAATGTATATCCAATATACTTCTATCGACCTTGCCAGCCTTCTTATCTACCAAGTATCTAGGGTAATTCTGCTCTAGTGGTTGTTCCCCTTATTACAGAAGCACTTAGTCTCGGGTTTGGGTTTTACCTTGGGTTTCTTCACTAGAGCAGCAACTGATTTGCCGTTTCATGAAGTATCCCTTCTTGCCCTTGCCCTTCTTGAAACTAGTGGTTTCACCAACCATCAACAATTGATGCTCCTTCTTGATTTCTACTTTCGCGGTGTCAAACATCGCGAATACCTCAAGGATCATCATATCTATCCCTGATATGTTATAGTTCATCACGAAGCTCTAACAGCTTGGTGGCAATGACTTTGGAGAACCATCACTGTCTTATCTGGAAGATCAACTCCCACTCGATTCAAATGATTGTTGTACTCAGACAATCTGAGCACAAGCTCAACAATTGAGCTTTTCTCCTTAGTTTGCAGGTTAAGAAAGTCATCGGAGGTCTTATACCTCTTGACATGGGCACGAGCCTGAAATCCCAATTTCAGCCCTCAAAACATCTCATATGTTTCGCGATGTTTAAAAAACGTCTTTGGTGCCTTAACTCTAAACCGTTTAACTGAACTATCACGTAGTTATCAAAACGTGTATATCAGATGTTCGCAACAACCACAGACAACGTTCGAGGTTCAGCACACTGAGCGGTGCATTAAGGACATAAGCCTTCTATGAAGCAATGAGGACAATCCTCAGTTTACGGACCTAGTCCGCATAATTGCTACTATCAACTTTCAACTAATTTTTCTCTAGGAACATATCTAAACAGTAGAACTATAGCGTGAGCTACGACATAATTTGCAAAAACCTTTTGACTATGTTCAGGATAATTAAGTTCATCTTATGAACTCCCACTCAGATAGACATCCCTCTAGTCATCTAAGTGATTACATGATCCGAGTCAAACTAGGCCGTGTCCGATCATCACGTGAGACGGACTAGTCATCATCGGTGAACATCTTCATGTTGATCATATCTTCTATACGACTCATGCTCGACCTTTCGGTCTCCGTGTTCCGAGGCCATGTCTGTACATGCTAGGCTCGTCAAGTTAACCCTAAGTGTTTCGCGTGTGTAAATCTGTCTTACACCCGTTGTATGTGAACGTTAGAATCTAACACCCGATCATCATGTGGTGCTTTGAAACACGAACTGTCGCAACGGTGCACAGTTAGGGGAGAACACTTCTTGAAATTGTTGTAAGGGATCATCTTATTTACTACCGTCGTTCTAAGCAAATAAGATGTATAAACATGATAAACATCACATGCAATCAAATAGTGACATGATATGGCCATCATCACTTTGCTCCTTTTGATCTCCATCTTCGGGGCTCCATGATCATCATCGTCACCGGCATGACACCATGATCTCCATCATCATGATCTCCATCATCGTGTCTTCATGAAGTTGCCTCGCCAACTATTACTTCTACTACTATGGCTAACGGTTAGCAATAAAGTAAAGTAATTACATGACGTTTAAGTTGACACGCAGGTCACAAATAAATAAAGACAACTCCTATGGCTCCTGCCGGTTGTCATACTCATCGACATGCAAGTCGTGAATCCTATTAGAAGAACATGATCAATCTCATACATCACATATACTTCATCACATTCTTCTTGGCCATATCACATCACATAGCATACCCTGCAAAAACAAGTTAGACGTCCTCTAATTGTTGTTTGCATGTTTTACGTGGCTGCTATGGGTTTCTAGCAAGAACGTTTCTTACCTACGCATGAACCACAACGTGATATGCCAATTGCTATTTACCCTTCATAAGGACCCTTTTCATCGAATCCGATCCGACTAAAGTGGGAGAGACAGACACCCGCCAGCCACCTTATGCAACTAGTGCATGTTTGTCGGTGGAACCGGTCTCACGTAAGCGTACGTGTAAGGTTGGTCCGGGCCGCTTCATCCCACGATGCCGCCGAATCAAGATAAGACTAGTAACGGCAAGCATATTGAACAATATCGACGCCCACAACTACTTTGTGTTCTACTCGTGCAAAGAATCTACGCAATAGACCTAGCTCTGATACCACTGTTGGGGAACGTAGCAGAAATTCAAAAATTTTCCTACGTATCACCAAGATCTATCTATGGAGAGACCAGCAACGAGTAGAAAGGGGAAGGAGAGTGCATCTACATACCCTTGTAGATCGCTAAGCGGAAGCGTTCAAGTGAACGGGGTTGATGGAGTCGTACTCGTCGTGATTCAGATCACCGATGATCCTAGTGCCGAACGGACGGCACCTCCGCGTTCAACACACGTACAGCTCGACGATGTCTCCCACGCCTTGATCCAGCAAGGAGAGAGGGAGAGGTTGAGGAAGACTCCATCCAGCAGCAGCACAACGGCGTGGTGGTGATGGAGGAGCGTGGCAATCCTGCAGGGCTTCGCCAAGCACCTACGGGAGAGGAGGAGGTGTCACGGGAGGGAGGGAGGCGCCAAGGGCTCAGGTATGGATGCCCTCCCTCCCCTCCACTATATATAGGGGCAGGGGAGAGGGGGGAGGCGCAGCCTTTCCCCTTCCTCCAAGGAAGGGGTGCGGCTAAGAGGGGGGGGGAGGAGTCCATCCTCCCCAAGGCACCTCGGAGGTGCCTTCCCCCTTGAGGACTCTTCCCTCTAGGGTTCCATAGGCGCATGGGCCTCTTGGGGCTGGTGCCCTTGGCCCATGTAGGCCAAGGCGCACCCCCTACAGCCCATGTGGCCCCCCGGGGCAGGTGGCCCCACCCGGTGGGCCCCCGGGACCCTTCCGGTGGTCCCGGTACAATACCGATGACCCCGAAACTTGTCCCGATGGCCGAAACAGGACTTCCTATATATAAATCTTTACCTCCGGACCATTCCGGAACTCCTCGTGACGTCCGGGATCTCATCCGGGACTCCGAATAACATTCGGTAACCACATACAAACTTCCTTTATAACCCTAGCGTCATCGAACCTTAAGTGTGTAGACCCTACGGGTTCGGGAGACATGTAGTCATGACCGAGATGTTCTCCGGTCAATAACCAACAGCGGGATCTGGATACCCATGTTGGCTCCCACATGTTCCACGATGATCTCATCGGATGAACCACAATGTCAAGGACTCAATCGATCCCGTATACAATTCCCTTTGTCTAGCGGTATGGTACTTGCCCGAGATTCGATCGTCGGTATACCGATACCTTGTTCAATCTCGTTACCGGCAAGTCTCTTTACTCGTTCCGTAACACATCATCCCGTGATCAACCCCTTGGTCACATTGTGCACATTATGATGATGTGCTACCGAGTGGGCCCAGAGATACCTCTCCGTTTACACGGAGTGACAAAATCCCAATCTCGATTCGTGCCAACCCAACAGACACTTTCAGAGATACCCGTAGTGTACCTTTATAGCCACCCAGTTACGTTGTGACGTTTGGCACACCCAAAGCACTCCTACGGTATCCGGGAGTTGCACAATCTCATGGTCTAAGGAAATGATACTTGACATTAGAAAAGTTTTAGCATACGAACTACATGATCTTGTGCTAGGCTTAGGATTGGGTCTTGTCCATCACATCATTCTCCTAATGATGTGATCCCGTTATCAACGACATCCAATGTCCATGGTCAGGAAACCGTAACCATCTATTGATTAACGAGCTAGTCAACTAGAGGCTTACTAGGGACATGGTATTGTCTATGTTTCCACACATGTATCTGAGTTTCCTATCAATACAATTCTAGCATGGATAATAAACGATTATCATGAACAAGGAAATATAATAATAATCAATTTATTATTGCCTCTAGGGCATATTTCCAACAAGACTTGCCTCACTAGCGAAAGATCTTCATGAAGTAGGCAATCTCCTTGCCCTTACAAACTCCTTGGTTCAACTCCACAATCTTGTCGGAGGCTCCCAAGTGACACCTAGCCAATCTAGGAGACACCACTCTCCAAGAAGTAACAAATGGTGTGTTGATGATGAACTTCTTGCTCTTGTGCTTCAAATGATAGTCTCCCCAACACTCAGCTCTCTCACAGGATTTGGATTTGGTGGAAAGAAGATTTGAGTGGGAAGCAACTTGGGGAAGGCTAGAGATCAAGATTCATATGGTAGGAATGGAATATCTCGGCCTCAACACATGAGTAGGTGGTTCTCTCTCAGAACATATGAGTTGGAAGTGTAGATGTGTTCTGATGGCTATCTCCACGAGTGAAGAGGAGGTGGAGGGGTATATATAGCCTCCACACAAAATCCAACCGTTACACACAATTTACCAATCTCGGTGGGACCGAATCAACAAACTCGGTCGGACCGAAATAGTAAACCTAGTGACCGTTAGAGATTCTCGGTGGGACTGACATGCAACTCGGTAGGACCGATATGGTTAGGGTTAGGGCATAACGTAATCTCGGTGAGACCGATTACACAAACTCGGTGAGACTGATTTGGTAATAAGCTAACCAGAAGGTTGGTCAGGCAAACTCGGTGGGACCGATTCGCTCTTCTCGGTGAGACCGAAATGTTACGAAAAGGAAACAGTGAGTTTACATTGCAATCTCGGTGGGACCGATCCGCTCTTTCGGTGAGACCGAAAAGTTACGAAAAGGAAACAGAGAAATTGCAATCCCATCTCGGTGAGACCGAGATCCCTATCGGTAGAACCGATTTGCTTAGGGTTTGGCAATGGCTATGACAAGTGAAACTCGATGGCGCCGGGTTGAAAGAATCGGTAGGGCCGAGTTTGGCTTTGGGTTTAGGTCAAATGTGGATATGGGAAAGTAGCTGAGGATTTTGGAGCATATCATTAAGCACATGAAGCAAGAGGCTCATTAAGCAACACCTCATCCCTCCTTGATAGTATTGGCTTTTCCTATGGACTCAATGTGATCTTGGACCACTAAAATATAAAATGAAGAGTCTTGAGCATATGAGCTAGAGCCAATCCTTTGTCCTTAGCATTTTGAGGGTTCCACTTTCACCATCCATGCCATGCCAATCATTGAGCTTTCCTGAAATGATCATCTTGGAATAGCATTAGCTCAATGAGCTATATGTTGTTATGAATTACCAAAACCACCTAGGGATAGTTGCACTTTCAATCTCCCCCTTTTTGGTAATTGATGACAACATATAGATCAAAGCTTGGACAAACAATAATAAGAATGAAATATATCGTTGCTTTGAGAAGTATGTGATAAGTAAGAGCTCCCCCTAAATTTGTGCATATTTAAAATTTGCTTTGGACTGCAAATGCACAAAGAGTTAGAGTCATGGGTTACTCTTCCATGTCACATACATCTTGGTGGAGCGCTCAAAAAGATAAGAATGAAATACATGCACTCAACACCAAAGAAAGTGAATGATCACATAAGATAGATAAGATATATCAAGCATGCATAAGTGTAGCTTATGATCAAACACATGATCATCAATGTCTCACAAGCATATCAAAGTATCTCAACCAAAAGCAAAAAAAGTTTAAAAAAAACACCAAATAAAGCAAGAGAGAATAAAAGCAACACACTCTCTCTCCGAAGCCTATGATCTATACATTTTTCTCCCCCTTTGGCAACAAGTTACCAAAAAGTTCCTAGAAAATGCATAGTGCTAGATCGACTCTCAGGCTTGATCTTCTGGTAGTGGTGGAGTCTGGATCACTCCAAGGACGAAGTCTTCTGTAGACGTGGTTGGAGCTGGAGCTGAAGTAGATGCTGGAGCTGGTTGGGCTGGTGCTGTGGCTGGAGCTGAGGTGGTGGCTCTGGTGTCAGGAACTGGCACTGCAGTCGACCTCTGAGCTCGTGGCACTTTGGCAAATGCATCAGTTGTAGTCTTCCCTCTCCTCTCCTGCATGTCATCTTGAAGTTGCTCCACTGCATACTGAATCTCTGTTACTTTGACATCCATGTCATAGAACTTTTGTTCTATGATCCTCTCTAAGCTCTTCTGATTCTGAGTGAGGGTGGCCAGTCCTTTCTCAATCCTCAGTGTGGATGCAATCAAGTAACTAAGCTGCTCTTGCTTGTTTTTCAGGAAATACTCAGATGCCTCCTCTTGAGTTGGCATCTTGGCAGCTTTCTCCTTCCTTGCCTTCTCCTTCTTTGCTTGTGCTTGAGCTGATGATGGTTCATTTTCATTCATCACAACTTGATTGTCCTCGAAATTTGGATGAATAGGCAAATGTTCCTTATCCAACAAGTATGTGCCTATGCCCATTTTTGAGTTGATTAACTCCTGAATTTGTGGGGCATATCCACAGCTCCTCTTCTGATCTGCTGCAGTCCTCTTGATAGTCTCTACTATGAGGCTCATGACCTTGAATTTCTGAGGCACGTCAAATATATGTAGCAAGTTAATGGCATGACCTCTGATCATCTTGTGATCTCCAGACTTGGGCAAGAGTGTGTGCCTAAGGATCCAATTGATCGTAGGCAGTCCTGACAACAAGTGTTTTACAGACCCAATCTGGTGAGTTTCAAGATCATCCACTGGAATCTCCTTGTACATATTTTCCATTGAGTTATGATCCATCTTTTTCTTGGCATAGATATCCAAGTCATCTTCCTGCTCTTCTGGGGCATTGATCAGCTGAGCCCATTCAGTAACTGTAGATTGGTATCTAGTGCCTTCAGACATCCACACTATCCTGCCATCTGGATAGAAGTGTGCTGTGGAGTAGAATTGCATGATGAGCTCTTCATTCCACTTTGTGAGCTTCTGCCCAACAAAGTCTGCAACTCCACAACCCTTGAAGTTGTCATACACTCCAGGATAGTGTTCTTCGTTTTCCATGATATATTTCCAATCAACCCATCTCATGTCATACACTATGGGCTTCTTATCTAGCAGCAATGTCTCATAAAAATCTTGTTGTTCCTTAGTGTGAAACCTGTAATCAACAGCAGGTCTTCTCCTTGAAGCATACGGATCTGCTTCTCTCCACTTCCTCAGCCCTGAATCTCTTCTGATATTCATGTCCTCAGCCAGAGGATGAGCATCATTGTGGTCTGGGATCTTGGGCTTAAGCTTCCTGAGCACTTGACCTTCTTCTTCTTCAGCAATGTCATGCACTGGGGCCTTGTTCTTTTCAGCAGCTGGTATGCTCCTTGTGTTCCTCTTTGGAGCTGTCTTGGCCTTTGATGCAGCCTTGGGTGCTTCCTTGGGCTTGGATGTAGTAGCCCCTGATCTTATAGCATCACCCATCAGCTTTTGTGCCTTGGGTGCTGGTGCAGCAACCTCTTCTTCCTCTTCCTCTTCAGAATCTCTCATGATTGAGGATCTCCCAAGCACTCTAGCAGTGGTCTTTTTGATCCTCTCCTTCCTCTTCTTCCCTTCTGCAGCAGCCTCTTTGGGTTCAGATTCCAAAGGGACTTGAGTAGTGCTCTGGCCTTAGACATTGGAATTCTCTTTGCAGGAACCTTTTGCTTCATGCCTGGCTTGGTGGCAGCAGCAGTGCTGTATTCCTTCTTAACCACTTTCTTGGAAGTGGCTTCTTCTTCTGCCACATAGTCCTCATCCTCTGATTCTGAGGTTCTTTTCTTCCTTTGTCTGGTGGCAGCTTTTGGCAAGTTACTAGGAGTGCTCCTACTGCCTTCATCTGAGGAACTGGAGGGACTAGTGCCCTCACTCATGTGCACTTGCTGCTCTGACAGGTTTTGGCTATCACTCTGATCTGACATGATGAACAAGCTGACTGCTGACCCTGTGAACAGTTTATAGATGAGGTAGAGTGGATGAGCATCACAAAATGCAGAGATTTTTGCAAAAGAATGATTCAAAATCTTAGTTTTAGTTTCCCACAGAAATCATTTCGGATCTACCGATTTTTAAACTCGATGATACCGAAGCAGTTTTGGAACCTAAACTAGTGAACTCGGTCAGACCGAGTCACAGTTCGGTGGCACCGAGACTGCTAGGGTTTCACAGAGTTCCAAAATCGGTCACACCGATTAGTAATTCTCGGTCAGACCGAGTCTCACTTGTACAATGGCATGAGCCAAATCGGTGGGACCGAGTTTTTCAACTCGGTGGGTCCGAGATGGTTTCGGCGGAAACCTAACCCTAAAGTTTTCGAATCAATCCTATTCTACGAATGCATTGACTGGATAGGAGTGTTTCAATCGTGGCTAGAAACAATAAGATCACAATGTGCTAGGAATCAGATTGGGGATAGCACAAAGATCGAGTCCATACCCTAGTTCGGCGGAGACTCGCTACGGTGGCAACGGCGGGGTTGAATTCCATTGACGGTGATGGAGACCAGCGACTGGAGGCGGCTGGCGGCGAGGAGACGATCCGGAGACCACGTTGGCAGAGCGAGCTATCGCGCGGGCGAAGGGTTTCGGAGAAATTTCCAAATTTTTGCCCGTGACTATATATAGTCCAACCCTGTCGGTGTGACCGAGTGGAACAACTCGGTGGCACCGAGATGCAAAACTGTATACAGTTATTGCAACTCGGTGTGACCGAATGGTTCAAATCGGTTGCACCGAGATCGAAAATTCAGATCAACTTAATGATCTCGGTAGGACCGAAAGTAGGATATCGGTCAGACCGAGAATCACAAAGAGGTTTTGGAAGTTTAAGTCTATGACGAATTGGGGACTTTGAGTGCTCCTCACACAGAGTGGTTCGAATCTGACTTGATCAAATTTTGTGATGTAGCATGAATAGAGTTTGAGATGAGAAAAACATAGATAGCTAGAGAGGTTCTTAGGCATTCTTGTCCATCCACTTGGCAAAAGGAAATAAAACCAAAGAATCAAAACAACAAGTGGATGTCCCCGAATGAGTAAAATATGCAACCAACATGCTCACACAATAAAATGGCAATTGAAATATGTGACAAAGCATGCACAACCAATTCTAGCATCTATCAAGCAATTGGCGATGACTAGGTCATCTATATATGAGTATATTGACTTAGGAGTCAAGTGAGAACACTTGATCATAGGTCATACTCATCGTTTAAGCTCAAGTGGGGTTACCACTTTTACATAAAGCATTGTTGTGTTCACATCTTTAGAGTTGCTTTAGCTCAAGTCTTAGAGTAAAGCTCCCCCTAGATGTGATATCCCCCCTAAGAGGGATGAACTAACCTTGGGTTTTGTCGATGATGACTTCATGTAGATGTTGAGGATGTGGATGCTCAATGTTGATGTAGATCACTTGGAGCTATCCATTTGAGTGAATTGCACTTTCAATACCTACATGGGTTAGTCCCACAAGGAACAAACAAGGATATCCATAAACATAGAGTGATGCACACACAAGATGATGTCCATGAAAACTTTTAGGTTACCTTGTCCCTTGTCTTACCAACAAGAGGGTTTGTGACTCCTTGAACTAGTGCAAGATGTGGAAGTTGATTGCACTTGTTCTTGCCAAAATGATAAGAGTGAAGTATGTTGGCGGAGTCACCCTCAAGAACTCTCTAGTTCTTCTTATTTTGGATCCACACCATCTTGATGGGAATCCTTGGAGTTGTAGTCGTACTTGATGAAGTGGAACTTGAAGTGGTCTTGGGAATCCACTTGACTAAGGTCTTAGGAGCTTCTTCAAATGCATCAATTTCCTCTTGAAGCTTGTCCTTGCCTTTTTGCTTGTAGTCTTGTGGTGGAAGATCATCTTGAGCTTGTGTCCCCTTGAAGGAAGTAGGATACTTCTCTTGTTGAGGAACAAACTTTGTCTTGGGGTATTGATCTTCTTCCCACTCAACTCCATTGGCATTGAACTTTCGTTCAAAACCAACACCTTGATTCTTCCGGTGCCTTCCTTGCTTGCGCACAATTTCCTCGAATTGCTTACTCCCGGCAAGGCTTTTGTACACTCCTTTCTCTATAATTCCCTTAAATAAGCTATTTTATTGCTCAAGTGTAACTTGGCTAAGAGAATCATTAGTGGAATCAAGAGAACTACTAGAAGCAACAATATTGGATTTAGCATGATCATTGTTACTACTAGATGAAGAATCTTTCTTGTTCTTGTTACTAGACTTGACTTGAGCCATGTAAGTGGATAAGAGTAAACGCTTGGCAATGTAAGAAGAACTTTTCTTGCGGAGATCATCATTGATTGCCTTTAAAAACTCTTGCTCTTGCTCAAGATTGAGCTTTTCAAAGCGTAACTTCTCATGAGCTCTTAAAAGTTCTTGATGATCTTCGAAGATAGTTTCATGAGCTAACTTAAGAGTGTTTAGTTCTTTAGTTAGAGCCTCAATCTTCTCCTTATCATTGTCATTCATTTTATCTTGATTAGCATGATTAATTGACGTTTCATCATAGTATTCATCACTAGAGTTGTCAACAAGTAAATCATCATCACCTAACAAGTCATCTTCATCACTATTAAAATCAACATACTCGGGGTGTGTTACCTTAGGACCTTTGTCCATGAAGCATCTTCCAATTCCTTCATTTGGTGAGTCAAATATATCGTAGGAGTTGGTTGACACAAGTGCTAGACCGGAAACACCTTCATCTTGAGTATATTCGGAATCAGAGTGATAACTTCTCTCGGAGTGGTTGTCGGAGTCGGAGCCGGATACCCATTCACCAACATGAGCTTGATGTCTTTGTTTTGTGTAGCTCCTTGATGATTTTTCCTTCCTTTCCGAATCCTTGCTTCTCCGTGAGTGTCTTCGTTCATAACGATCATCTCTACTCCTTCTCTCTCTTGGTGGTGATTCTTCTCTTTTTCTTCTTCTTTTTGGAGAGTCTTCTCTTCTCTTGTAGGGAGCCGTACACTCATTGGAAATAGTGTCCGGGTCTTCCACAATTGTAGCAGTTTCGCTCTCGACTAGAAGATCTTTTGTCATTGTAGGACCTTGACTTGGAGCTTCTATGTTTGCTTTTACTCTTGCAGAACTTGTTGAAGTTTTTCACCATTAAGCTCAATTATTCATTGAAGTTTTGTTTCTCACTTGATGATGTAGGGGCTTCACATGAGGCTTTGTAGGCACCACTTGATTTGTTGTGAAGTTCCTCTTTATCCTTAAGTGACATCTCATGAGCAACAATTCTTCCAATTACCTCCGTTGGCTTGACATCTTTGTAATTGGGCATCATTTGGATCAATGTGCACACGGTATCATATTTTCCATCCAAGGCTCTTAGAATCTTCTTGATGATGAATCTATCGGTCATCTCTTCACTTCCTAAGCCGGCAATCTCATTTGTGATGAGAGCAAGCCTAGAGTACATTTCAGCGACACCTTCACCATCCTTCATTTTGAACTTGTCAAGTTGACTTTGAAGCACATCCAATTTGGATTCCTTGACGGAGTCGGTACCTTCGTGCATATCAATCAAAGTGTCCCAAATTTCCTTTGCATTCTCAAGACGGCTGATTTTGTTGAATTCTTCGGGGCACAATCCGTTGAAGAGAATATCACAAGCTTGAGCATTGTATTGCAACATCTTCAACTCATCCGCGGTAGCTTCACGGTTTGGTTCTCTCCCATCAAAGAATTCACCTTTCAAACCAACACACACAATAGCCCAAACGGCGGGGTTATGTCCAAGAATATCCATTTTAATTTTATGCTTCCAACTAGCAAAATTAGTACCATCAAAGTAAGGACCTCTACAGTGATGATTTCCCTCGCTAGATGCCATACTCTCCTAGGTTTTGAAACCAAGGCTATGACCACCAAAAGCTATGGAAATCAAAGCAAATGGAGACCAAAGCTCTGATACCACTTGTAGGATCGAAAGTATGTCTAGAGGGGGGGGGGGTGATTAGACTACTTGACCAAATAAAAACTTAACCTTTTCCCAATTTTAGTTCTTGGCAGATTTTAGCTATTTTAGAACAAGTCAAGCAATCATCACACAATTCAAGCAAGCATGCAAAGAGTATATTGGCAGCGGAAAGTAAAGCATGCAACTTGCAAGAATGTAAAGGGAAGGGTTTGGAGAATTCAAACGCAATTGGAGACACGGATGTTTTTCCCGTGGTTCGGATAGGTGGTGCTATCCTACATCCACATTGATGGAGACTTCAACCCACGAAGGGTAACGGTTGCGCGAGTCCATGGAGGGCTCCACCCACGAAGGGTCCACGAAGAAGCAACCTTGTCTATCCCACCATGGCCATCGCCCACGAAGGACTTGCCTCACTAGCGGTAGATCTTCACGAAGTAGGCGATCTCCTTGCCCTTACAAACTCCTTGGTTCAACTCCCCATCTTGTCGGAGGCTCCCAAGTGACACCTAGCCAATCTAGGAGACACCACTCTCCAAGAAGTAACAAATGGTGTGTTGATGATGAACTCCTTGCTCTTGTGCTTCAAATGATAGTCTCCCCAACACTCAACTCTCTCACAGGATTTGGATTTGGTGGAAAGAAGATTTGAGTGGAAAGCAACTTGGGGAAGACTAGAGATCAAGATTCATATGGTAGGAATGGAATATCTTGGCCTCAACACATGAGTAGGTGGTTCTCTCTCAGAACATATGAGTTGGAAGTGTAGATGTGTTCTGATGGCTCTCTCCACGAGTGAAGAGGAGGTGGAGGGGTATATATAGCCTCCACACAAAATCCAACCGTTACACACAATTTACCAATCTCGGTGGGACCGAATCAACAAACTCGGTCGGACCAAAATAGTAAACCTAGTGACCGTTAGAGATTCTCGGTGGGACTGACATGCAACTCGGTAGGACCGATATGGTTAGGGTTAGGGCATAACATAATCTCGGTGAGACCGATTACACAAACTCGGTGAGACCGATTTGGTAATAAGCTAACCAGAAGGTTGGTCAGGCAAACTCGGTGGGACCGATTCGCTCTTCTCGGTGAGACCGAAATGTTACGAAAAGGAAGCAGTGAGTTTACATTGCAATCTCAGTGGGACCGATCCGCTCTTTCGGTGAGACCGAAAAGTTACGAAAAAGAAACAGAGAAATTGCAATCCCATCTCGGTGAGACCGAGATCCCTATCGGTAGAACCGATTTGCTTAGGGTTTGGCAATGGCTATGACAAGTGAAACTCGGTGGCGCCGGGTTGAAAGAATCGGTAGGGCCGAGTTTGGCTTTGGGTTTAGGTCAAATGTGGATATGGGAAAGTAGCTGAGGATTTTGGAGCATATCATTAAGCACATGAAGCAAGAGGCTCATTAAGCAACACCTCATCCCTCCTTGATAGTATTGGCTTTTCCTATGGACTCAATGTGATCTTGGACCACTAAAATGTAAAATGATGAGTCTTAAGCATATGAGCTAGAGCCAATCCTTTGTCCTTAGCATTTTGAGGGTTCCACTTTCACCATCCATGCCATGCCAATCATTGAACTTTCCTGAAATGATCATCTTGGAATAGCATTAGCTCAATGAGCCATATGTTGTTATGAATTACCAAAACCACCTAGGGATAGTTGCACTTTCATCACATCGTTAGGAGAATGATGTGATGGACAAGACCCAATACTAAGCATAGCTCAAAGATCGTGTAGTTCATTTGCTATAGCTTTTCCGAATGTCAAGTATCATTTCCTTAGACCATGAGATTGTGCAACTCCCGGATACCGTAGGAGTGCTTTGGGTGTGCCAAACATCACAACATAACTGGGTGACTATAAAGGTACACTACGGGTATCTCCGAAAGTGTCTGTTGGGTTGGCACGAATGGAGACTGGGATTTGTCACTCCGTATGACGGAGAGGTATCTCTGGGCCCACTCGGTAATGCATCATCATAATGAGCTCAATGTGACCAAGTGGTTGATCACGAGATCATGCATTACGGTACGAGTAAAGTGACTTGCCGGTAACGAGATTGAACGAGGTATTGGGATACCGACGATCGAGTCTCGGGAAAGTAACGTACCGATTGACAAAGGGAATTGTATACGGGATTGATCGAATCCTCAACATCATGGTTCATCCGATGAGATCATCGAGGAGAATGTGGGAGCCAACATGGGTATCCAGATCCTGATGTTGGTTATTGACCGGAGAGTCGTCTCGGTCATGTCTGCGTGTCTCCCGAACCCGTAGGGTCTACACACTTAAGGTTCGGTGACGCTAGGGTTGTTGAGATATTAGTATACGGTAACCCAAAAGTTGTTCGGAGTCTCGGATGAGATCCCGGACGTCACGGGGAGTTCCGAAATGGTCTGGAGGTGAATATTTATATATAGGAAGTCAAGTTTCGGCCATCGGGAAAGTTTTGGGGGTAATCGGTATTGTACCGAGACCACCGGAAGGGTTCCGGGGGTCCACCGGGTGGGGCCTCCTATCCCGGAGGGCCCCATCG
>NC_041390.1:541495825-541552083 GCF_002162155.2 Triticum dicoccoides
CTCTACTGGGATGGTGCGCCCCCCTTGGGCCTTCCCCTGCGCCTAGGGTTGTAAACCCTAGGGGTGGGGGCGCCCCACTTGGCTTGGGGGGCACTCCACCCCCTTGGCCGTCGCCCCCCCCCCTTGGAGATTGCATCTCCTAGGGCCAGCGCCCCCCTAGGGGTCCTATATATAGTGGGGGGAGGGAGGGCAGCCTCACCCTAGCCCCTGGCGCCTCCCTCTCCCTCCCGTGACACTCCTCCCTCTCCCTGAGCTTGGCGAAGCTGTCACAGCCCTAGTTTTGGCCTTGCTTGTCTTTGCACCATCATCTTGCATCATGTTTAAATTTCTCAGAAACTTGAAATGGGGATGATCAAACCCTAGCAGCAAATGGAATTCAATTAGGTTCAACTAAAATAAATTCCAAGAACCCAAAATGGTCTTAGAAAAATGTTCATGATTTTTTTAGATGCTGGAAACAGCAACCAGAGGTGATGCACATTTTTCCTAGCCATCTTGGATTTTACCTCAACACATATTGTATTTGATTGGGGCTCCAAAACATTGCTATAAATATTTTGACAGCTCCAAATATTCTGAGAATATTGAGGGACACTGGATTAATTCAGAGAGTTCCCAAAAAAATATTTTCATAATTATATAAAATGATTTGGTGTTAAACTAAATCAAAACAGAGGCAAACAAATAGAAAAACAAAAACAAAAAAGGCCTACCTGGACTTACCTGGCCGGCCCAGTGGCCAGCCCAAGAGGCCCACACGCCAGTCACCCCTAACCTCCTGCCAGTAGGCAGGAGGGCGTGTGGCCGTGGCGCGCGCACACACGCTCGGCCAGCTCCTGGTTGCCGCTGTTGCTGGGGACGGCTTTGAGCGCCACGACACCCCCTGGAGACCCCTCACTCCTCTCCCTCACTCTCTGCTCTCTCCCTCTCCCTCTAGTCTCTTCCCCGAGCGGAGCTCATTGTCGTCGCTCGTCACCACCGCGGCCACCGTGCCCCCGCCGACTCACTAGCGTGCCCATCGGCTCCGCCTCATCACCACACGTCGACAAGCCAACGACCACGACCTCGGGAGCCCCTCATCGCTGGCATCTTCGTCGTCATCAAGCTTCAGCACCGATGACCGCCGACGTCGATTCGCTTGCTCCAGTCCCTCCCCGGCCTCGCCGTTGCCTCTACCGGATTCGCCGTGAGCCCCTGCCTCTTTCCCCTCTCTCCCCGTGCTCGCCCGTGCCTTCTAGCCCCCCTGGCCATCGGAGCCGACAGCTCCTCGCCGCCGGTCATGTCACCACCGCGACTAGGCCATGCAAGCACGTGTCCGAACCCACCACTGCACTCAAAGCACTCCCAAGAGCTGAGCACACCCACCAGATCTTCATGCCGTGCTCCGTAGCCCCGGTTCGGTGTACGCCCGAACTCCGGCGGCCGCAAGAGAGCTCACCGCCGTTGACTCCGTCCATCCCCACTCGAACCACGACCACCCGCAGATGCACCCCGCTCCCCTCTTTCAAACACGCCCTTCCGCGCGTCAAATGGTGGCCTGTAGGCTAAACCCGAGCCACTCCAGTGCGCCTCCGCTGCGTTTGGTTCGCCGTCGGCGGAACTCCGGCGAGGGTGACATGGCAGATTACTTAGGGCTAGTAACGCACTTAGTCGACACCTAGTGACACTGACAGCAGGGCCTCACCGACTAATTAAACTTAGATTAGTTTTGTTTAGTATTAACTAATCACAGTGGCCCCACGCGTCAGCATTGACCATGCTGTCGTGGCCATTGACTGGGTCCACATGTCTGTGACCCTAACTAGCACCGTGACACTGACCAGTGGGACCCACTAGTCAGGTTGGACTTGGACCCTCTCCGTTGACCTGCTGACATCACACCAACGTCATGCTGACACAGTAAGTCATTTTTTAGTTTTAAAATAATTCAGAAAATTCCAAAAATTAGTATAAACTTCAAAAAATCATAGGAAATTATCTATAACTCCAAATAAGATAAATTATATATGAAAAATTATCAGAAAAATTCAAGGAATCCATCTGTACCATTTTCATGCATGTTTGAGCAAGTTAACCTCACTGTTTAGGATGAAACATGATTAGGGCAAATTTCATAATAGATTTGGAGTTGGAATTTGATATAGTTCTGAATTCCACTTCAATTAAAATGACTTTCTGTTGTTTTAGCCCAAAACACATTCATATTGCCATGTCATAGCATGCATCATATTGTTGCATATCGTCATGGGTTGATTGTGCTCTTTCTCAGTTGCCGGTGTTTGTCCCCCCTCAGTAGACGTTGATCCAGCGATGAATTCGATGACACCGATGAAGAGCTATACTATCTTCAGAAGTGCCAGGCAAGCAAAACCCCCTTGTTCATTCTGATACAATCCCACTCTCCCGCTCCTGCTCTCTTTTACTGCATTAGGACAATAACGACTCAACTGTTACATGCTGCGGTAGCTAAACCCTTTCCTCTGCATGACCTGTCATTGCCACAGTAAATAGATGAAACCCACTAGGATGAGTAGGAGTTGTTTGAGCCCTGATGTGCCTACTCATTCATGCCTGTTTTTCATGCCTGCTACTGCTTAGAGTTGAGTCAGGTCTGATTCATCGGGGATGAATTGGAATGGTGATGAACATGTCCTACTGTGTGTGAGCTAAGTATGTGAACACGATTTGGTAAAGGTAGCGGTGAGAGGCCATGTAGGAGTACATGGTGGGTTGTCTCATTGCAGCCGTCCTCAGGAACTGAGTTCTGTGTTTGTGATCCATGAAGAGTTACTACCACACATTGGGCTCCGGGCGCTCCAAGCTCTCTCGACTTATTAATCAACTCGATCTTTGTCCAGGAGTTGCAATTAGTTCCTGGTGTTTGTAGGTAGTGTTAGTAGTCTACCAAGTGGCACCCAGTACAGGTGGGCTTGGGACAGACTAGGCATAGTGGCACGGTGTACCAAGTGGCACCCAGATGGTGGGCTTGGGAACCCTGCACACATCGTTTGGGGCCATGAGCGACACCCCGGCCGGATCTCCTTGCGGATGGAACCCGAATAGGCGATAAACCTAGACTAGAGACTTGTTGGTTAGTCAGGTCGTGGCCGACACCCTCGCCCGGCTTCCGCTTGAAGGTTGCCGAGGTACATGACGTGTACAGGGCGGTAAGTGGCGAGAGCGTGTGTGAAGAAGTACACCCCTGCAGGGTTATCATTATCTATTCGAATAGCCAGATTCCTCGGATATGGAAACTTGGACCCCTTGCATAGTTCATAGACAAGTGAAAGTGGATACTCTAAAATGCGCAAGATAAGCGTGAGTGCTATGGATGGCGTTCTCGTAGGGAGACGGGAGCGGATCCATAGTGGTGTATTGGTATGCTGAATATGTGGACTCGTGTGCGCCACCTCAAACGATTTACTTGCAGTCGTAGTTCAGGTTAGCCACTGAGTCAAAGCTGGCTTGCTGCGGTTAAACTCCACCACCCCCTTTGTTGATACTGATGCATATGTAGTTAGTTCTGATGTAAGTCTTGCTGGGTACATTTGTACTCACGTTTGCTTATTTTATGTTTTGCAAAGACGTCAGTCTCGCTAGTAGTTCCGTGTGGACTTCGATGTTTAGCTTGATACCTCAGCTACGATCTTGTGCCCTCAGCAGGATCTGGTAGATAGTCAGGCTTCTCAGCCTTTTTCATTTATAGATGTCTGTACTCAGACATGTTAAGCTTCTGCATGTGCTCTGATTGTATGCAATGATTGTTGGGTCATGGGACCCATGTTTGTAATATCTCGCTCCTTGGAGCCTAATGAATAGATACTCTGAGTCATAGAGTCTTGTTGTGATGCCATGTTGTATTGCACATATTAAGCATATTGCATGTATGATTGAAATGCTTGCTATGTGTGGGATCCGACAACCTAGTTCTTTATCCTTGGTAGCCTCTCTTATGGGGAAATGTAGTCTTGTGCTTCCATGAGCCATAGTAGTCCGCTACAGCCCGGTTCACCGGAGTCCTGCTAGCCCAGCACTACTGCTTCGGAACACTTGACTGGCCGGCATGTGATTCACTTCGTTCCTGTGTCTGTCCCTTCGGGGAAATGTCACGCAGTGACATCCGGAGTCCTGCCTAGCCTGCTACAGCCCAGGTTCCTGGAGTCCTGTTAGCCCAGTGCTACAGCCCAGATTCGCACGCTGCTGACCGACATGCTCGATGTTGATTCATGTATGCCTGTCCCCGTAAGTTAGTGCCACTTTGGGTTCACGACTAGTCATGTCGGCCCGGGTTCTCTGTCATATGGATGCTAGTGACACTATCATATATGTGAGCCAAAAGGCGCAAACGGTCCCGGGCCATGGTAAGGCGACACCCGTGGGAATACCTTGCGTGAGGCCGCAAAGTGATATGAGGTGTTACATGCTAGATCGGTGTGACTTAGAATCGGGGTCCTGACAGAAGCCCTGCCGAGATCACCGTTGCTTCCACCACCACGCCGTCGTGCTGCTGGATCTTCATCAACTTCTCCTCCCCCCTTGCTGGATCAAGTTGGAGGAGACGTCTTCCCAACCGTACGTGTGTTGAGTGCGGAGGTGCCGTCCGTTCGGCGCTAGGTTATCGGTGATTTGGATCACGACGAGTATGACTCCATCAACCCCGTTCTCTTGAACGCTTCCGCGCGCGATCTACAAGGGTATGTAGATGCACTCCCCTCTCCCTCGTTGCTAGATGACTCCATAGATTGATCTTGGTGATGCATAGAAAATTTTAAAATTCTGCTACGTTCCCCAACAGTGGCATCATGAGCCAGGTTTATGCATAGTTTCTATGCACGACTAGAACACAAAGCAGTTGTGGGCGTGGATATTGTCAACTTGCTTGCTGTTACTAGTCTTATCTTGATTCGGCGACATCGTGGGATGAAGCGGCCCGGACCGACCTTACACGTACGCTTACGTGAGACTGGTTCCACCGATTAACATGCACTAGTTGCATAAGGTGGCTAGCGGGTGTCTGTCTCTCCCACTTTAGTCGGATCGGATTCGATGAAAAGGGTCCTTATGAAGGGTAAATAGAAATTGGCATATCACATTGTGGTTTTGGCGTAGGTAAGAAACATTCTTGCTAGAAACCTATAGCAGCCACGTAAAAACTTGTAACAACAATTAGAGGACGTCTAACTTGTTTTTGCAGCATGTGCCATGTGATGTGATATGGCCAAAAGGATGTGATGAATGATATATGTGATGTATGAGATTGATCATGTTCTTGTAATAGGAATCACGACTTGCATGTCGATGAGTATGACAACCGGCAGGAGCCATAGGAGTTGTCTTTATTTATGACCTGCGTGTCAACATAAACGTCATGTAATTACTTTACTTTATTGCTAAAGCGTTAGCCATAGTAGTAGAAGTAATAGATGATGAGACAACTTCAAGAAGACACGATGATGGAGATCATGGTGTCATGCCGGTGACAACGATGATCATGGAGCCCCGAAGATGGAGATCAAAAGGAGCAAATGATATTGGCCATATCATGTCATTGTTTGATTGCATGTGATGTTTATCATGTTTTACATATTATTTGCTTAGAACGACGGTAGATTAAATAAGATGATCCCTCGTAATAATTTCAAGAAAGTGTTCCCCCTAACTGTGCACCATTGCGAAGGTTTGTTGTTTCGAAGCACCACGTGATAATCGGGTGTGATAGATTCTAACGTTCGAATACAACGGGTGTAAGCCAGATTTACACACGCAATACACGTAGGTTGACTTGACGAGCCTAGCATGTACAGACATGGCCTCGGAACACAGAAGACCGAAAGGTCGAGCATGAGTCGTATAGAAGATACGATCAACATGAAGATGTTCACCGATGTTGACTAGTTCGTCTCACGTGATGATCGGACATGGCCTGGTTGACTCCGATCATGTTTCACTTAGATGACTAGAGGGATGTCTATCTGAGTGGGAGTTCATTGAATAATTTGATTAGATGAACTTAATTATCATGAACTTAGTCTAAAATCTTTACAATATGTCTTGTAGATCAAAAGGCCCACGTTGTCCTCAACTTCAATGCGTTCCTAGAGAAAACCAAGCTGAAAGATGATGGCAGCAACTATACGGACTGGGTCTGTGTAAGTGCATCTAGTGCCTCTTAGTGATTTTGGTGTATTGAAGACTTATAGGTTATGGGACTAATGCGTGTGTGAGTGTACACATGTCTATAAGTCTATGAGGAGTTTGATATTTACAGGAAAAGTCGACCCCTAAAAATTAATATCCTCGACTGAAGATTTTGGTATTTCTGAAGACTTTCATGAAGACTTTGGAAGTGAAGAAATTGGTGTGTCTGTGAAGACTTGATATTCATGCGAGGAATATGAAGCTTGAAGACTTTTGTTTTCATAGTTTTGTTTTTCTCTTTCTTGAGTCATAGGAAACACCGTACTGTTAAAGGGGGTCGAGGAAATACTAAGGAAAAATTTCCATGTGATGCTCAACTCAAAATCCTACACCTACCAATCCCTTCGAGTGAAGCCATTGGAAATCTCATACAGTTCAGTCAATTTCTTCAGTGACAGAGACGAAGTTCTTCTGGTCTCTGAGGAATTTGTCTTGACTGAGGAGTTAGGAATTCGCCAGTGCGGATTGCCTACAGAGTGAGGAACGTGATAGCCCTGAGGATTTTGCTACTCCAAATTCCGACCGTTGCTGTGCTATGCGCCAGCTGTTCCAAAATATCTATCCACCTAACGATCATATCATTGAAGGGCATTTATGTCTTATCATGTCGGGCTGCTCCCTAGGCTATAAATAGCCGCCCCCTACAACCACTAGCTGGTTGGCTGCTCTGAGATAAACTGACACTTGTCATTTGAGAGCAACCCATCCTCCGAGGACTTTGAGCAAAAATCATCAAGTGAGGAAAAACCAAAAACCCAAAACCCAAACACCTACAAACCCCAAGTGATTGAGCATCACTGAAGAGATTGATCCTGAGTGGATCCGACGCTTGTTACCTTTGAAGACTGTGCTTCTTCCAGACGGTTAGGCTTCATGGTCTAGAGCATCCAAGAGGAATTGTGGATCGTCGGGTGATCAAGTTTGTGAAGGTTTGGAAGTCGCCTGAAGACTTACCACGAGTGATTGGACGAGGTCTATGTGACCTTAGTTCAAGGAGAATATGGTGAGGACTGGGTGTCTTGGACTAAGTGTCCTTGACTGGGTGTCGGGGACTGTGTGTCCTCGAGTTTAAATACTCAGCCGCTCCAACCAGTCGTACAACTGAGACAGCAGTTGGAACTGGTCTACCAAATCATTGTCTTCACTGAGCTTACTGGTTCTATTTCCTCAACTCTTTCATTTCCTCATAACTGTGTTGTATGTTTGTTCATATCTGTGTTTGAAGACTTTGACTGAAGACTTTCTCAATTTCCTCAGTTCAATTTCTTCAGTCTGTTTGTCTTCATCCTGTGTTATCCTGTGATTACGCTTCCTGTACTCTGTGCCTGTCTTCATTTCATCATGATGACTACGCTTGTATTCTGTTATG
The DNA here is from genome assembly GCF_002162155.2 of Triticum dicoccoides. Taxonomy (NCBI): domain Eukaryota; kingdom Viridiplantae; phylum Streptophyta; class Magnoliopsida; order Poales; family Poaceae; genus Triticum; species Triticum dicoccoides. The sequence continues at coordinate 541,503,393 of NC_041390.1, forward strand.
TTTACCTTTGAGTACATATTCCGCTGCTAGTAGTTCTTCGCTAAGGAATTTCCTCACCGGCAAATTCCTCAGTGAAGAATTTCATAAAAATCGCCTATTCACCCCCCTCTAGTCGACATAACGCACTTTCAATTGGTATCAGAGCAAGGTACTCCCTTGTTCTGTGTGATTTTGGTTTAACCGCCTGGAGTTTTAGTTATGTCGACCGCAGGTATGATCAAGGTCTCTGCTGGGTGTCCTACCTTCGATGGGAGGGACTACCCCTACTGGAAGAATAAGATGCGAATGCATCTTGAAGCAATTGATAACGATCTCTGGTATGTTGTGGAAAATGGTGTTCCCTTAGTCACACCTTCTCTGAATGCTGCCGATGTGAAGAGATTCAAGCAACTCGACTCTCAAGCGAAGAATATCATATGTGGCCATCTGAGCAAAGGACAGTATGGCAGAGTGAGTGCTTTGGAAACAGCGAAGCTTACCTGGGACAGGTTGTCCAAAGTAAATGAAGGAGTCTCAACTCAGCATGACTCTCGAGTTGATGTTCTTCGCAATCTCTTCAACCGCTTCAAAAGACTCGACAATGACAATGTACAACAAACCTTCGATCGCCTCACTGACATCTCAAATGAGCTTCAAGCACTTGGTGGCACTGACATCACCGACCATGAGGTGGTGAAGAAATTGCTGAGATCGCTTGATTCCTCATTTGACACTCTGGCATTGATGATACAAGAACGTGCTGATTACAAGTCACTTGATCCCGCTGATATTCTCGAGAGGCTAAATACTCATGAGTTCTAACTTGCTGAAAAGAGAGATCTCTATGGTTCAAGCTATGGCAGAACACGTGCACTGAAGGCCAAGGCAGTATCTGAGTCCGAAGATGAAGACTCTGGTAGCAGCCTTGGTGAACTGAGCCATGATCTAGCTCTGCTCGTGAAGAAGTTCCAAAAGTTCTCAAGACATGGTCGCCTTGGAAGATCCTCAAGGAGCAATGATTCCTCATCCAGTGACTACAAGAAGAGGCTCTGTCACAAATGCAAGAAACCTGGACATTTCATTCAAGATTGTCCTCAGTGGGAAAAGGAATCAAAGAAGAAGAAATACAAGGATTACAGTTCTGATGATGCGAAGAAAAAGTAGAAATCCACAAAATCCTCATCATCAAAATCCTCAAAGCCTTCATATCACAAGAAGAGCATCTCCAAGAAGGCCAGGGCATTCATTGGCAAGGAAATGCACTCTGAGGCTGAATCTGAAGAAAATGAGGAAGAGGAGTCATCTGAGGAGTCCGAATCCGGAGTGGCAAGCCTTGCTCTCGCTACTGCATTCGTCTGCAAGTCTATCTTAAACACTAAGGAAAATTACCTCACCAACAAGGCTGATGAAGGGGATGATGACTACGCTCCCACCTATTGCTTCATGGCAAAGGGTGCCAAGGTAATCAAATATACCTCTCTGAATCAAGTGAGAATGAATCTGATGAAAACCTTAAGCCCAACTATTCTAAACTTGCTAAGATTGCTATAAAACAACAAAGGGCTTTAGAAAAGGTTCGAAACATGCTAAATAAAAGTGATGATATGTTGGGTGAAGAAATGGATCGCACTGAAACTTTGACTGAAAATCTTCAGAGACTTCAGTCCAAGCTTGACAAACTTCAAAGTCATCATAACACTCTCTTATCGGATCATGAGAAGCTTTCTTATGAATTTCTTCAAAGAAAGCAAGACCTTGAGAAGCTAAGAGTGAATTATGAAGATCTTCAGAAGGAGCGCGATTCATTACTTGCTCAACAAATCAGCGCATCTCAGGAAGAATTTGTTCCTCCATGCTTGAAGTGCATTGAACGTGAATCTGCTATTCTTCACCTGAATCTCAAATGCTACTAATGTTTCAAATTCTTCACATGCCTCTGCTATCACTAATTCCTCATCTGAGGACATTGCTAGTATCACTGACGATGCAGGGCTGAAGGAATTGTACACGACAGGCATGTACAAAAGCCTCAAAGGGCATCAGGCTCTTTGTGATGTGCTTAAAAAGCAGATCCTCAACAGGAACCCTAGGAAAGAGGGTATCGCCTTTGAGAGGAAAATCAATGCTGATGGTACATATTGGAAGCCCGAGCAGTACCCCAAAACTACATGGGTTGCTGCAAAGGGACCTCCAGTTGATCCATCTAACTTATCTGGATTTGCATGTGAATCTCCTCATTCTGATGATGAGTCAATTGACTCCAACTATAAACTGTTCAAAAATCAGAATGGTGAAGTATTTGTTAGATATGTTGGCACTAACTGTAGGAACGGCTCCCCTACGAAGAAAATCTGGGTTCCCAAAAGATGCCTTGAAAATCTTCAGGTGAATGTCATCATGATGCCACCTGTGAAGAATAGGAACCCAAGATCAAATTCTTCATATGGATTTAAGTCCTCATACGGACCAAATTCCTCATATGGATCAAAGTCCTCATATGAACATCATCGTGCTAACCCGTCTGTTTCGCAGGGAAGATCTAAGGATTATGGATATGTGCATTATTCTTCAAATCATTATGTCCATAAGTCCTCAAAGAATTTCTCTGCTTACTCTTATGCTTACTCTAACCCCTCTTATGTGAAACGAAATGGATTGGCTTCTATGCCATCCTTCTCGTATGGAGCTCGCAGAATGATGAACTCTTTGCCACCCCTTCAGATGTGGGTGGTGAAGAAACAGAACTAATCTCTTCTGCAGGGTCAGGTCTCCAGACGCACATAATCGTCTGAAGAATTTGCTGGAGACCTGAGCATGCCTGAAAGGACGCATGCTAATCATGAAGAAATGAACTTTCATTTCTCACGTCCTCATATTGCTTTATCAGTTCTTTTACTTGATGAAATTGATCTGATGAATTGATGTCATATTCTTCACTAATGAAGTATATGAGTTTGTAAGTTGCACTAATTCATCTGCAGGATGATCAACCCAAAGCCACTGAGTGGGTCCTCGATAGTGGATGTATAAACCACATGACTGGTGACAAGAATATATTGATGGATGCTCCATTATCACCATCGCATCTGAAGCATATCATCTTTGCTGACAAAGGCAAAAGTCAGGTATTGGGTCTAGGTAAGGTTTTGTTTACAAAGGATCGACACATGGACAAAGTCATGCTTGCTGAGTCCTTAGGATACAACCTTATGTCTGTCTCAATGCTTTGTGATCTTGATATGGTTGTTGTCTTTGGCAAGTACCGTTGTGTTGTGGTTATGGAAGCTGACAATTCCAAAGTCTTCTAAGGCTTTAGGAGAGGAGACCTGTATATTGTTGATTTCTCTACAGGACCACAACCTGCCGTGTGCTTGCTTGCAAAAGCTTCAGAAGGCTGGCTCTGGCATCGACGACTTGGTCATGCAGGCATGCGGAATTTGCACACGCTTGCGAAGAAGAAGCATGTCATTGGCATCAAGAATGTAAAATTCCTCAAGGATCATCTATGCGGAGCCTGTGAAGCTTGGAAGATGACCAAGGCCAAGCATCCAGCGAAGACTATCATGACCACCACTCGCCCATTTGAATTGCTTCACATGGATCTCTTTGGTCCTAATCATTATTCTGCTATTTCAAATGAAGCATCTCAATATGGCTTCATTATTATTGACGATTATTCTCGTTACACATGGGTACACCTTGTTACTTACAAACATGAAGTGCAGGAAGTCTTCAAACAATTTTCCTCGAGGGCCTGAACCAACTTTGGTGTGAAGATCAAGCACATCAGAAGTGACAATGGCACTGAATTCAAGAATTCTGGTCTCGATGACTATCTTGATGAACTTGGTATTACTCATGAGTTATCTACTCCTTACACTCCTCAGCAGAATGGCGTCGTGGAGCGCAAGAACAGGACTCTTGCTGAGATGGCTCGCACTATGCTTGATGAATACAAAACGCCTCGTCGTTTCTGGACTGAGGCAATTGATACTGCGTGCCACATCATTAACAGAGTATATCTTCACAAATTCTTCAAAAAGACTGCCTATGAACTCCTCACTGATAAGAAACCCAATGTAAGTTATTTCAAAGTCTTCGGTGCTAAATGTTGGATTAGAGATCATCATCACAACTCAAAATTTGCACCGAAAGCACATGAAGGTTTTATGCTTGGTTACGGAAAGGACTCGCACACCTACAGAGTCTTCAACAACGTTCTTCACAAAGTTGTTGAAACTGTAGATGTGCGGTTCGATGAAACTAATGGCTCGCAAAGAGAGCACCTACCTACTGTGATAGATGAACCAGCACCTGAGGAAACTATCAAGTTCAAGGCTACTGAGGATGTCATTCCTACTGAAGAATCTGCTGAAGAATTCATTCCAGAACGTGAAGAACATCGAGCTAATGCACCTCAAGAAAATGGTGCTGAAGAAAACGCTGATCAAATTCTTCAACGACAACCAGCTCATCCTCGCATTGCAAAAGAAGTGCAAGTTGAAAAGATCATCAATGACATGAAACGCCAGGTCCTCTCACATGCTCAAAAGCTTCACATTTGTCTAACTTTTGTGGGCAGTATGCTTTTGTCTCTATTACAGAGCCCACTAAGGTAGATGAAGCATTTCTGGAGCCTGAGTGGATTCAGGCCATGCAAGAAGAATTACATCAGTTCGATCTCAACAATGTCTGGGAACTGGTCAAACGTCCAGATCCTCGCAAGCACAATATCATCGGCACAAAGTGGATCTACCGCAACAAGCAAGATGAAAATGGCCTTGTGGTGAGGAATAAGGCACGGCTTGTAGCTCAAGGCTACACATAGGTTGAAGGAATTGATTTCGATGAAACTTTTGCGCCTGTTGCTAGACTTGAGGCTATTCGCATATTACTTGCTTATGCTAACCATCATGATATCACTCTATATAAAATGGATGTGAAAAGTGCATTCGTCAATGGTAAGCTTGAGGAAGAAGTATATGTTGCTCAACCCCCAGGTTTTGAAGATCCAAAGAATCCTGACAAAGTCTTCAGACTCAACAAGGCTCTCTATGGCCTCAAGCAGGCCCCACGGGCTTGGTATGATACTTTGAAGGAACTCTTCATGAAGAAAGGCTTCAAACCCGGTTCACTCGACCCTACTCTTTTTACTAAATCTTATGATGGTGAATTGTTTGTGTGGCAAGTATATGTTGATGATATTATCTTTGGCTGTACTGACCAATGTTATAGTGATGAATTTGCCTATATGATGACTGAAGAATATCAAATGTCTAGTATGGGAGAGTTGAACTTCTTCTTAGGTCTTCAAATTCGTCAACAACACAATAGCATATTCATATCTCAGGAGAAATACCTCAAGGATGTATTGAGGAAATTCGGCATGCAAGATTGCAAAGGCGTCAAAATTCCTATGCCCACAAATGGCCATCTGTGAACTAATGAAAATGGTATTGACTTCGATCATAAGGTATACCTCTCCATGATAGGTTCCTTATTATACTTATGTGCATCTAGGCCAGATATAATGCTTAGTGTTTGCATGTGTGCCCGATTTCAAGCTGCACCGAAGGAATCACACCATAAGGCTGTGAAGCATATTCTTCGATATCTAGCTCACACACCAACACTTGGATTATGGTACCCCAAGGGCTCGGCTTTTGATCTTGTTGGATATTCTGACTCTGACTATGCTGGTGATCGTGTGGATCGCAAGTCAACATCTGGTACATGTCATTTCCTCGGACGATCTTTGGTCTGTTGGTCCTCGAAGAAACAGAACTGCGTATCACTATCTACTGCTGAAGCTGAGTACATTGCCGCTGGTTCTTGCTGTGCCCAATTGCTATGGATGAAGCAAACTCTCAAGGACTACAACGTCAACACGAAGAATGTGCCTCTCTTATGTGACAATGAGAGTGCCATCAAGATTGCTCACAACCCAGTTCAGCACTTGAAGACAAAGCACATTCAGATTCGTCATCATTTTCTTCGTGATCATGTGTTGAAGGGAGACATTTCTATTGAGCATGTGAAGACTGAAGAACAGCTAGCCGATATCTTCACAAAGCCCTTGGATGAGAAGAGATTTAGCAAGTTGCGGTGTGAGCTAAATATCCTAGAATCTTCGAATGTTCTGTGAAAAGGACACTCATCCTAACACTTATGCAAAATTGATGACTTAGATGTGCAACACATGAAAAAATGTTTTACTTCAATCAATGAAGAATAACACTCTTAGTGTGAAGAAATTAACGAAGAATTTGATTCTCAGAACCCTACGATAATTGTACGCGGTGTCTGAAATCATCATTCTTATACGGTGGGTCACGCCACCACCAAAAGTTGAAATTCTTCAAATTATACATATTCTTCAACTTTGCATAGTCTTCACTGGTTCCGTCGTTTTTCTTCATTGGCTATATATATATATATATATATATATATATATATATATATATATATATATATATATATATATATATATATATAAGTGAATGTGATCGGACCCTTCCCCTCTATGCTATACTCAACCCAATCTGTTCACAAATTCTTCATGTGCGTTCTATTTGAAACTCGTTCAAAATCTTCACTGTGTCCTTGTCAGCTGAAGAAATTGCGAACGGAACTTTAAAATCTATCTTATCTAAATTTTCGGCTTTGCCACTCAAACCGTTCCGCATCCCACGATACACTTATCCACTCACCCACGATCTAACACGATCTCCACCTCTCACTACATGGGTGACACATGTCATGCGAATGAGAAGGGTTTGGGGCACGTTCGTCCAATTTCTTCGGGCGAGCAGTTTTTCACCGTGGCTATAATACCCCTCCTTCACTTCCTCACTTCTTTTACTCCGCTCGACCTCTCTCTCCAGCTCGAGCTTCTCAAACCCTAGCGCGGCCGCTACTTCATCGCCGCCAGTGAGGAAGAGCTTCACTGCCTCGACCTCGTCGCCGACGTACTCGCACCGACCGTGGACATCTTCACTCCGCCGCCGCCGTAGCTGTCTTCCTCCGCCAAGTTAGGGCGTGGAAGATCTGCATAGACAAACTTCACATCTCCTCACTCCAGTTCGTCGTCTTCTTCGTCCAGGGTAAATAAAAGTTACTTTTACTGCCCTCATTGATTCGAATGATTATCTACAAAATCTTCAAAAGTGTTTTTCTTCATATATTCACACACTGAACACCTCACAAAGTCATCTGTTCTTGATTCATTTCTCTAAGCATCATTTTTCTTCAAGATTCCTCAATTGTGTGGATCTTCGATCTATACAACTCTGGAACCTAAGACAAAGAACGCTTAGTGAAAATCTTCAAGACTCATCTGGTCAAATTCCTCAAACTTGTTCTTTTTGAAAAATCTTCTGAGAACGCATATGACCTCTCCAAATTCCTCGCAACTATACTCTGTTCACAGGTATATATGTCTGCTGCTGAATCACTAGGTTCTCATCAACTTAACTCATTTGTAGCGTTCCTCAAAGAAAAGTTGCATACTTCTTCAGAGAATTCGATTGTTCAAATTCCTCAACTGAAGAAAATGGCTGATGGTAAAAGGCCACAGAAGGGAGGAAAGAGGCCTGAGGTAAATACAGCGTTTGAAATCCCTGATGACATATATGCTGGGTACTGCACACCTACTAAGGAAACCAAGAATGAGCGCAAAGTGCGCATTCAGAAGATAGAGAGGAGATGGGCAAGAGAATGGAGGGAGTACAGATATGTCACTCCTAAGTACATGAAGAAATTCGCACTCAATCCTCCATGCCCAAGAGCACCAATGGCACCTGGCCAAATTGCTGATCCCACCAGCCTCAAGCGCGGTGAGGACTATCCTGATGAATGGGCCAAGCGCCAAGCCAAGTTGGCCAAGCAAGCCAGAGAAGCAGTGAAGAAATTCAATGAAGACTCTGCTGCTGCCTCTGCTGAGGCGTTTGCTATCAAGCCAAAGAAGGCTATGTCAAAGAAGCCTGCGCGCAAGCCAAGTGCTTCACCAACAATGCCCTCAAGGCCAAGTTCATCAGCAATGCCCTCACGGCCAGAATCCTCAAAGCCCTCACGGCAAATTCCTCATGCTGCTCCTGCTCCTTCAAAATCCTCAGCACCTCCTCCAAAGTCCTCAGCTGTTCCGACAAAGTCCTCAGCACCTGCGCATCTGGCCTCGTGCCAAAGGACTGCAGGCATCTCCATTGCCTCTGGTGTCTCAGCAAGCTCCTCAGCTGCACCAAATTCTTCAGCTGCCCCCTCACTACTGAAGACAAAGGCCACTGCTGGACGAGGTCTGCGCCCAAGTCCTCAAAAGAATCAAGTCACTTTCCAAGTGTCGTCTGATGAAGACAAAGCTGATGATGATGAACTTGCCAAAATCATCAGAGACAGGCAAGTCAGGGCCGCTAGAGCCAAAGGATCTAAGGTGCCACTGCTTTTGGATCCCAAGTTGATCCTCGACTACATTGATGTTTGGCACAAGGACCCCAACACTCCCATGCCTGACTTCAAGCTGACTCCTGGCCAAAGTCACATGCTAACCCACTTCATTCAAGAAGAAAAGTGGAAATTTGAGAAGGCCAGGCAGATCAAGAAGGCCTAGTACAAGAAAGAGAAATTTCTGAAGAACAACATTGTCACCATGACAACTGATGGACTTGTAAAAATCCAATCTGAAATCAAAACCCTCAGCGATGACTTCAAAGCCTACTATGCTGATTGGCAAGGAGCCAAAGTTAGATTTGTAAAGATAACTGAACAGTTCACTTCAAATGTTGCTACCCCAACGCAACAGGAAATTCCTCAGGCTGAAGCATCTGCTGCTGCACCAGCTTCAACTCCAATCCTTCCATCTGCATCAGATGTGAAGAAGACCAAGGCTGCAGAGCGTGCTGCAGTGGAGAAAAGGAAAGCATCAGCTGCTTCATATTCTTCATCTCTGAAGAAAATGAAGCCTCTGACAAGTTCATTTGCACATCCGATTGATGTTGTTCCCATCTCAACCAGGCCATCAAAGGACCTTGTTCCTTTTGATGAAGAATATGTGATCCCCAGCGGATCTGATGAAGAAACTCCTTCTGCTACTTCGTCTGAACCATTGGATGAAGAAATTGAAGTGGATGCAATCCCTTCAACACCTATCACCTCCTCGCCTATGCCTCAGTTCACAGCTGAAGAGGCTGGCGTTGAAGAAATGGAAGATGAAGATGTGGACATTGGCTGCTCCACACCCGTAATCAGTGATGAATTCTGGGAAAGTCAGCATCCAAACTCTCCAATGTTCACCCCTCTACAGCAAATTCCTCAGTCCCCCACACAAACTGTTCACATGGGCTCTGAAGAAACTCATCACACTGCATCTGTCCATGAGGAAATTCCAGCCACTAGCGCTGAAGAAACTGCTGCTGCTGAACAACCAATAACGGAGATTGCCACTGAGGAAGAACCACAAATTCCTCATCCTGAAGAACCTGTGATTGAGATTCCTGAGGTCGTGATGCAACTCAATGACACTCCTCTGCCGAAGCCAAAGGATCCATTCTCACGCAAACAAAAGTTCAAGGCTGATGATTTCTTCGGCGAGCACGTATTCTTCAAAGATTACAACCCATATGACTCTGCTCGCATTAGGAAGAGGCGTTTCTGGACTGCTAGTCAAGCCAATTTCTATTCCTCAGTGTTGTTCAACAAGGAGAAGATTTTCTACCATGAGCATATTCCTCACGGGGATATGGAATCTCTGCCGTGCTTCTCACAAGTCCTCAGTGTTCTTCACGATGCTGGACTGCTCAATTTTTGCTCTAACATCTGCGATTGGAATGAAGAACTGATTCTTCAATTCTATGCAACGCTGCACATCACCGGAAATGCTGAAGATGTGAATTCATGGGTGCTGGACTGGATGTCTGAAAACACTCACTACACTGCACCAGCCTCTGAATTGCTTCGTGCTCTACCACTTAGTCCTCCCCTTGAAGAAGCTCGCTGCATCTACAGTGAACCTGAGCTCACACATCATTACATGCAAGTGCTGACGAAGCCTTTGAAACCAGGTCAAACACCAAGAACCAAATTCCTTGTGAAGGAATTGTTGTACGTGCCCAGAACTGTCAGTCGTATTCTTACAAGGACAATCAGTCCCATCAAAGGCCACGACTCATCTGATGAGGAAATTGTTGGCATCATGAAGAATCTGGTATTCAACATCGTTCATGGCATTCATGTCAATTATCACGATTTCTTCATGAGGACTATGGCCAATGTTGCACTGTCTCCGTTTGAGCTGAAGCCTTATGCACCTTGGATCATAAGATTCCTCAGGACAAGGTCTTCACTCAACTACAAAGCTGATTTCCAGAATCATCTCAGCTACTTGCCCCAATTGAAGTCCTCAAGCAGACATATTCCTCAGTTGATGGAAAGGGCAAGGCACCAGCTGTAATTGATGAAGGCATTCATCCATTGGATGGTCAGTTTCGCAAAGCTGCATCTTATTCCACCAATGATGACTCTGCCACACATGACTCTGCCAATGCTCCCAAGTCCACTCCTCAAGCCACTGCTCCGTGCGTGATGACTGACCATGAACTTCTTCTTAGTCTTCACCAGAAGGTGGATCAAAATCACAAATGGGTTAAGCGTCAGTTTGGTTCACTTCTTCACAACATGACTGCCACACACAATGCAGTGAAGAAAAACCACTACTACCTCCATCAAGTCTTCGGTCGCACCTGGGCAATCCTGTCACATCTGTATGGTGAAGAAGATCTGAAGAACATGGGTCTTAATGAAGATTTTGACTGGTCTGCACCTCCACCGAAGAAATTCAAGAAGGTCAAGGTTCCTTCTCTGGTGGCCAGCTCATATTCTTCATCGCGCGACACTGATGAACATGAAGATTTGGACGACACTGCAGCAGGCCCTACTACAACAACCAACCCCAACAACGCTGGCGCTCCTTCACCAACTTGATTATCTTCAGGGGCGTTAGTCCTCAGTTTCGATCCTTTTGGTCATTCGGTGACAAAGGGGAGAAATTTGAGTTAGCCTTCAAGCGGGTCTATTTTAACGCCCATATACAATGTTTTTTTATCCGCTAAGTTACAACTCTCATTCTTCTGAAACTTTATTGGATTGACTTGTAATCTTAAACCCGATGGTGCTTTGATACTTTTGATGCACTGTGCTCTGACACTCTTGATGCACTATTCTGCATGCTTATTCCTCATTAATATTATTGCACGCATGCTGAATTTCATCAGGCACCATATTTCATCATGCATTTCAAATTCTTCATATCATATGTTAAATGCGTGTATGAATTACAAGATATAGGGGGAGATCTCCATGATTCAACTCTTCAAGTGTGCATTGATTCAAAAGCAAATTCCTCACTATGCACATCTTCAGGGGGAGTTCTTCTATATCTTGCAATCAAATTCCTCAATATCAGTATTTACACTTCATATGTTTATCCCCGTTGAAAACTTAACCTATATTGTCATCAAGCACCAAAAAGTGGGAGATTGTAAGTGCATCTAGTGCCCCTTAGTGATTTTGGTGTATTGAAGACTCATAGGTTAAGGGACTAATGCGTGTGTGAGTGTACACAGGTCTATAAGTCTATGAGGAGTTTGATATTTACAGGAAAAGTCGACCCCTAAAAATGAATATCTTCGACTGAAGATTTTGGTATTTCTGAAGACTTTCATGAAGACTTTGAAAGTGAAGAAATTGGTGTGTCCGTGAAGACTTGATATTCATGCGAGGAATATGAAGCTTGAAGACTTTCGTTTTCATAGTTTTGTTTTTCACTTTCTTGAGTCATAGGAAACACCGTACTGTTAAAGGGGGTCGAGGAAATACTAAGGAAAAATTTCCATGTGATGCTCAACTCAAAATCCTACACCTACCAATCCCTTCGAGTGAAGCCATTGGAAATCTCATACACTTCAGTCAATTTCTTCAGTGACAGAGACGAAGTTCTTCTGGTCTCTGAGGAATTTGTCCTGACTGAGGAGTTAGGAATCGCCAGTGTGGATTTCCTACACAGTGAGGAACGTGATAGCCCTGAGGATTTTGCTACTCAAAATTCCGATCGCTGCTGTGCTATGCGCCAGCTCTTACAAAATATCTATCCACCTAAGGTTCATATCATTGAAGGGCATTTATGTCTTATCATGTCGGGCTGCTCCCTAGGCTATAAATAGCCGCCGCCTACAACCACTAGCTGGTTGGCTGCTCCGAGAGAAACTGACACTTGTCATTTGAGAGCAACCCATCCTCCGAGGACTTTGAGCAAAAATCATCAAGTGAGGAAAAACCAAAAACCCAAAACCCAAACACCTACAAACCCCAAGTGATTGAGCATCACTGAAGAGATTGATCCTGAGTGGATCCGATGCTTGTTACCTTTTAAGACTGTGCTTCTTCCAGATGGTTAGGCGTCATGGTCTAGAGCATCCAAGAGGAATTGTGGATCGCCGGGTGACCAAGTTTGTGAAGGTTTGGAAGTCGCCTGAAGACTTACCATGAGTGATTCGACGAGGTCTGTGTGACCTTAGTTCAAGGAGAATACTGTGAGGACCGGGTGTCTTGGACTAAGTGTCCTTGACTGGGTGTCCGGGACTGTGTGTCCTCGAGTTTAAATACTCAGCCGCTCCAACCAGACGTACAACTGAGACAGCAGTTGGAACTGGTCTACCAAATCATTGTCTTCACCGAGCTTACTGGTTCTATTTCCTCAACTCTTTCATTTCCTCATAACTGTGTTGTATGTTTGTTCATATCTGTGTTTGAAGACTTTGACTGAAGACTTTCTCAATTTCCTCAGTTCAATTTCTTCAGTCTGTTTTTCTTCATCCTGTGTTATCCTGTGATTATGCTTCCTGTACTCTGTGCCTGTATTCATTTCATCATGATGACTATGCTTGTATTCTGTTATGTTTACCTTTGAGTACATATTCCACTGCGAGTAGTTCTTCGCTAAGGAATTTCCTCACTGGCAAATTCCTCAGTGAAGAAATTCATAAAAATCGCCTATTCATCCCCCCTAGTCGACATAACGCACTTTCAGTTTGGAACCTGAGGATCATCCTCATAGATGCCAAGAAAGATTATGTCCTAGAAGCACCACTAGGTGACGCACCCATCCCAGAGAACCAAGACGTATGAACGCTTGGCAGACATGTGCTGATGATTAGTCCCTTGTTCAGTGCAGCATGCTTTACAGCTTAGAACCGGGGCTCCAAAAGCGTTTTGAGAGACACGGAGCATATGAGATGTTCGAAGAGCTGAAAATGGTTTTCCAAGCTCATGCCCGGGTTGAGAGATATGAAGTCTCCGACAAGTTCTTCAGTTGTAAGATGGAGGAAAATAGTTCTGTCAGTGAGCACATACTCAAAATGTCTGGGTTGCATAACCGCTTGACTCAGCTGGGAGTTAATCTCCCGGATGATGCAGTCATTGACAGAATCCTTCACTCGCTTCCACCAAGCTACAAGAGCTTTGTGATGAACTTCAATATGCAGGGGATGGAAAAGACCATTCCTGAGGTATATTCTATGCTGAAATCAGCGGAGGTGGAAATCAAAAAGGAACATCAAGTGTTGATGGTGAATAAAACCACTAAGTTCAAGAAAGGCAAGGGTAAAAAGAACTTCAAGAAGGACGGCAAGGGAGTTGCCGCGCCCGGTAAGCAAGCTGCCAAGGAGAAGTCAAAGAATGGACCCAAGACTGAGACTGAGTGTTTTTATTGCAAGGGAAGTGGTCACTGGAAGCGGAACTACCCCAAATACTTAGCGGACAAGAAGGCCGACAACACTAAAGGTATATGTGATATACATGTAATTGATGTGTACCTTATCAGTACTCGTAGTAGCTCCTGGGGTATTTGATACCGGTGCGGTTGCTCACATTTGTAACTCAAAGTAGGAGCTGCGGAATAAGCGGAGACTGGCGAAGGACGAGGTGATAATAGAATGGTTCCAAGGTCGATGTGATCGCCGTCGGCACGCTGCCTCTACATTTACTTAAGAGATTAGTTTTAAACCTCAATAATTGTTATTTAGTGCCAGGTTTGAGCATGAACATTGTATCAGGATCTCGTTTAATCCGAGATGGCTACTCATTTAAATCCGAGAATAATGGTTGTTCTATTTATATGAGAGATATGTTTTATGGTCATGCTCCGCTGGTGAATGGTTTATTCTTAATGAATCTCGAGCGTAATGTTACACATAGTCATAGTGTGAATACCCCAAGATGTAAGGTTGATAATGATAGTCCCACATACTTGTGGCACTGCCACCTTGGTCACATAGGTGTCAAACGCATGAAGAAGCTCCATGCAGATGGACTTTTGGAGTCTCTTGATTACGAATCATTTGACACGTGCGAACCGTGCCTCATGGGTAAAATGACCAAGACTCCGTTATCAGGAACAATGGAGCGAGCAACCAACTTATTGGAAATCATACATACTGATGTGTGCGGTCCAATGAGTGTTGAGGCTCGCGGTGGCTATCGTTATGTTCTCACCCTCACTGATGACTTGAGTAGATATGGGTATGTATACTTAATGAAACACAAGTCTGAGACCTTTGAAAAGTTCAAGGAATTTCAGAGTGAGGTTGAGAATCAACGTGACAGGAAAATCAAGTTCTTCCGATCATATCGTGGGGGAGAATACTTGAGTCACGAATTTGGCACACACTTAAGGAAATGTGGAATAGTTTCACAACTCACGCCACCTGGAACACCTCAGCGTAATGGTGTGTGTCGGTGTCAAAACCGGCGGATCTCGGGTAGGGGGTCCCGAACTGTGCGTCTAGGCCGGATGGTAACAGGAGACAAGGGACACGAAGTTTTACCCAGGTTCGGGCCCTCTTGATGGAGGTAAAACCCTACGTCCTTCTTGATTAATATTGATGATATGGGTAGTACAAGAGTAGATCTACCATGAGATCGAGGAGGCTAAACCCTAGAAGCTAGCCTATGGTATGATTGTTGATGTGTATGTTGTCCTACGGACTAAAACCCTCCGGTTTATATAGACACCGGGTAGGGTTAGGGTTACACAGAGTCGGTTACAATGGTAGGAGATCTGCATATCCGTATCGCCAAGCTTGCCTTCCACGCCAAGGAAAGTCCCTCCCGGACACGGGACGAAGTCTTCAATCTTGTATCTTCATACTCCAGGAGTTCGGCTGAAGGTATAGTCCGGCCATCCGAACACCCCCTAATCCAGGACTCCCTCAGTAGCCCCTGAACCAGTCTTCAATGACGACGAGTCCGGCACACATATTGTCTTCGGCATTGCAAGGCGGGTTCCTCCTCCAAGTACTTCGTAGAAGGTTTTGAACACAATGTTAGTGTCCGGCTCTGCAAAATAAGTTTCCACATATTGCCATAGAGAGAATAATATTTACACAAATCTAATCTGCTGACGTATTCCGTAGTGTGTCATCACACCACGGCCAAGCTTTTATTCGAACTGTTTTACTATCCCATCTCAGCGCATTATGCGAGGCGGTTTCCTTGGCACGTCTTGTTAAAGCAGAGATCGTGTCCCCTTATTCCGGGATTCTCATCAATACGGGCGTGGGTAACCCAACCGCGCCATCGATTACGGCGCTTGGAGATAAGCGAGTTTTATCAGGCTAGTGGGGACATGTAGCTGTGTCCACCCATATAAGGGGATAAAGATCCACCTTTTCACCTACGCCTTCTTCCTCCTTCGCATATCCATTCTTGCGCACTCGAGCTCCAGCGCCCAAGTCCGCACTCCTCACCTCAACCTTCTCCAGCCATGTCCGGAGCGGGAGGCAAGTGGATGATCTCCTCCATCACAGAGGGACACATCAAAAAGCTGAGGAAGGACGGATACCTGTCTAACGACATCGCGTACCGGCTCCCCGAGAAGGGGAAGCTCATCCCCACCCCTAGGCCCCATAAGAGGGTGGTGTTTCTCCCCCATTTCCTCCGGGGACCGGGCTTCCCTCTCCACCCATTTGTCCGGGGGCTCATGTTCTACTACGGCCTAGATTTCCACGATCTGGCCCCGAACTTCGTCCTCAACATCTCGGTGTTTATCGTCGTGTGCGAGGCCTTCCTTCGCATCCGCCCCCATTTCGGGCTCTGGCTCAAGACTTTCAACGTCAAGCCGAAGGTGGTGCGCGGCAGCCAAGCGGAGTGCGGAGGCGCCATGGTGGGGAAGATGGGCAACGTCCTATGGTTTGAGGGCCCCTTTGTGGAGACCCTGAAGGGGTGGCAATTGGGGTGGTTTTACATCACCGAGCCACGCGACGCCGAATGGGTCGCACCCCCCGAGTTCCGGTCCAGACCCCCAACGCGGCTCACGTCCTGGAAAGAGACGGGCCTGTCGTGGGGTAAAAAAGGAGAGCTGACCGGACTCCAAACATGCGTCAAAACCCTGGTGGACAAGAAGCTCAAATGTGTCACCGTAGTCCAGGTTATGCTCATCCGCTTGATCCTCCCATGCCAACAACGGGCTTTCAACCCATGGGAGTTCGACCCGACACGGCACCAAACTCTAAGCAGGCTCTTTGACACGACGTACGAAGATGCCTGGAAGGTGCTTTTCAAGGGCGCCGAGGCTCTCGCATCCGCTACTAAGGATCACAGATTCAGTGCGCAGCGTCACGCTCTCATGGTAAGCTGTTTTTTTCCTTTTACAGGGTATCAGTTTTCCATAGTTTGACTCTATGCGGGATCTAAGCTCCCTTTCCTCTGACAAGATTGGCAGGTGACGTCCGGACAGATCAACTGTCCGGCCCCTTTGCCCGAAGGCCCAGTGGACGCTGCTTGGCGAGGCTGCTGGTTCCGGCACCCTATGTGGTGCCGGAGAAGAAGGTCTAGAAGAAGGCCGCGGGGACTCGAAAGAGTGCCCGACGCCCGGAAGTGTCGGATTCATCATCCGATGAATCCAAGACGCACTCCTCTCGCCAAGACGAGGAGGAGGAAGAAGAAGAGACCCCTCCCCCTCCAGCAGGGGAAGGGAAGAAAAGGAAGGCCGCCCCAACTGGGGAGGCCGAAGGGTCCAAGAAGGGAAAAACCCTTCCTCCGGACTGCTCCACCGACACCGACGGCAGCGGAGAGGAGTGGGCGCCTAGAGCCAAGCCCCTGGCCAAATCGTAAGTATCCGGATACCAGAGTAATTCATAATATTCGTTTATTGCATAGCTTTCCCTCACGTCGAATATGTTTATGCAGCCCACCCAAAGACCGGCTCGACGCGTCATCGAGCGGCTCACTAGACTCGTCGGATGTGAACTCACTTCCGACGGCTTCCTCCCCCCCGCCTACGGACGACACTGAGGTGTTGTCCCAATAGGTTCCAAGCCGGGAGGAGGTGGTCCTGGAGGCGCCGCAAGGCGACCTCCCGGACTCCAGGAGTAAAGGGGATGAAACCCCCCAGGAATCCAAGTCCGGCGCGAGGCCGGACACCGCTCCGGAACCTTCAAGGGTTCCAGAGTCCGGCGGGGGACCTCCTTCCAAGAGGAGCAAGTCCACCGTGTCGGCGGCCTCTATCCAACAGGAGGCGTCGGACAATATGTTGGAGGCGCTCCAAGGCGCCTCCATCGAGGAGGAGCACCGCGCTATTATGAGTGCGGTGGTCCAAAAGGTTCAGTCCCCCAAAAACGGACTGACTGAAGCTTGTACTAGCCTTTTGACAGGCTTTGAGGTAAGTAAAGAAAGTGTAAATAATAGTACCGCATAGACAGTAGCCCCTGATGCTCTGTTTGGCGTTCGGGAAGAAAAGCCGAATAGAGGATCAAATAGAATTCACAGGAGTCTAACAAAAATGAGTCAATGTGCATGTGCAGGCTACCCTGCTTGCGTCCGCCGCACTGACTGCGGAAGTGGACACGCTAAAGCAGGACCTCGAAAGGTCCAAGCAAGAGCTCGAGCATGCCAAGAAGCAGCTAGAGGACAATGAAGGTAAGAAATACCTTGTTAATAAAAAGGGTGCAATTGCAAAAAATGACGGGATTATCATGGCTATTGTAGGGGCCACGTCTGAGGTGGCGGCCCTTAAGCAAGCGATGGACGAGGCCGAGAAGAGGGCAGCCTCGGAGCGCACCGAGCGGGAGAAGTATGAGGCCGAAGTTGGCAAGGTGAGGCAAGAGCTTCAGGCTCTCATGGAAAAGCATGAGAGTTTGGAGCTTGACTCAAAGACGCGAGCGTCCGAGCTCGCGGTGGCTATTGAAAATGCCAAGTCTGCCAAGGCTGAATCCTAGAAGACCCTCCAAGAGTTGGATGAGGTGAAGAAGATCGCGGCGGGTAAGGCATTCTTTATGCAAAGCCAACACATAAACGTGAGTTACTTGTTACTTATCCACATCCGGAGCTCTCTAGGAGCGTTCGCAGATCTTCCCCGGAGTGTATCCGATGCTGCCGCATTCTATCGAGCCGAGGAGGGAGCTCGACGGAGAAGGTGTTCTGGTCTCAGTACACTGAGGCCGGACACCCCATGCCCCTGAGCAACCAGCTGAAGCAACTGGTCGAGCTCCACAAGGCGGCCGAACATGCCATGAAGGGCCTCATTGTTCGGCTGTGGCCTGGAAGGGCCCTGCCTGGGAGCTATTTCGGGCTGGTGCGGCGCTTGGTGGAGGCCTGTCCACGGCTTGAAGTCATCAAGCGCTCCGTCTGCATTGAAGGTGCCCGTAGGGCCCTTGCCCGTGCTAAGGTGCACTGGGGCAAGCTGGTGAAGGACGGGCCACCGCCGGGGAAAGAGCATCGCAAGTCCGAGAACTACTATAAGGATGTTCTGAAGGGTGCCCGCCTTGTGGCGGATGAATGTTCTATGGATGTAATTTTTGAGTAAAACTCGCTCGTTTGGTCCTGTGCGCTGAAAACTTGTTCATATGTGCTAAGCAATGCTGTTTGAATTTAAAATATTACCTTCTGTGCGGCTGTTTATCGATTCTGAGAGATGGCGAGTTGTCGGCTTCTGCCCCCGTGCCGCTAGTGCTAGGGTGTTCGGGGATAAACCTGAGCGCTCTTTTTCCCATGGTTGGGTCCTTCGAGGGAGGCGCTCAGCCCAACGAACTAGGCAATCGGACTATAACGCGTGAACACTCTCACTTAGCCATAGAATTCTATAATTTTAAATTTCGGCGAAGCCACTGGTATTCGGAAGACCGAGTTCGGGGCGCTATCCACGCCTTGGCCGGACAGAGTCGGCTCCTCGCCCTAAGAGGCATAAGTCTTTAGGGACTCGAAAAAACCTCTCGAACAGCGACCAGCTCTCGCTTCATCATGATGGTCAGTTTTAGCTTTCTCCACTGAGGTGCTCGATCCAGCTCAACCGGGGCACAATCGCAGTGGTTCTCCTAGTGCTACCTTAGCCGATATAGCGGAACGTAAGGCACCAAAACATAGGAGCCGGCAAACCCAACTATTGACCCAAGACATGATTTGGAGCCAATGCATATAATGCTATAAGTTCGGGGTGCCGCACTTGTTAAAGTGTTCGGACTTCTCACACCATATTGAGGGGTACTAAAGCCCCTGGCGTATTTTGGCCGTACCAACGTGTACGGGTGCAACATGTCGTTAAGGAACATATATGAAGAAAAAAAAAGGTAATGCAAAAATAGACGAAAGCTATGCATTGTTTATTAAAAAGGGCTGCGATCAAAGCAGAACGATACAAATAATGCGATAAGTGGAAGGTTGGACTAGTTAACATGTCCGTTCCAGGGGCAAGCCGCGGAATAGTATGCGGAACGGGTATACTGCTCATGATAGAGACCACCTGGGAGTTCCGTAGTGCGGCGTGGCTTGTCTGCTTCCCTGGTTCTTGTATCGTTTTGTGCGGCAATTGAACTCCTGAACAGGCCTTCCGAAGGATAAAGCATCAGCAGCCCCTGGTACGGTTTAAGCCGTGTTTTGGGCATGCCGTGATGGTGCCCCTCCCCCTGTGCCCATGGTATCTCTAGAGCGTAGTTATGTACGCGAAGTACTGGTGTCGCCTTTTTGCGAGGGTTGGGGTTGGGGCCGTATTGCTACGCCTGCTCGGATCGTGCCAGGCGGTCTTGTTGTAGGTTACTCCGGGCACGCTTGACGGTGTCCAGTCGTTTAGTGGCCGGACTGGAGAACTGCCTGGAGAGGCTGCTTTGAACTTCTGCTGCAAGGGCCGCCGTGTGCTCCTCCATTCGGAGGGAGCGTTCGGTGTTTCCATTGACCATAATTACTCCTCGAGGACCTGGCATCTTGAGCTAAAGGTATGCGTAATGCGGTACCGCATTGTACTTAGCGAATGCGGTTCGCCCGAGTAGTGCATGATAGCCACTGCGAAACGGGACTATGTCGAAGATTAACTCCTCACTTCGGAAATTATCCGGAGATCCGAAGACCACTTCAAGTGTGACTGAGCCTGTACAGTTGGCCTCTACACCTGGTATTACGCCTTTAAAGGTTGTTTTGGTGGGCTTAATCCTCGATGGATCTATGCCCATTTTCCGCACTGTATCCTGGTAAAGCAGGTTCAGGCTACTGCCGCCGTCCATGAGGACTCTAGTGAGATGAAATCCGTCAATAATTGGGTCTAGAACCAATGCGGCGAATCCGCCATGACGGATGCTAGTGGGATGGTCCCTTCGATCAAAGGTGATCAGGCAGGAGGACCATAGGTTGAACTTTGGGGCGACTGGCTCTACCGCGTATACGTCCCTTAACGCACGCTTCCGCTCCCTTTTGGGGACGTGGGTTGCGTATATCATGTTCACCGTCCGCACTTATGGGGGAAAACCCTTCTGTCCACTGTTGTTCGGCGGCCGGGGCTCCTCGTCGTCATTGCTATGCAGCCCCTTGTCTTCATTTTCGGCGTTTAACTTGCCTGCCTGCTTGAACACCCAGCAATCCCTATTGGTGTGATTGGCTGGCTTTTCGGGGGTGCCATGTATCTGGCACGAGCGGTCGAGTATTCGGTCCAAACTGGACGGGCCCCTAGGGTTCCTTTTGAATGGCTTTTTCCGCTGACCGGATTTAGAGCCTCTAAATCCGGCGTTAACTGCCATATCCTCAGCATTGTCACCGTTAATGCGGTGCTTCTGCTTGTTGCGACGCGACCTGCCACTACTGTCCCTGGTGTCCGAATTACTAGGGTTCTTGGTCATATTGTTGCTATGAGCAAGCCAGTTGTCTTCTCCCGTGCAAAAGCGGGTCATGAGTGTCGTGAGTGCTGCCATAGATTTCGGCTTTTCCTGTCCAAGGTGCCGGGCCAGCCACTCGTCACGGATATTGTGCTTGAAGCCTGCTAGGGCCTCAGCGTCTGGACAGTCGACTATTTGATTTTTCTTTGTTAGGAACCGTGTCTAGAATTGCCTGGCCGATTCTTCAGGCTGCTGAATGACGTGACTTAGGTCATCGGCGTCTGGGGGTCGCATGTAAGTGCCCTGGAAATTGTCAAGGAATGTGGCTTCCAGGTCCTCCCAACAACTGATTGATCCTGTTGGCAAGCTGTTAAGCCAATGCCGAGCTGGTCCTTTAAGCTTGAGTGGGAGGTATTTGATGGCGTAGAAATCATCGCCGCGGGCCATGTGGATATGAAGGAGATAATCCTCGATCCGTACCGCAGGATCTGTTGTGCCATCATATGATTCGATGTTTACGGGTTTGAAACCCTCGGGGATTTGATGATCCATTATTTCGTCTGTAAAGCAGAGTGGGTGTGCGGTGCCTCTGTACTGGGCTATATCGTGACGTAGCTCCAATGAGCCTTGTCTACTGTGTTCGGCCCCGCCGAATTTGTGGCCAGCATGACGGTTACCGTCTCGAGCCGTGGGGCGCCCACGCGATCCGTAGATCGATCTTGTTTGCCTTGCCTTGTCCTCCAGCATGTCTCGTAAGTCCGGCGCATATTCCCGTGCCTTGGTACGGAGTGCGGCTTGAGTGGAGGGCCGAGAGGCCTCTCTGTCGCGACCATGAGGTGGCCGGTCAGCCGCATCAAGTGCTTCCTCCTCTAATCGGGGTAGCAACCTGCGCTTTGGGTAGCTCTTGGAGGGGCGTTCGAGTTTATGCTCTTTGGCCGCAAGGACTTCAGTCCATCTGTCGACTAGCAAATCTTGATCAGCCTTAAGCTGTTGTTGTTTTTTCTTGAGGCTTCTTGCCGTGGCCATAAGCCTACGTTGAAAACGCTTTTGCTCGACGGGATCCTCCGGCACGATGAATTGATTGTTGTCGAGGCTTGCCTCGTCTTCGGAGGGAGGCATATAATTATCATCCGCAACCTCTATGTCTGCCGCTCTCTCATGAGGGCTGGTTTCTCCATCGTCCTGTGCTAAATCTTGCTGGAGGGGGTTTTCTTCGGCACTTTCAGGAGTATTATTATCTCCCGTGCTGGAATCACCGTGTTTGTTTTGGCGGGATTTTGAGCAGCGCCGTTGACGCCGACGCTTAGGCTGTTTCTTGGAGGGGTCATCCTCCGTTGTTCCATCGCCATCTCCCTCTTTTGGGGTGTCCACCATGTATATGTCATATGACGAGGTGGCTTTCCAGGGTGTAGTAGGCGCTGGTTCTTCATCATCTCCTTCATCGGCGTCCATACCGTCGATATCTTCGGAGTCAAAGTCGAGCATGTCGGTTAAGTCGTTGACAGTGGCTACAAAGTGGGCGGTGGGTGGGCTTTGAATTTCTTCATCGTCCGTACCCCAACCTTGCTGACCGTAGTCCGGCCAGGGCTCTCCTGATAAAGAGAGAGACTTCAGTGACTTCAGGATATCGCCAAAAGGAGAGTGCTGAAAGATGTCCGCGGTAGTGAACTCCATGATCGGTGCCCAATCGGATTCGATCGGCAGGGGCGCGGGGGGCTCGGAGTCCGGAGAGGAGTCCGGCTCCTTGGAGTCACGGATCTCGCAGAGTACAGGGCTGGTGCTTGGCTCAATCGCCGTTGGGGTTGCAGCCCCCGAGGTGGCATCCAACCGCCCATCCTCGATCGGCGCAGTTGGCTCCGCATTAAGGGTCAGAGCCGATGCGGATGCGGCCTCCAGGGCACTGTTCGGCGGCAGAGCTAGATCACGCTTGTCGTGACAGTGCGGCGCGCTCGGCAGTGGCTCGAATCCGTCGAAGATCAAGTCCCCACGGATGTCAGCCGTGTAATTTAAATTTCCGAATCTGACCTGACGGCCAGGGGCGTAGCTTTCGATCTGCTCCAGACGGCCAAGCGAATTGGCCCGCAGAGCGAAGCCGCCGAAGACGAAGATCTATCCAGGGAGGAAGGTCTCACCCTGGAATGCATCGCTATCGATGATCATAGGAGCCATCGAGCCTGACGGCGACGACACAGAGGAACTCTCAATGAAAGCACCAATGTCGGTGTCAAAACCGGCGGATCTCGGGTAGGGGGTCCCGAACTGTGCGTCTAGGCAGGATGGTAACAGGAGACAAGGGACACGAAGTTTTACCCAGGTTCGGACCCTCTCGATGGAGGTAAAACCCTACGTCCTTCTTGATTAATATTGATGATATGGGTAGTACAAGAGTAGATCTACCATGAGATCGAGGAGGCTAAACCCTAGAAGCTAGCCTATGGTATGATTGTTGATGCGTATGTTGTCCTATGGACTAAAACCCTCCGGTTTATATAGACACCGGGTAGGGTTAGGGTTACATAGAGTCGGTTACAATGGTAGGAGATCTGCATATCCGTATCGCCAAGCTTGCCTTCCACGCCAAGGAAAGTCCCTCCCGGACACGGGACAAAGTCTTCAATCTTGTATCTTCATAGTCCAGGAGTCTGGCTGAAGGTATAGTCCGGCCATCCGAACACCCCCTAATCCAGGACTCCCTCAGTGTGTCCGAACATCGTAATCGCACTCTATTGGATATGGTGCGATCTATGATGTCTCTTACCGATCTACCGCTGTCATTTTGGGGCTATGCTTTAGAGACTGCCGCATTCACTTTAAATAGGGCTTCGTCGAAATCCGTTGAGACGACACCATATGAATTATGGTTTGAGAAGAAACCTAAGCTGTCGTTTCTAAAAGTTTGGGGATGCGATGCTTATGTCAAGAAACTTCAACCTGAAAAGCTCGAACCCAAATCGGAAAAATGCGTCTTCATAGGATACCCTAAAGAAACTATTGGGTATACCTTCTACCTCAGATCCGAAGGCAAGATCTTTGTTGCCAAGAATGGATCCTTTATAGAGAAAGAGTTTCTCTTGAAAGAAGTAAGTGGGAGGAAAGTAGAACTCGATGAAGTATTACCTCTTGAACCGGTAAGTGGTGCAACTCAAGAAAATGTTCCTGAGGTGCCTGCACCGACTAGAGAGGAAGTTAATGATGATGATCATGAAACTTCAGATCAAGTTGCTACTGAACTTCGTAGGTCCACCAGGACACGTTCCGCAGCAGAGTGGTACGGCAACCCTATCTTGAAAATCATGTTGTTAGACAACGGTGAACCTTCGAACTATGAGGAAGCGATAGGCGGGCCCAGATTTTGACAAATGGCTGGAAGCCATGAAATCCGTGATAGGATCCATGTATGAAAATGAAGTATGGACTTTGACTTACTTGCCCGATGATCGGCGAGCCATATAAAATAAATGGATCTTTAAAAAGAAGACAGACGCGGATGTTAATGTAACCATCTATAAAGCTTGGCTTGTCGCTAAGGGTTATTGACAAGTTCAAGGGGTTGACTACGATGAGACTTTCTCACCCGTAGTGAAGCTGAAGTCCATCATAATCATGTTAGCTATTGCCCCATTCTATGATTATGAGATATGGCAAATGGACGTCAAAACGGCATTCCTTAATGGTTTCCTTAAGGAAGAATTGTATATGATGCAGCCGGAAGGTTTTGTCGATCCTAAGAATGCTGACAAGGTGTGCAAGCTCCAATGCTCGATCTATGGGCTGGTGCAAGCATCTCGGAGTTGGAACATTCGTTTTGATGAGATGATCAAAGCATTTGGGTTTAGGCAGACTTATGGAGAAGCCTGCATTTACAAGAAAGTGAGTGGGAGCTCTATAGCATTTCTCATATTGTATGTGGATGACATACTGTTGATGGGAAATGATATAGAATTCTTGGAAAGCATAAAGACCTACTTGAACAAGTGTTTTTCAATGAAGGATCTTGGAGAAGCTGCTTACATATTAGGCATCAAGATCTATAGAGATAGATCGAGACGCCTCATTGGTCTTTCACGGAGTACGTACCTTGACAAGATATTGAAGAAGTTTAATATGGATCAGTCAAAGAAGGGGTTCTTGCCTGTATTGCAAGGTACGAGATTGAGCACGGCTCAATGCCCGACCATGGCAGAAGATAGAGAAAAGATGAGTGTCGTCCCCTATGCCTCGGCCATAGGGTCTATCATGTATGCTATGCTGTGTACCAGACCTGATGTAAACCTTGCCTTAAGTTTGGTAGGAAGGTACCAAAGTAATCCCGGCATGGAACACTGGACAGCTGTCAAGAATATCCTGAAGTACCTGAAGAGGACTAAGGATATGTTTCTCGTTTATGGAGGTGATGAAGAGCTCGTCGTAAAGGGTTACGTCAATGCTAGCTTTGACACAGATCTGGATGACTCTAAGTCATAAACCGGATACATGTATATTTTGAATGGTGGGGCAGTAAGCTGGTGCAGTTGCAAGCAAAGCGTTGTGGCGGGATCTACATGTGAAGCGGAGTACATGGCGGCCTCGGAGGCAGCACAAGAGGCAATCTGGGTGAAGGAGTCCATTACCGACCTAGGAGTCATACCCAATGCGTCGGGTCCGATGACTCTCTTTTGTGACAACACTGGAGCTATTGCCCTTGCAAAGGAGCCCAGGTTTCACAGGAAGACCAGGCATATCAACCGTCGCTTCAACTCCATTCGTGAAAGTGTTCAAAATGGAGACATAGATATTTGTAAAGTACATACGGACCTGAATGTGGCAGATCCGTTGACTAAACCTCTCCCTAGAGCAAAACATGATCAACACCAGAACTGCATGGGTGTTCGATTCATCACAATGTAACTAGACTATTGACTCTAGTGCAAGTGGGATATTGTTGGAAATATTCCCTAGAGGCAATAATAAAATGGTTATATTATATTCCTTTGTTCATGATAATTGTCTATTGTTCATGCTATAATTGTGTTATCTGGAAATCGTAATACATGTGTGAATACATAGACCACAACACGTCCCTAGTGATCCTCTAGTTGACTAGCTCATTGATCAAAAGATAGTCATGGTTTCCTGACTATGGACATTGGATGTCATTGATAATGGGATCACATCATTAGGAGAATGATGTGATGGACAAGACCCAATCCTAAGCATAGCTCAAAGATCGTGTAGTTAATTTGCTATAGCTTTTCCGAATGTCAAGTATCATTTCCTTAGACCATGAGATTGTGCAACTCTCGAATACCGTAGGAGTGCTTTGGGTGTGCCAAACGTCACAACGTAACTGGGTGACTATAAAGGTACACTACTAGTATCTTTGAAAGTGTCTGTTGGGTTGGCACGAATCGATACTAGGATTTGTCACTCCGTATGACGGAGAGGTATCTCTGGGCCCACTCGGTAATGCAGCATCATAATGAGCTCAATGTGACCAAGTGGTTGATCACGGGATCATGCATTACAGTACGAGTAAAGTGACTTGCCGGTAACGAGATTGAATGAGTTATTGGGATACCGACGATCGAGTCTCGGGCAAGTAACATACCGATTGACAAAGGGAATTGTATACGGGATTGATCGAATCCTCGACATCGTGGTTAATCCGATGAGATCATCGAGGAGCATGTGGGAGCCAACATGGGTATCCAGATCCCGCTGTTGGTTATTGACCGGAGAGTCGTCTCGGTCATGTCTGCGTGTCTCCCGAACCCGTAGGGTCTACACACTTAAGGTTCGGTGACGCTAGGGTTGTTGAGATATTAGTATACGGTAACCCGAAAGTTGTTCGGAGTCTCGGATGAGATCCCGGACATCACGAGGAGTTCCGGAATGGTCCAGAGGTGAACATTTATATATAGGAAGTCAAGTTTCAGCCATCGGGAAAGTTTCAGGGGTAATCAGTATTGTACCGGGACCACCGGAAGGGTCCCGGGGGTCCACTGGGTTGGGCCACCTATCCCGGAGGGCCCCATGGGCTGAAGTGGGGGGGGACCAGCCCCTAGTGGGCTGGTGCGCCCCCCTTGGGCCTTCCCCTGTGCCTAGGGTTGGAAACCCTAGGGGTGGGGGCACCCCACTTGGCTTGGGGGGCACTCCATACCCTTGGCCGCCGCCCCCCCTTGGAGATTGCATATCCTAGGGCCGCCTCCCCCCCTAGGGGTCCTATATATAGTGGGGGGGAGGGAGGGCAGCCGCACCCTAGCCCCTGGAGCCTCCCTCTCCCTCCCGTGACACTCCTCCCTCTCCCTGAGCTTGGCGAAGCCATGCCGAGATCACCGTTGCTTCCACCACCATGCCGTCGTTCTGCTGGATCTTCATCAACTTCTCCTTCCCCCTTGCTGGATCAAGGTGGAGGAGACGTCTTCCCAACCGTACGTGTGTTGAACGCGGAGGTGTCGTCCATTCGGCGCTAGGTCATCGGTGATTTTGATCATGACGAGTACGACTCCATCAACCCCGTTCTCTTGAAAGCTTCCGCACGCGATCTACAAGGATATGTAGATGCACTCCCCTCTCCCTCATTGCTAGATGACTCCGTAGATTGATCTTGGTGATGTGTAGAAAATTTTAAAATTCTGCTACGTTCCCCAACAAAACCCTATCTCACCGCCACCGCTGCTTCCTCCTCTGTAGCCGCCGCCGCCGCCCCTACCCACCTCCTCCCAATCACCACCATGTCTCGCAAAGCCGAACCCTCCGACGCCGGTTCTTTTGCCGGTGCCACCTTCACATTCGATCGCCTCAATGAGCTCCACATCAAAGACCACGTCCCCATCGTCCTCGACCTCGACTCACCATCCTACAATGCATGGCGCACCTACTTCGCGCTCCTCTTTCATTCCTACTGCCTCATCGAGCATGTTGACGGTAGCGTCGACATCCGCGGCATAAAGGACGGCGATGAGTGGCTTACTGTGGACGCCTGCATCGTCGAGTGGCTTTTTCTCACCATCTCTCCAGGTCTCTTCAACATGGTGAACTCCCATGACCCGTCGGTGTATGCCATGTGGACACGGCTGTGCGACCTCTTCCTCGATAATCAACTCCAGCGCCGTGTTTTCCTCCAAGGGGACTTCTTCACCATGCAGCAAAACGATCTTTGGATCAACGAGTACTGCATGCGGATGAAGGTTCTTGCCAACGAGCTACGCGACGTCGGCATGGTCATCGACGACTCCATCCTCCTCACCAACCTCCTTCGTGGCCTCCACCCCGACCTCGGCCAATCCGCCGCCAACCTCTCCCTCATCACGCCGACGTACGCCAAGGCGGTCACGTATCTTTGCATGGATGAGAAACATCTTCGTCACGCGGCCCGGCAAGCGCTCTCGCCGCGCTCCATGCCGGCACTGTGAAGGGCCTCGCCGCCCTCCCGCAGCCTCCTCGCGCGCCAGCTCCATAGCCGCCCACCGCCCCGGACCAGGGCCGCCAAAAGAGGCGAGGAGCTCGCGCCGGCCGTGGCCGCAACGGTTGTTCTCAGCCCCGGCAAGCGGCTCCCCCCGCTCCTGCCCAGGCTACGGCGCCCCCGCCCTGGCTCATGGGGTACAACCCCTGGACGGGGGTGGTGTACACCTACTCGATGCCCCTTCCGCAGGCGCCTACTCCGGGCCTACTTGGCCCTCGCCCGGCTCACCACCAGCCCCTCTTGGCCGCGCCGGGTGGCTCCGGACCCGCGGCTCTTCGGCGTACAGCGGGACCATGTCGCCCCCCTACGGTGCTGCACCCACCGACTACACCTACGACCTGGCGCTCCTAGCCGCCCTCCACGCCGCCCCTACCCCAAGCAACTACTCTGGCGTCGGGGACTGGTACATGGACACAGGCACTGTTGCTCATATTGCATCACACCTAGGTATCCTCTCTCACGTCTCTCCATACCCCCTTCACTCTCGCATCGCTGTCGGTGATGGCTCTACACTTCCCGTCACCCACCACGGCGCGTCCTCCCTCCCTCTCTCATCATCTTCCTTACCTCTCAATAACGTTCTTGTGTCTCCGTCCTTAATCAAAAATTTATGTTATGTTACCGTTGAGTTTGACGAACATGGTTTTTCTGTCAAGGATGCCCACTCCTGGAAGGTTCTGCATCGATGTGATTCCCCCGGCGATTGTTACTCGTGTGGCCCAACAACAAGTCGTGGTCCCGTCGCTCTCCACGCTGATGTCTCTCTCTCTGGCATGCTCATCTTGGTCATCCCAGTGCCGACGCCCTTCATAAAGTTTTGCGGACTTTTCCTTTTTCATGTAATAAATCGGAGGCACACACCTGTCATGCCTCTCACGTAGGGAAACATGTTCGTTTGTTGTTTTCTTCTTCATCATCAATTGTCATATTTCCTTTTGATGTTATTCATTGTGATGTTTGGACATCTCCTGTGCCCAGCAATTCGGGTTTATCATATTACCTTGTGATTTTGGATGATTTTTCTCATTTCACTTGGACCTTTCTCTTGCACCGCAAATCCAACGTCGCTTCCTCCCTTCATGCTTTCCACGCTTATGTTGCCACCCATTTTCACCGCACAATTGCTCATCTTCAAACCGACAACGAAAAGGAATTTGATAACCTTGCTATTCGCACCCTCTTATCCACTCATGGCACCATTTTTCGTCTCACATGTCCATATACATATCAGCAAATCGGTCATGCCGAACGTGTTCTTCACACTCTTAATGAGAGTGTTCGCGCATTGCTCTTCCATGCACACATGCCTGCCCGGTTTTGGCCCAATGCTCTCGCCACAGCTGTTGGGGAACATAGTAATTTCAAAAAAATCCTATGCACACACAGGATCATGGTGATGCACAGCAACGAGAGGGGAGAGTATGTCTACGTACCCTCGTAGACCGAAAGCGGAAGCGTTTTATCAACGAGGTTGATGTAGTCGTACACCTTCACGATCCGTCCCGATCAAGTACCGGACGTACGGCACCTCCGCGTTCAGCACACGTTTAGCTCGATGACGTCCTCGCCTTCTCGATCCAGCAAGAGGGGCGAGGTAGTAGATGAGTTTCGGCAGCACGACGGTGTTGGTGAAGAACAATCTCCGCAGGGCTTCGCCTAAGCACTACGAAAACAATGACGGTGGATAAACTAGAGGGGACGGGGTAGCCGGCACACGGCTTGGTGTTTCTTGATGTGTCTTGGGTGCTAGCACTACCCCTCTATTTATATGTTGAGCCTTGGGATCGAAACTTGGAGTAAAAGCCTCCACAAAGTCGGTTTCACCCGAAAGGCAAGAGTCCTTCTCGGACTCCAGGGCCAGATGCCAGGGTTCCCGGCGTCTGGCCCCTAGACTCCACAAAACTTCCTTTTGCTCTTTCCAAAAACCTTGTGGGCTTTCCCCTTTGGCCCAAATAAAGTGTTCTTGTACCCAAACATTTTGGGAAACATCCGGAACCCCTTCTGGTGAATTCCGGAACCCTTCCGGAGACCAAACACTATTATCCCATATATCAAACTTTATCTCCGTACCATTCAGGAGTTCCTCGTCATGTCCGTGATCTTATCTGGAACTCCGAACAACATTCGGTTACCAACATACATAACTCATAAATACTATATCATCAATGAACGTTAAGCGTGCGGACCCTACGGGTTCGAGAACTATGTAGACATGACCGAGACACTTCTCTGGTCAATAACCAATAGCGGAACCTAGATGCCCATATTGGCTCCTACATATTCTACGAAGATCTTTACCGGTCAAACTACATAACAACATACGTTGTTCCCTTTGTCATCGGTATGTTACTTGCCCGAGATTGGATCGTCGGTATCTCAATACCTAGTTCAATCTCCTTACCGGCAAGTCTCTTTACTCGTTCCGTAATACGTCATCCCGCAACTAACTCATTAGTTACAATGCTTTCAAGGCTTATAGTGATGTGCATTACTGAGTGGGCCCAGAGATACCTCTCCGACAATAAGAGTGACAAATCCTAATCTCGAAATGCGCCAACTCAACAAGTACCTTCGGAGACACCTGTAGAGGCACCTTTATAATCACCCAGTTACATTGTGATTTTTGGTAGCACACAAAGTGTTCCTCCGGTAAATGGGAGTTGCATAATCTCATAGTCATAGGAACATGTATAAGTCATGAAGAAAGTGTTGGGGATCGTAGCAGAAATTTAAAATTTTCTACGCATCACCAAGATCAATCTATGGAGTAATCTAGCAACTAGGGGAAAGGGAGTGCATCTACATACCCTTGTAGATCGCTAAGAGGAAGCGTTGCAAGAACGCGGATGAGGTAGTTGTACCCGTGGCGATTCATATTGCGGTCGATTCCGATCTAAGCGCCGAACAACGGCGCCTCCGCGTTCAACACACGTGCAGCCCGGTGACGTCTCCCATGCCTTGATCCAGCAAGGAGAGAGGGAGAGGTTGGGGAAGACTCCGTCCAGCAGCAGCACGACGGCGTGGTGGTGGTGGAGGAGCGCGGTACTCCTGCAGGGCTTCGCCAAGCACTACGAGAGACGAGGAGGGAGAGAGGTAGGGTTGCGCCTTGGGAGAGAGAGACTCGCATGTTGGGCAGTCCCAAAACCTCCACTATATATAGGGGGAGGGGAGGGGCTGCGCCCCCACCTAGGGTTCCCTCCCTAGGGGTGGTGGCAGCCCCCAGATCCCATCTGGGTGGCGGCCAAGGGGGACAGAGAGGGGCGCACCTAGGGTGGGCCTTAGGGCCCATCTGCCCCTAGGGTTTGCCCCCTCTCCTCTTGAGGGCGCCTTGGGCCTTGGTGGTAGGTGCCCCAGCCCACCTAGGGGCTGGTCCCTTCCCACTCTTGGCCCAAGAAAGCCTCCTGGGCTGGTGGCACCTCTCGGTGGACCCCCGGAACCCTTCCGGTGGTCCCGGTACATTACCGGTGATGCCCGGAACACTTCCGGTGGCCAAATCCACACTTCCTATATATCAATCTTTACCTCAGGACCATTCTGGAACTCCTCGTGATGTCCGGGATCTCATCCGGGACTCTGAACAACATTTAGTAACCGCATACATACTTTCCCTATAACCCTAGCATCATCAAACCTTAAGTGTGTAGACCCTACGGGTTCGGGAATCATGCAGACATGACAGAGACATCTCTCTGGTCAATAACCAACAGCGGGATCTGGATACCCATGTTGGCTCCCACATGTTCCACGATGATCTCATCGGATGAACCACGATGTCAAGGATTCAATCAATCCTGTATACAATTCCCTTTGTCTACTGGTATGATACTTGCCCGAGATTAGATCGTCGGTATCCCGATACCTTGTTGAATCTCATTACCGGCAAGTCTCTTTACTTGTTCCGTAACACATCATCCCGTGATCAACTCCTTGGTCACATTGTGCACATTATGATGATATCCTACCGAGTGGGCCCAGAGATACCTCTTCGTTACACGGAGTGACAAACCCCAGGCTCGATTCGTGCCAACCCAACAGACACTTTCGGAGATACCTGTAGTGCACCTTTATAGCCACCCAGTTACGTTGTGACGTTTGGTACACCCAAAGCATTCCTACGTTATCCGGGAGTTGCACAATCTCATGGTCTAAGGAAATGATACTTGCCATTAGAAAAGCTTTAGCAGACGAACTATACGATCTTGTGCTAGGCTTAGGATTGGGTCTTGTCCATCACATCATTCTCCTAATTATGTGATCCCGTTATCAATGACATCTAATGTCCATGGTCAGGAACTAGTCAACTAGAGGCTCACTAGGGACATGGTGTTGCCTATGTATCCACACATGTATCTGAGTTTCCTATCAATACAATTATAGCATGCATAATAAACTATTATCATGAACAAGGAAATATAATAATAACCAATTTATTATTGCCTCTAGGGCATATTTCCAACAGTCTCCCACTTGCATTAGAGTCTATAATCTAGTTCACATCGCTATGTGATTAACACTCATAGGTCACATCGCCATGTGACTAACACCCAAGAGTTTACTAGAGTCAATAATCCAATTCACATCATTATGTGATTAACACTCAATGAGTTCTGGGTTTGATCATGTTATGCTTTTGAGAGAGGTTATAGTCAATGGGTCTGCAACAATCAGATCCGCATGTACTTCGCAAAACTTTATGTCATATCGTAGATGTTGCTACCACGTTCCACTTGGAGCTATTCCAAATTGTTGCTCCATTATACGTATCCGGTATCTCTACTCAGAGCTATTCGGATAGGTGTTAAGCTTGCATCAACGTAACTCTTTACATCAAACTCTTTATCACCTCCATAACCGAGAAACATTTCCTTATTCCTCTAAGGATAATTTTGACTGCTATCTGGTAATCCACTCCTAGATCACCTTTGTACCCTCTTGCCAGACATGTGGTAAGGCACACATCTGGTGCGGTACTCAGCATGGCATACCGTATAGATCCTATGACAAAAGCATAGGGGACGACCTTCGTCCTTCCTCTTTCTTCTGCCGTAGTCAATCTTTGAGTCTTACTCAACTTCACACCTTATAACTCAAGTAAGAACCCCTTCTTTAACTGATCTATTTTGAACTCCTTCAAAATCATGTCAAGGTGTGCGTTCTTTGAAAGTATCATCAGGCGTCTTGATCTATCTCTATAGATCTTGATGCCCAATATGTAAGCAGCTTTATCCAGGTCTTCCTTTGAAAAACACTCTTCAAACAACCGTTTATGCTTTCCAGAAATTCTACATTATTTCGGATCAACAATATGTCATCCACATATACTTATCAGAAATGTTGTAGTGCTCCCACTCACTTTCTTGTAAATACAAGTTTCTAGCAAACATTGTATAAACCTAAAAGCTTTGATCACTCCATCAAAGCATATATTCTGACTCTGCGATGCTTGCTCTAGTCCATAGAAGAATCGCTGGAGACAGCATACCTTTTAGCATCCTTAGGATGGACAAAACTTTGATTGTATCACATACAACTCTTTCTTACGAAAACTGGTAAGAAAACTTGTTTTTGACATCCATCTGTCAGATTTCATAATCTAAAAATACAGCTAATACTAACATGATTCCGACGGA
The DNA here is from genome assembly GCF_002162155.2 of Triticum dicoccoides. Classification (NCBI taxonomy): domain Eukaryota; kingdom Viridiplantae; phylum Streptophyta; class Magnoliopsida; order Poales; family Poaceae; genus Triticum; species Triticum dicoccoides. The sequence goes on from NC_041390.1 coordinate 541,537,565, forward strand.
CTTAAGCATCGCTACAGGTGAGAAATTCTCATCGTAGTCAACTCCTTGAACTTGTGAAAATACTCTTTCCCACAAGTCGAGCTTCGTAGATGGTAACATTACCGCCCACGTCCGTTTTCTTCTTAAAGATCCATTTATCTAAATGGCTTGCCGATCATCGGGCAAGTCCACCAAAGTCCATACTTTGTTCTGATACATGGATCCTATCTCGGATTTCATGGCTTCTAACCATTTGTCGGAATACGGGCCCACCATCGCTTCTCCATAGTTCGTAGGTTCATTGTTGTCCAACAACATGATATCTAAGACAGGATTACAGTACCACTTATGAGTAGTACATATCCTTGTCAACCTATGAGGTTCGATAGCAACTTGATCCGAAGCTTCATGATCACTATCATTAACTTCCTCTTCAACAGACGTAGGCGCCACAGAAAACATCTTTCTGTGTTGCATCATTCTCTGGTTGAAATAAAGGTTCGACAACCTCATCAAGTTCTATCTTCCTCCCACTCAATTCTTTCGAGAGAAACTCCTTCTCAAGAAAGGATCCGTTCTTAGCGACAAACAATTTGCCCTCGGATCTGAGATAGAAGGTGTACCCAACTGTCACCTTTGGGTATCCTATGAAGATGTGTTTGTCCGCTTTGGGTTCGAGCTTCTCTGGTTGAAGCCTTAAGCATCGCAGCCCCAAACATTAAGAAATGACAACTTTGGTTTCTTGCCAAAGCAATGTTCACACGACATCATCTCAACGGACTTAAATGTTGTCCTATCTAAAGTGAATGCAGCTGTCTCTAATGCATAACCTCAAAATGAAAATGGTAGATCGGTAAGAGACATCATAGATCGCACCATATCTCATAAGGTTCGATTACGACGTCCGGACACACCATAACCCAGTGGTGTTCCAGGTGGCTTCAACTATGAAACAATTCCACAATGTCTTAAGTGATTGCCAAACTCATAACAAAGAAATTCTCATCGATCAGATCGTAGGAATTTGATCTTCTTGTTATGATGGTTCTTAACTTCACTTTGAAATCGCTTGAACTTTTCAAATGTTTCAGACTTGTGCTTCATTGAGTAAATATACCTATATCTACTCAAATCGTCAGTGAAGATGAGAAAATAGCAATATCCACCGCACGCTTCAATTCTCATTGGATCACACGCATTAGCATGTATGATTTCCAACAAGTCACTTGCCCATTTTATTTTACCTGAAAACGGGGTCTTAGTCATCCTGCCCATGAGGCATGGCTCGCATGTGTCAAGCGATTCAAAATCAAGTGACTCCAAACATCCATCGACATGGAGTTTCTTCATGCATCTTACGCCAATATGACCTAAGTGGCAGTGCCACAAGAAAGTGGTACTATCATTATTAACTCTACATCTTTTGGCGTGAACATGTGTATTACCACGACCGAGATTCAATGAACCATTCACATAGGGTGCATGACCATGAAAGGTATTATTCATGTAAACAGAATAACCATTATTCTCTAACTTAAATGAATAACTGTATTGCAATGAACATGATCTAATCATATTCATGCTCAACGTAGACACCTGATAACATTTATCTAGGTTCAATACTAATCCCGAAGGCAGATGGAGCGTGCGATGGTGATCTCAACAACTTTGGAAACACTTCCAACACACATCATCACCTTGCCCTTAGCCAGTCTCTGTTTAGTCCGTAGCTTTTGCTTCAAGTCACTAATAATAGTAACTGAACCGGTATCCAATACCCAGGTGCTACCAGGAGTACTGGTAAGGTACACATTAATAACATGTATATACTTTGTTGAAGTTGACAGCCTTCTTATCTACCATGCATTTGGGGTAGTTCCGCTACCAGTGACCGTTCCCCATACAATAGAAGCACTTAGACTCGGGTTTGGGTTCAACCTTCGGTTCCTTCACTAGAGCAGCAACTGGTTTGCCATTCATGAAGTTTCCCTTCTAGCCCTTGCCCTTCTTGAAACCAGTGGTCTTGTTAAACCATCAACACTTGATGCTCCTTCTTGATTTCTACCTTTTTGCGGTCTTAAGCATCGCGAATAGCTCCGGGATCATCTCCATCCCTTGCATGTCATAGTTCATCACGAAGATCTAGTAGCTTAGTGATAGTGACTAGAGAACTCTATCAATCACTATCTTATCTGGAAGTTTAACTCCCACTTGATTCAAGTGATTGTAGCACCCAGACATTCTGAGCACATGCTCACTAGCTGAGCTATTCTCCTTCATCTTGTAGGCAAAGAACTTGTCAGAGGTCTCATACCTCTCAACACGGGCATGAGCCTGAAATCCCAATTTCAGCTCTTGGAATATCTCATATGTTCTATGGCATTCAAAACGTCATTGGAATCCTGATTCTAAGCCGTAAAGTATGGCGTACTAAACTATCAAGTAGTCATCAGGACGTATCTGTCAGATGTTCATAACATCCACAGACGACGCTGGATGGGTTGGCACACCGAGCGGTGCATCAAAGACATAAGCCTTCTGTGTAGCAGTGAGGACACTCCTCAGGCAATGGACCTAGTCCGCATTATTGCTTACAATATCTTTCAACTTAATCTTTCTCTAGGAACATATTGAAACAGGGAGCTACAACGCAAGCTATTGATCTACAACCCTTTTTGCAAAGACAACTTAGACTATTGTTCATGATAAATAAGTTCATCTAATCAAATTATATAATGAACTCCCACTCAGATAGACATCCCTCTAGTCATCTAAGTGATACATGATCCGAGTCAACTAGGCCGTGTCCGATCATCACGTGAGACGGACTAGTCATCATCGGTGAACATCCTCATGTTGACCGTATCTTCTATATGACACATGTTCGACCTTTCGGTCTTCCGTGTTTCGAGGCCATGTCTGCACATGCTAGGCTCGTCAAGTCAACCTAAGTGTATTGCGTGTGTAAATCTGGCTTACACCTGTTGTATTCGAACGTTAGAATCTATCACACCCGATCATCACGTGGTGCTTCGAAACAACGAACCTTCGCAATGGTGCATAGTTAGGGGGAATACTTTCTTGAAATTATTGCGAGGGATCATCTTATTTAAGCTACCGTCGTTCTAAGCAAATAAGATGTAAAACATGATAAACATGACATGCAATCAAATAGTGACATGATATGGCCAATATCATTTTTGCTCCTTTTGATCTCCATCTTTGGGGCGCCATGATCATCATCGTCACCGGCATGACACCATGATCTCCATCATCATGATCTCCATCATTGTGTCTTCGTGAAGTTGTCTCACCAACTATTACTTCTACTACTACGGCTAACGATTAGTAATAAAGTAAAGTAATTACATGACGTTTATGTTGACACGCAGGTCATAAATAAATTAAGACAACTCCTATGGCTCTTGTCAGTTGCCATACTCATCGACATGCAAGTCGTGATTCCTATTACAAGAACATGATCAATCTCATACATCACATATATCATTCATCACATCCTTTTGGCCATATCACATCACACGGCATATGCTGCAAAAACAAGTTAGACGTCCTCTAATTGTTGTTGCAAATTTTACGTGGCTGCTATAGGTTTCTTAGCAAGAACGTTTCTTACCTACGCCAAAGCCACAACGTGATATGCCAATTTCTATTTACCCTTCATAAGGACCCTTTTCATCGAATCCTATCCGACTAAAGTGGGAGAGACAGACACCCGCTAGCCACCTTATACAACTAGTGCATGTCAGTCGGTGGAACCTATCTCACGTAAGAGTACGTGTAAGGTCGGTCCAGGCCGCTTCATCCCACGATGCCGCCCAATCAAGATAAGACTAGTAACGGCAAGTAAATTGACAAAATTGATGCCCACAACAACTTGTGTTCTACTCGTGCATAGAAACTACGCATAGACCTAGCTCATGATGCCACTATTGGGGATCGTAGCAGAAATTTAAAATTTTCTACGCATCACGAAGATCAATCTATGGAGTAATCTAGCAACGAGGGGAAAGGGAGTGCATCTACATACCCTTGTAGATCGCTAAGCGGAAGCGTTGCAAGAACGCGGATGAGGTAGTTGTACTCGTGGCGATTCAGATCACGGTCGATTCCGATCTAAGCGCCGAACAACGGCGCCTCCGCGTTCAACACACGTGCAGCCCGGTGACGTCTCCCATGCCTTGATCCAGCAAGGAGAGAGGGAGAGGTTGGGGAAGACTCCATCCAGAAGTAGCACGACGGCGTGGTGGTGGTGGAGGAGCGCGGTACTCCTGCAGGGCTTCGCCAAGCACTACGAGAGACGAGGAGGGAGAGAGGTAGGGCTGCGCCTTGGGAGAGAGAGACTCGCGTGTTGGGTAGTCCCAAAACCTCCACTATATATAGGGGGGAGGGGCTGCGCCCCCACCTAGGGTTCCCTCCCTAGGGTTGACGGCAGCCCCCAGATCCCATCTGGGTGGTGGCCAAGGGGGAGAGAGAGGGGGGCGCACCTAGGGTGAGCCTTAGGGCCCATCTGCCCCTAGGGTTTGCCCCCTCTTCTCTTGAGGGCGCCTTGGGCCTTGGTGGGAGGTGCCCCAGCCCACCTAGGGGCTGGTCCCTTCCCACTCTTGGCCCATGAAAGCCTCCGGGGCTAGTGGACCTCTCGGTGGACCCCCGGAACCCTTTCGGTGGTCCCGGTACATTACCGGTGATGCCCGGAACACTTCCGGTGGCCAAATCCACACTTCCTATATATCAATCTTTACCTCCGGACAATTCCGGAACTCCTTGTGACGTCCGGGATCTCATCCGGGACTCTGAACAACATTCAATAACCGCATACATACTTTCCCTATAACCCTAGCGTCATCGAACCTTAAGTGTGTAGACCCTACGGGTTCGGGAATCATGCAGACATGACCGAGACATCTCTCTGGTCAATAACCAACAGCGGGATCTGGGTACCCATGTTGGCTCCCACATGTTCCATGATGATCTCATCGGATGAACCGCGATGTCAAGGATTCAATCAATCCCGTACACAATTCCCTTTGTCTACTGGTATGATACTTGCCCGAGATTCGATCGTCGGTATCCCGATACCTTGTTTAATCTCGTTACCGGCAAGTCTCTTTACTCGTTCCGTAACACATCATCCCGTGATCAACTCCTTGGTCACATTGTGCACATTATGATGATGTCCTACCGAGTGGGCCCAGAGATACCTCTCCGTTGCACGGAGTGACAAATCCCAGTCTCGATTCGTGCCAGCCCAATAGACACTTTCGGAGATACCTGTAGTGCACCTTTATAGCCACCAAGTTACGTTGTGACGTTTGGTACACCCAAAGCATTCCTACGTTATCCGGGAGTTGCACAATCTCATGGTCTAAGGAAATGATACTTGACATTAGAAAAGCTTTAGCAGACGAACTATACGATCTTGTGCTAGGCTTAGGATTGGGTCTTGTCCATCACATCATTCTCCTAATGATGTGATCCCGTTATCAACGACATCTAATGTCCATGGTCAGGAAACCATAACCATCTATTGATCAACGAACTAGTCAACTAGAGGCTCACTAGGGACATGGATAATAAACGATTATCATGAACAAGGAAATATAATAATAACCAATTTATTATTGCCTCTAGGGCATATTTCCAACAGAAAGCAATATCAACATACTAAACGATCAAATGCTAAGCTAACGGAATGGGTAAAGTCAATCACATCATTCTCCTAATGATGTGATCCCGTTAATCAAATGACAACTCATGTCTATGGTTAGGAAACATAACCATCTTTGATTAACGAGCTAGTCAAGTAGAGGCATACTAGTGACATTTTGTTTGTCTATGTATTCACACATGTACCATGTTTCTGGTTAATACAATTCTAGCATGAATAATAAACATTTATCATGAAATAAGGAAATAAATAATAACTTTATTATTGCTTCTAGGGCATATTTCCTTCAGTCTCCCACTTGCACTAGAGTCAATAATCTAGTTCACATCGTCATGTGATTTAACATCAATAATTCACATCACCATGTGATTAACACCCATAGTTCACATTGTTATGTGACCAACACCCAAAGGGTTTACTAGAGTCAATAATCTATTTCACATCGCTATGTGATTAACACCCAAAGAGTACTAAGGTGTGATCATGTTTTGCTTATGAGAGAAGTTTAGTCTATGGGTATGCCACATTCAGATCTGTATGTATTTTGCAAATTTCTATGTCAACAATGCTCTGCACGGAGCTACTCTAGCTAATTGCTCACACTTTCAAAATGTATCCAGATTGAGACTTAGAGTCATCTGGATCAGTGTCAAAATTTGCATTGACGTAACCCTTTACGATAAACCTTTTGTCACCTCCATAATCAAGAAACATATCCTTATTCCACTAAGGATAATTTTGACCGTTGTCCAGTGATCTACTCCTAGATCACTATTGTACCCTCTTGCCAAACTCTTGGTGAGGTACACAATAGATCTGGTACACAGTATTGCAGACATGATAGAGCCTATGGCTGAAGCATAGGGAACATCTTTCATTTTCTCTCTATCTTCTGCAGTGGTCAGGCATTGAGTCTTACTCAACTTCACACCTTGTAACACAGGCAAGAACCCTTTCTTTGACTGTTCCATTTTGAACTACTTCAAAATCTTTTCAAGGTATGTACTCATTGAAAAAACTTATCAAGCGTCTTGATCTATCTCTATAGATCTTGATGCTCAATATGTAAGCAGCTTCACCGAGGTCTTTCTTTGAAAAACTCCTTTCAAACACTCCTTTAGGCTTTACAGAAAATTCTACATCATTTCCGATCAACAATATCTCATTCACATATACTTATCAGAAAGGTTGTAGTGCTCCCAATCACTTTCATGTAAATACAGGATTCACCGCAAGTCTGAATAAAACAATATGCTTTGATCAACTCATCAAGGCGTATATTCCAACTCCAAGATGCTTGCACCAGTTGATGAAGCTATGTACCTAGGGTAGGGTCATGGGCCTGTCCTAACTGCCCTACCCAAGGACATCTCTAGAAGAAAACACCTTTCAATCGACTTGGAGGTGTTCCACTCGACAGACTCGAAGACACTCGACCAAGAAGCAATCACTTGACCAAGATCCAACCACTCGACGGCCAGGAGACCTAAAGTCACTCCGCACGCTAGCGGTCGGTCATTAAGTAGCTTTTATGGTCATCATAGCAGTTTATTAGGGGCGTTACCAGTAACGCCCGACCTTAATATATTTGAAACCCTGCATAACTGAGGGCCGGAGGGGTCTGGCGAACTCTATATAAGCCACCCCCCCTCCTCAGTGTAAAGGGTTCGCACCCTTGTAATTCATACACACATAATCCAGTCGACCGCCTCCGGGCTCCGAGACGTAGGGCTATTACTTCCTCCGAGAAGGGCCTGAACTCGTAAACCTCGTGTGCTTACAACTACTCCATAGCTAAGATCTTGCCTCTCCATACCTACCCCCCTACATTACTGTCAGACTTAGAACCACGACACTTGGCGCCCACCGTGGGGCCGGTGTCTTAGCGATTTGTTGGAGAAGTTGCGATCTTTTCCGGTCCAAATCATCATGATTTCTGGCGGAGTTTTGGTGGAGGGCCGCGAGATCCGTCTCGGCGCGCTCACGTTCATCGCCGATGACTCCGCTTGGCTTCGGGAGGCTCCGCTCGACGTCGACGCACTCCCTGTCCGCGGGGCAACGCACTTTCGCGCGTGCGTTCGCGACATCCTCTTGCGGCAATCATCGACCCATTATCGGTCGGCCCCTGTGTTCTCCTCCTTTCCTGTTTCCTGTCGGTGCAAGCGCTCCGGTCGGTCGAGACTTCAGCGGTGGGTGAGACACGCGGTGGCACACCAGTCGGCCACCCCTCAAGTCGCGGCGATCGAGCCCAACGAATCCCTCTACGGCCTATTTGACCTGTCGACTGGCTCCACAGAGACCGCATCCGAGTGCGGCAGCAGTGATCCAGCGGCGGAGGTTCTGATGGTCGATGGACCGCGCAGTCCTCCCAGTTTTCCCCGCACCGACGGAGGCGTGGGTGGAGGCGACCGGTAGCATCCCCATGAGGAATATCTCCCCGAGCCTCTCACATTGCTGCAAAGAGAAGAACTTCGTCGCCGGAACATGGATGCACTGCACACTCATATCATTGGAGAAACCCCCGAGGCTCGTGCCTTAGAGGACGCGCGCCTGGCAAACTTGGCTGGGCGCACTCGACTGGAGAACCTCCAGCGAGCACTCGACGAGCGTGCACGACAACGGGTTCCAGAATCCAGTCGACGTCAGCTCTTTCCACCCCCGCAGGTATATCGAACTCCGATTCAGAATTTAGCAGCTGCAGCCCGTATAGCAGAGTCGATTCAGCCTTCCCAGTCAGAGGCTGGCAGAGGCTTGCTGCAGATCAGAGCGTTACTCCGGGCAGCGGGAGACCAGAATTCCGCTATTTCTCAGTCGCGGAACAGGATTCATAGCAGATCCATTGCTGCAGACACAGTCCAGTCGGCTCATAGCCCAAGATCACCCCCGAGGCGTGAGGGACGTGGGGACCGGCGTGATCAGTATGGAAACCGTGAGCAGTATGATCACCGATTCGATCATCACGATCGACGTCGAGTGCCCACCCCTCCCCGAAGAGTGGATCGTATGTGCCTCAACAGCAGGATGACAGGTGCCCTCATAGTGTTGGGCGAAGGATTCCAGTCGACCCCAGGGAACCAGGCTTTGATGCGAGATCCATTCTCGTTCACGGTTTGGTCGACAGGAATAGAGCTCACCGAGAAGGTCACGACAAAGATGCACCTACCAGCAGCAGAGTACATGTTTCGGGGCCAGAGTGCTTTAGTAGAGCCATCAGGGCCGCTGTGATTCCTCCCAACTTCAGGTTGGCGATTGGAGTCAGTAAGTTCACTGGTGAATCCAAGCCCGATACTTGGCTTGAAGACTACCGAGTGGCTATCCAGATTGGCGGTGGCAATGATGAAGTGGCCATGAAGCACCTGCCTCTCATGTTGGAGGGCTCGGCCAGAGCGTGGCTGAATCAGTTAGCACCCAGCAGCATTTACACTTGGGAAGATCTCGCCCGAATGTTTGTCACCACATTTGAAGGAACATGCAAGCGACCGGCAGGGCTGACGGAGCTGCGGTCTTGCGTGCAGAAGCCGAATGAAACTTTGAGGGATTACATCAAGAGATGGATCACGTTACATCACATGGTAGAGAATGTGCCTGATCACCAAGCAGTATGTGCCTTCAAAGAAGGCATCAAGTACAGAGAACTGAATCTGAAATTTGGTCGAACCGGAGACATGTCTCTGAATCGGATGATGGAGATTGCCACCAAGTACGCTAATGGTGAAGATGAGGATCGACTCCGGAGTGGCAAGCACAAGTCAGTCGCCCAAGAAACCGGAGGAGGAAATTCCAATCGGAAACAGAAGCGGAAAGCGAGCCAGCTGGTCCTGGGGAAGCCTTGGCTGTAACTCAAGGAAAGTTTAAGGGGAAACCCAAAGGGCCTTGGAACCCCAAGAAAGTTAAAGATCAATACGGAAATGATGTGTTGGATTTGCCATGTCACATCCACACCAAGAAAGATGAAGAGGGTAAGCTCATTTACCCGAAACATACCACTCGACAGTGTCGGCTCTTGATCCAGCAGTTCCAGGGCAAACAACCCAAAGATAAAAAAAAAGGAGTCGGACAAAGTTGAGGACAAGGAAGACAGTGATGATGGATACCCCCAGGTTAATTCCACCTTGATGATTTTTGCTGATGTTGAAAGAAAAAGTTGATTGAAAGTTATCAACTGTGAGGTGAATATGGTTGCTCCGGCGACACCTAGTTATCTGAAGTGGTCTTAGACTGCCATCACATTCGACCAGTCCGATCACCCAACACACATTGCCACCCCTGGGAGGCAAGCTTTGGTGGTCGACCCAGTTGTTGAAGGCACTCGACTGACCAAATTCTTGATGGATGGTGGCAGTGGTTTGAACATAGTGTATGCTGAGACGTTGAAAGGGATGGGCATTCCGATGTCCAGACTCAGTACCAGCAACATGAGTTTCCATGGAGTCATTCCTGGGAAGAAGGCTGAGTCACTCGGCCAAATTGCTCTTGATGTGGTTTTCGGTGATTCCAAGAATTACCGCAAAGAAAAGTTGACGTTCGAAGTTGTGGATTTCCAGAGTGCTTATCATGCTATTTTGGGCAGGCCATCTTACGCACGCTTCATGGCTCGACCATGTTATGTGTATCTCAAATTGAAGATGCCTGGTCCCAAAGATGTGATCACTGTTACGGGCAATCGAAAGAAAGCAAAAGAGTGTTTTCAGAAAGGCTCAAAGATCGCTGATGCTCAGATGGCAGTGGTGGAGCTACAGAAGTACCAGAAGACTGCAGACCTGAGTGATTTGTTGCGAGCCAAGAAGCCCGCTACAGAATCAGCTTTTCAGTCGTCTGGAGAAACAAAGCCGGTTTACATTCACCCGACCGACCCCAGTGCTGCTCCGACTCATATCTCAACAACACTCGACTCCAAATAGGAAGAAGCGCTCATCCAGTTCCTCCGTGAGAACTGGGACATCTTCGCATGGAAGCCTTCTGACATGCCGGGTGTTCCCAGGGGGCTGGCTGAGCACCGCCTACGAGTCGACTCAAAAGTGAAACCTGTCAAAGAACATCTCCGATGGTCCGCCGTCTAGAAGAGAATGGCTATTGGTGAGGAGGTGGCTCGGCTCTTAGCAGCGGAGTTCATCCGAGAGATTTACCACTCCGAGTGGCTCGCCAACGTTCTCATGGTCCCCAAGAAGGACAAGTCACTTTGCATGTGCATTGACTTTAAACATATCAATCAGGCCTGCCCGAAAGATCATTTTCTCTCCCCCGCATCGACCAGATAGTCAACTCGACTGCGGGATGTGAGCGACTGTCTTTTTTAGACGCCTATTTCGGGTACCATCAGATCCGTCTGTATGGACCTGACGAGATCAAAACAGCTTTCATCACTCCATTCGGGTGCTTCTGTTATGTTACCATGCCATTCGGCCTCAAGAATGCCGGAGCCACTTTCATGAGGATGATTCAGAAGTGTTTGCTCACTCAAATCAGTTGGAATGTGGAAGCATACATGGATGATATTGTGGTCAAGTCACAGAAGGGTTCCGACCTGCTGACTGACCTTGCTGAAACCTTTGCCAACCTCAGGAGGTATGATATCAAGCTTAATCCATCAAAGTGCACATTCGGAGTTCCTGGCGGAAAGTTACTCGGTTTTCTCGATTCCGAATGGGGAATCGATGCCAATCCAGAAAAAGTCGGTACTATACTCTGAATGAAACGTCCTGTGCGAGTGCACGACGTCCAGAAGCTTATTGGTTGCTTCGCCGCTTTAAGTCGATTCATCTCTCGTCTCGGTGAAAAGGCATTGCCTCTTTACCGATTGATGAAGAAGTCAGACAAGTTCGAGTGGACTCCTGAAGCTGATGCAGCGTTTGCAGAGCTCAAAGCTCTGCTCTCCACCCAGTCGGTGCTTGCTGCCCCAATCAGCAAAGAGCCTTTGCTGCTTTACATCGCAGCCACGGGACAAGTCGTCAGTACGGTACTTACGGTCAAGCGGGAAGAAGAAGGAAAAGCCTTCAAAGTTCAACGCCCAGTATATTATGTTTCTGAAGTTTTGACCCCATCGAAGCAAAGATATCCTCATTATCAGAAGCTTGTATACGGGATTTATATGATCACAAAGAAGGTTGCTCACTACTTCTCTGATCATTCCATTACAGTCGTCAGCGACGCTCCGTTGTCAGAGATCCTGCACAACAGAGATGCAACTGGTCGAGTGGCAAAATGGGCGATTGAACTCCTTCCTCTAGATATCAAGTTTGAGGCAAAGAAAGCTATCAAGTCCCAAGCAATAGCAGATTTCATCACCGAGTGGATTGAACAACAACTGCCGACTCAGGTTCACTCGGAGTATTGGACCATGTTCTTCGACGGTTCCAAAATGTTGAATGGTTCCGGTGCCGGGGTAGTATTGGTCTCCCCCCGAGGAGATAAGCTCAGATATGTTCTTCAAATCCACTTTGATTCCTCCAATAACGAAGTAGAATATGAAGCACTTTTATATGGGTTGCGCATGGCCATTTCACTCGGCGTCCGTCACCTCATGGCCTACGGCGACTCAGATTTGGTGGTTAATCAAGTGATGAAAGAGTGGGACGTCAGAAGTCCGGCCATGACTGGTTATTGCAATGCAGTGAGAAAGCTGGAGAAGAAATTCGAGGGGTTAGAACTTCATCACATACCCCGACTGAAAAATCAAGCAGCTGATGATTTGGCGAAAATAGGTTCCAAAAGAGAAGCCATTCCCAGCAATGTGTTTTTGGAACACATCCACACACCATCAGTTCAGGAGGATCCCTTCACTGAAGAAGCCCTGCAGCCAAAAAGTGCCATGGATCCGATTGAAATTGAAGTTCCAGCTGTGGTCGACCTGATCATGGATGTTTTGGTCATCACTCCCGACTGGACGGTACCGTACATCGCGTACATCCTAAAGAAAGAACTCCCAGAGGACAAAAAAGAGGCTCGACAGATCGTCCATTGATCCAAGGCCTTTACATTCATAAAGGGACAGTTGTATAGAGAAAGCGCGACTGGAGTCAGTCAGAAGTGTATAACACCAGAAGAAGGTCACATAATCCTTCATGATATCCACTCGGGGACCTGCGGTCATCATGCGTCCTCTCGGACCATTGTGGCTAAAGCATACCGAGCGGGATTCTACTGGCCAAGAGCGAATGAAATGGCGAAAGAGATAGTCGACAAATGTGAAGGATGTCAGTTTTACTCCAATATGTCGCACAAACCCGCGTCAGCCCTGAAAACCATTCCACTCATCTGGCCCTTCGCTGTTTGGGGACTGGACATGGTTGGACCACTGAGAACGGGTAGGAGCGGCTTCACTCATGTGCTAGTAGCAGTCGACAAGTTCACCAAATGGATTGAAGCTAAGCCTATCAAGAATCTTGATGCTTGCACTGCTATCAGTTTCATCAGAGAGTTGATATTCAGATATGGAGTTCCGCACAGCATCATCACTGACAATGGGTCAAACTTCGATTCCGACAAATTCAGATCCTTTTGCGCCTCTTAAGGCACATGAGTCGACTACGCTTCAGTCGCTCACCCCCAGTCGAATGGACAAGTGGAAAGAGCAAACGGCTTAATTCTCAAAGGACTGAAACCCCGACTGATGCGCGATCTCAAGCACACAGCAGGTGCATGGGTCGACGAGCTTCCATCAGTTCTTTGGGGATTGAGGACAACCCCGAACCGATCGACTAGAAGAACCCCATTCTTTCTGGTCTACGGAGCCGAAGCAGTTTTGCCGAGTGACCTGCTTCACAACGCATCCCGAGTCAAGCTCTACTCTGAAGATGAAGCAGAACAAGCCCGACAGGACGCAGTCGACCTCCTGGAAGAAGAAAGAGAAATGGCCATGATCCGATCGACCATCTATCAGCAAGACTTGCGTCGATTCCATGCCAGAAATGTGAAGAGTCGAGCCTTCCAAGAAGGAGACTTGGTCCTCCAAGTGGATCAACAGAAACCACACAAACTCGCTCCTACTTGGGAAGGTCCCTTCATAGTCACCAGAGTCCTCCACAATGGAGCGTACCACCTTTATAATGTCGATCGCCAGATTGATGAGCCACGAGCCTGGAATGCGGAGCTGCTCCGCCCCTTTTATACTTGAATTCTCACCCGGATGAAATGTAATAAGAAAAACTTCTGTAGTTTATTTATCAAAGACAAGAGCGTTATATTTTTTCCCAGTGATTGTTATTGTTTTTGTTTGCGTGAGAAATCCCCCAGTGGGTGGCTTAGCTGCGAATTCGTTTCGCCTAAGTTTATGAAAATAATTTCCTACCGAGTGGTGAGCCAGCCTCCCACTCGGGGGCTTAGCTGCAAACCTGTTTTGCCTAAGTGTTTGAAAATCCTACCGAGTGGAGAGTCAGCCTCCCACTCGGGGGCTTAGCTGCAGTCCAGTACTCACCTAAGTATTTCAAAATCCTATCGAGTGGTGAGCTAGCCTCCCACTCAGGGGCTTAGCTGCAGTCTAGTACTCTCCTAAGTATTTGAAAATCCTACTGAGTGGTGAGCCAGCCTCCCACTCGGGGGCTTAGCTGCAGTCCAGTACTCGCCTAAGTATTTGAAAATCCTACCGAGTGGTGAGCCAGCCTCCCACTCGGGGGCTTAGCTGCAGTACAGTACTCGCCTAAGTATTTGAAAATCCTACCGAGTGGGGAGCCAGCCTCCCACTCGGGGGCTTAGCTGCAGTCCAGTACTCGCCTAAGTTTGAAAATCCTACCGAGTGGGGAGCTAGCCTCCCACTCGGGGGCTTAGATGCAGTCCATTACTCGCCTAAGTTTGAAAAATCCTACCGAGTGGAGAGCGACCCTCCCACTCGGGGGCTTGGCTGCAATCCAGTACTCGA
>NC_041390.1:541552201-541552447 GCF_002162155.2 Triticum dicoccoides
AGTACTCGCCTAAGTTTGAAAAATCCTAGTGAGTGGTGAGCAACCCTCACACTCAGGGGCTTAGCTGCAGTCCAGTACTCGCCTAAGTTTGAAAAATCCTACCGAGTGGTGAGCAAGCCTCTCACTCGGGGGCTTAGCTGCAGTCCAGTACTCACCTAAGTTTGAAAAATCCTACCGAGTGGTGAGCAACCCTCTCACTCGGGGACTTAGCTGCAGTCCAATACTTGCCTAAGTTTGAAACACATC
>NC_041390.1:541552747-541574326 GCF_002162155.2 Triticum dicoccoides
ACCAAGTGGAGAGCGACCCTCCCACTCGGAGGCTTAGCTGCAGTCCAGTACTCGCCTAAGTTTGAAAAATCCTACTGAGTGGAGAGCGACCCTCCCACTCGGAGGCTTAGCTGCAGTCCAGTACTCGCCTAAGTACGAAACACATCCCAATCGGCAGGGACGACGAGGTGCAGGTCGACTGCCACCTTCTCCTTCAGAGCTTCGCCACAAATACAACGTGCGCTCCATCCCGATCCGCAGGGACGACGAGGTGCAGGTCGACTGCCACCTTCTCCTTGGGAGCTTCACCACAAATACATCATACACTCCATCCCAATCTGCAAGGACAACGAGGTGCAGGTCGACGGCCACCTTATCCTTTGGAGCTTCGCCACAAATACAATGTGCGCTCCATCCCGACCTGCAAGGACGACGAGGTGCAGGTCGACTGCTACCTTCTCCTTTGGAGCTGCGTCACAAATACAAAAGTCGTCTCGAGTGAAGAACGAGTTCCACTCAACGGAGAATTCATGAAGATATTCAACGACAAACCAAGTTCAGATAAATCCTAAAGGTTCCAGACCGCAGATCGAAGTGCTCGGACATTCAGCCCGAAAGAGTTTAACGGTTACATAAACCACTCGGCATTCCGAGGCAAATTTAAGGAGGGGCATAAAAGTTTGTTCACTCCGCAGGAGGAGGACTGGCAGGCTTGACGAACTCGTCCAGGTCGACGCCGTCGGCGATCCGAGTGGCTGCAGCAATAAAAGTCTCCATAAAAGATCGGAAGTCATGCCTCTGGGTGTTGGCGACCTTGATTGCTGCCAGCTTATCTTGTCGCACCTCCTTGTAGTGGACACGAACCAAAGACAGAGCCACATCAGCACCACACCGGGCAGAAGATTTCTTCCACTCCTACACTCGACCAGGGATCTCGTTAAGTCGAGTCATCGGAGACTCGAGATCATTCCGGAGCATGGCCCCTGGCCAAAGTGCCGTGTCGATCCGTGACGTGGCGACCTTCAGTCGAGCCAAGTAGTCCACAACACCGTCGATGCGGGACTCCAGTCGGAGCAGATTCATGGCAGTTTCATCTTTCACGGGAGAGTTGATGGGGTCCAAACCTGGCTCAATCCGCCCAGTCTCCTCCTCGAAGTTCTGGCAAAACTCTACATTCATGATCCAAGGATAAGTCAATTTTCGTATGCTGAGTCGACAAAAAAACATCAATCGGAACAAAATGTATACCTTCAAGCTTGATGAACAACTTCTTGGCAAGGCTCCTCAGATAGCTCTCCAGGTCGTCCCTCCTGCGAGCGATGCCTTCCATCTTCTCGTACAGGTTGAGATTGTCCTTCTTCAAGCGCGTGCACTCCTTGTTGGCTTCGTTCAGGGCAGATTTCATCTTGGCGTTCTCTTCTTCCAATTGGCCGACTTAAGCCACTTTCTGTTCAGCCAGAGCGGTTCTGTCGTCGGCTTTCTTTTGAGTAGCAGCCAAATCCTGATCCTTCTTCGCCAGAGCTTCGTTCAGTTTTTCTGCAAAGAAATGGTGCTTGATTCGGAAAGAGCAGAAGGGTACTCAAGCCTAAGACAAACCAGTCGACAAGCTCGTCTTACCATTGGCGTCGTCCTTGGCCTTCTGCAGCTCTGTCTTGGCCAATTCCAAGTCAAGGTTTAGCTGGATCTGCTGTTTCTCCAAGTCAGCAAAGCGAGCTCCAAGATCACAAGATTTCTGCAATCAGGGAGGGGAAGTTATTTTACAGTGAAAAACGACAAAGACAATAAATACTAAGACTACGGTCGACTGCCCACAGTCCACCATAGTCTCGGGGACTACACCCAGTGGGTGCACTTGGCGTGCCCCCACCGGCTCTGATCCCACTCGACCGGCCCACCGGAGTCGAGTGCAGGGAGCAAAAAAAAAGAGAGAAAGAACAATTGCGCCGTCAAGAAAGAAGTGGACAACAAGCCGTTCAGACCCCAGTCGACTGCCAGCAGTCGACCGCGGTCTCAGGGACTACACCCAGTGGGTGCACTTGGCGTGCCCTGACCGGTTCTGATCCCACTCGCCCAGACCGAGTGGAAGAGCGAAACTACCAGTTTGCACTCGACACGGCCAGACCAGATCGAGCGAAAGAATCAAAATACAAAGACTACAGTCGACTGCCAGCAATCCACCGTAGTCTCGGGGACTACACCAAGTGGGTGCACTCAGCGTGCCCGCACTAGTCCAAAAATTCAATCGACGCACCCAATGGGTGTATAGATGCAAAGATTTTCGGAAAGAGAGTCTGCAGATAGCATATCCTAACAGAACAAGTGGTGACCAACTAACCTGAACATTGCTTTGGAGTGCCGAGCTGGCGTCATAGGCGGCCTGACTGGCGTCCCGCACCGCCTTCATCTTCTCCATCATAACGGCCGCCTGGCATATGGCTTCCTTGGAAGCATTCACTTCATCCTCTGGGACATGATGGATCGCAAAACCTAAAGGTGGGTCGGCAGGAGCTTGAGCAGTCGACGAAGAAGGCAGGGCACTCGACAATGGTACAGCGAAGGTAACAGATCCCCGATTGGCATCACCAGCGTCCTGAACGACTGGTTCCGCCATCGGTGTCGACTGTGGCACCTTGCTTGTAGGAGCTTTCCTATTTTTCCTCGTCAAAGGCCTCTCAGGCTCTTCATCATCATCATCGGGGGTGTCAATAATGTTAGGAGCTGTTCAAAGATCAATCGCCAAAATCACATCACCCAATGATACACATTACAGTTGAGTCGACCAAATAAAGACAGAATGACAGAAATCATACCCAGATTGGAAGTGACTGCATCCTCCATTACCTCATCCTCATCTCAGCTGAGGTCCCGGATGTAGCAGCGCTGCCAGTTCCAAAGATTGTCTGGTTAAATCAAGAAAAAATAAACAGCACGGAGCATCGAGTGAATACAAAGGGAGACACTCACGCAGAAGCGTCGGGGATGTCAATCTTAATCTTCGGTAACGCCTTCCGAGGCTTCTGCTCTGCAACTTTGAGATGCTTTGACACTTTTTCAGTTGGGTTTGGTGAAGATGTCCGAGGACGCTTTGAAGACAGACCAGTCTGAGCAATCGCCTTTTCATGGGCGCTCGGTCGTTCTTGGTCAAGCTTGGATCGCCTCTCCTACGAGGAGGCGACTCGACTTCTTCTTCGTCACTTGAGTCGTCGCTTTCTTCGTCCTCTTCTCCGTCAGAATTCCATTCGCCACTGTCGCCGCCGCTCGCCTCTCCTTCCAGATCTTGCTCTTGCTCTCCGTTGGGCACTGAGTACATTTCGATAAGGGCCTGAAAGAAAGCAGGAAGAATAAAGTCAGTCGACGCAGTATAGACAGCTGCGCGAGTGAATTCAGATTATAAGCAAAATCTTAGAATCGGACCTTTTCTGGTTCGTGGGATTGGTCGAATGGAGGAACTCTCCTGGCTCCCCTGGGGTTGTCCTTGTTTCCGGTGATGCCCGACAGCCACCCCTCCAGTGTGTCATCATTGACCTCCTCCGGGTGAATCCGAGTGGTGTCGTCAAGACCCGAATACATCCACATCGGATGGTCTCGAGCTTGAAGAGGCTGGATGCGCCGCCGAAGGAAAACCTCCAAGAGATCCATACCAGTGACCCCGTCACGGATAAGCTGGACCACTCGTTCGACCAGCACCCTAACTTGCGCCTTCTCCTCTGGGAGCACCTTCAAATAGGAGGGTCTCCTCACTCGGTCCATGATAAAAGGAGGGAGACCAATCGACTGCCCTGGCGTCGGCTGGTCTTTGTAGTAAAACCAGGTCGACTGCCATCCGCGGACCGAGTCGGGAAGAATCATGGCCGGAAAGGAACTTTTCCCTCTCATCTGAACACCAAGACCCCCACACATCTGAATCACTTGTGTTCTCTCGTCACTCGGATTGGCCTTTTTCAGCGTCTGAGAACGACAGGTGAAAATGTGCTTGAAAAGACCCCAGTGAGGCCGACAACCCAAGAAATTCTCGCACAAAGACACGAAAGCAGCAAGATACACGATTGTGTTGGGAGTGAAGTGGTGGAGTTGTGCCCCAAATAAATTCAGAAATCCCCGAAAGAAAGGGTGAGGAGGCAAGGAAAATCCACGGTCGACGTGGGTGGCAAGGAGAACGCGCTCACCCTCCCGAGGTTGCGGCTCGGATTCCTTCCCCGGAAGCCGCGCTGATCCATGGGGGATCAGTTCTCCGTCGGCTAGGTCGTCGAGGTCTTCTTGGCGGATCACCGAGCGGATCCAGTCGCCCTGGATCCAGCCCTTCGGCAGGCCGGCTCGTGAGGAAGATCCTCCCCAATTGGTCGCCTTCCCCTTCGCCTTTGCCGTCGCCTTCTTCGCACGCTCCAGAGCCGCCGTCTTCTCCTTCCCCATCATCGCCGGCGAGACGCGTACGGAGCGGCGACGCTGGGGCGAGAGCGAGCGCGACGAAGAAGCCTGAAGAGAAGAAGAAGAAATGAGAACGTACTGTTCAAGAAACCCCGGTCTGACGCCTTATATGAGGTAGCTTCCGAGTGGCTGACTGGTAGGCCCGGACGATCCTGTCAAATCCCATAACAATCGCACGCGCGATACGTGGCGAAAAAGGTGGCGCGGAGATCGAGGAAGCTCCGCCCTATCCCATCCGATTACTGCGGCCTCCCCCGTCCCGCGCGCTTCCCAAAATTCGAATCCCGCGAAATCTGCGGGCAGCAGAACAACTTGTCAGACGGAAGATCCCCTCCACACCGTCACTCGGAGCTTTTCAAGTAAAGAAACTCACTCGACAAAAAACTAACAATGGATCAAGGTGACTGAAAAGGAAGTTGCTGTCATCACTCAGGTTCATTGATCCGAAACAAGATATGCTCATGGCATGAAAAATGAGTCGGAGAAGTTCTCAACTCCTTCCCCACTCAAATCTCGATCCATTCGGGGGCTAATGATGAAGCTATGTACCTAGGGTAGGGTCATGGGCCTGTCCTAACTGCCCTACTCAAGGACATCTCTAGAAGAAATCACCTTTCAATCGACTTGGAGGTGTTCCACTCGACAGACTCGAAGACACTCGACCAAGAAGCAATCACTCGACCAAGATCCAACCACTCGATGGCCAGGAGACCTAAAGTCACTCCGCACGCTAGCGGTCAGTCATTAAGTAGCTTTTATGGTCATCATAGCACTTTATTAGGGGCGTTACCAGTAACGCCCGACCTTAATGTATTTGAAACCCTGCATAACTGAGGGCCGGAGGGGTCTAGCGAACTCTATATAAGCCACCCCCCTCCTTAGTGTAAAGGGTTCGCACCCCTATAATTCATACACACATAATCCAGTCGACCGCCTCCGGGCTCCGAGACGTAGGGCTATTACTTCCTCCGAGAAGGGCCTGAACTCGTAAACCTCGTGTGCTTACAACTACTCCATAGCTAAGATCTTGCCTCTCCATACCTACCCCCTACATTACTGTCAAACTTAGAACCACGACACCAGTCCATAGATGGATCGCTGGAGCTTGCACACTTTGTTAGCATCCTTTGGATTGGTAAGATCTTGAGGTTGCAACATATACAACTCTTCTTCCAGAAATCCATTCAGGAATGTAGTCTTTACATCCATTTGCCAAATTTCATAATCATAAAATGCGGCAATTGCTAACATGATTCAGACGGACTTAAGCATCACTACGGGTGAGAAAGTCTCATCATAGTCAACTCCTTGAACTTTGTCAAAAACTTTTTTCGACAAGGCTAGTTTTGTAGATAGTAACACTACTATCAGTGTCCGTCTTCCTCTTGAAGATCCATATATTTTCTATGGCTTGCCGATCATCGGGCAAGTCAACCAAAGTCCACACTTTGTTCTCATACATGGATCCCATCTCAGATTTCATGGTCTCAAGCCATTTTGCGGAATCTGGGCTCATCATCGCTTCCTCATAGTTCGTAGGTTCGTCATGGTCAAGTAACATGACCTCCAGAACAGGATTACCGTACCACTCTGGTGCGGATCTCACTCTGGTTGACCTGCGATGTTTGGTAGTAACTTGATCTGAAGTTGCATGATCATCATCACTAGCTTCCTCACTAATTGGTGTAGGAGTCACATGAACAGATTTATGTGATGAACTACTTTCCAATAAGGGAGCAGGTACAGTTACCTCATCAAGTTCTACTTTCCTCCCACTCACTTCTTTCGAGAGAAACTCCTTCTTTAGAAAAGGATCCATTCTTAGCAATGAATGTCTTGCCTTTGGATCTGTGATAGAAGGTGTACCCAACAATCTCCTTTGGGTATCCTATGAAGACACATTTCTCTGACTTGGGTTTGAGCTTATCAAGATGAAACTTTTTCACATAAGCATCGCAACCCCAAACTTTAAGAAACGACAGCTTAGGTTTCTTGCTAAACCAAATTTCATACGGTGTAGTCTCAACGGATTTAGATGGTGCCCTTTTTAATGTGAATGCAGTTGTCTCTAATGCATAACCCCAAAACGATAGTGGTAAATCGGTAAGAGACATCATTGCACTATATCCAATAAAGTACGGTTATGATGTTCGGACACACCATTATGCTGTGGTGTTCCAAGTGGCCTGAATTTGTGAAACTATTTCACATTGTTTTAATTGAAGACCAAACTCGTAACTCAAATATTCGTCTCCACGATCAGATCGTAGAAACTTTATTTTCTTGTCACGATGATTTTCCACTTCACTCTCAAATTCTTTGAACTTTTCAAATGTTTGAGACTTATGTTTCATCAAGTAGATATACCCATATCTGCTCAAATCATCTGTGAAGGTCATAAAATAACGATACCCGCCACGAGCCTCAACACTCATCGAACTACATACATCATTATGTATTATTTCCAGCAAGTTTGTTGCTCGCTCCATTGTTTCGGAGAACGGAGTCTTAGTCATCTTGCCCATGAGGCATGGTTCGCAAGCATCAACTGATTCATAATCAAGTGATTCCAAAAGCCCATCAGCATGGAGTTTCTTCATGCACTTTACACCGATATGACCTAAACGGCAGTGCCACAAATAAGTTGCACTATCATTATTAACTTTGCGTCTTTTGGCTTTAATATTATGAATATGTGTATCACTACGATGAGATCCAACAAACCAATTTCATTGGGTGTATAACCATAGAAGGTTTTATTCATGTAAACAGAACAACAATTATTCTCTAACTTAAATGAATAATAGTATTGCAATAAACATGATCAAATCATATTCATGCTCAACGTAAACACCAAATAACATTTATTTAGGTTTAACACTAATCCCGAAAGTATAGGGAGTGTGCGATGATGATCATATCAATCTTGGAACCACTTCCAACACACATCGTCACTTCACCCTTAACTAGTCTCTGTTCATTCTGCAACTCCAGTTTCGAGTTACTAATCACAGCAACTGAACTAGTATCAAATACTGAGGGGTTGCTATAAACACTAGGAAAGTACACATCAATAACATGTATATCAAATATACCTTTGTTCACTTTGCCATCCTTCTTATCCGCCAAATACTTGGGTCAGTTTTGCTTCCACTGACCAGTACCTTTGTAGTAGAAGCACTTAGTCTTAGGCTTAGGTCTAGACTTGGGCTTCTTCACTTGAGAAACAGCAACTTGACGTTCTTCTTGAAGTTTCCCTTCTTCCCTTTGCCCTTTTTTTGAAAACTAGTGGTCTTGTCAACCATCAACACTTGATGCTTTTCTTGATTTCTACCTTCATCGATTTCATCATCATGAAAAGCTCGGGAATCGTTTTCGTCATCCCTTGCATACTATAGTTCATCACGAAGTTCTACTAACTTGGTGATGGTGACTAGAGAATTATGTCAATCACTATTTTATCTAGAAGATTAACTCCCACTTGATTCAAGCGATTGTAGTACCCAGACAATCTGAGCACATGCTCACTGCTTGAGCTATTCTCCTCCATCTTTTAGCTATAGAACTTGTTGGAGACTTTATATCTCTCAACTCGGGTATTTGCTTGAAATATTAACTTCAACTCCTGGAACATCTCATATGGTCCATGACGTTCAAAACGTCTTTGAAGTCCCGATTCTAAGTTGTTAAGCATGGTGCACTAAACTATCAAGTAGTCATCATATTGAGCTAGCCAAACATTCATAACGTCTGCATCTGCTCCTGCAATAGGTCTGTCACCTAGCGATGCATCAAGGACATAATTCTTCTGTGCAGCAATGAGGATAATCCTCAGATCACAGATCCAATCCGCATCATTGCTACTAACATCTTTCAACTTAGTTTTCTCTAGGAACATATCAAAAATAAAACAGGGGAGCTAAATGCAAGCTATTGATCTACAACATAGATATTCTAATACTACCAGGACTAAGTTCATGATAAATTAAAGTTCAATTAATCAAATTAATTAAGAACTCCCACTTAGATAGACATCCCTCTAATCATCTAAGTGATCACGTGATCCAAATCAACTAAACCATAACCGATCATCACGTGAAGTGGAGTAGTTTTCAATGGTGAACATCACTATGTTGATCATATCTACTATATGATTCACGCTCGACCTTTCGATCTCAGTGTTTCGAGGCCATATCTGCATATGCTAGGCTCGTCAAGTTTAACCTGAGTATTCTGCGTGTGCAAAACTGGCTTGCACCCGTTGTAGATGGACGTAGAGCTTATCACACCCGATCATCACGTGGTGTCTGGGCACGAAGAACTTTGGCAACGGTGCATACTCAAGGAGAATACTTTTATCTTGAAATTTAGTGAGAGATCATCTTATAATGCTACCGTCAATCAAAGCAAAATAAGATGCATAAAAGATAAACATCACATGCAATCAATATAAGTGATATGATATGGCCATCATCACCTTGTGCTTGTGATCTCCATATATGAAGCACCGTCATGATCACCATCGTCACCGGCGTGACACCCTGATCTCCATTGTAGCATCGTTGTCATCTCGCCAACTATTTCTTCTACGACTATCGCTACCGCTTAGTGATAAAGTAAAGCATTATAGGGCAATTGTATTGCATACAATAAGCGACAACCATATGGCTCCTGCCAGTTGCCGATAACTCGGTTACAAAACATGATCATCTCATACAATAAAATATAGCATCATGTCTTAACCATATCACATCACAACATGCCCTGCAAAAACAAGTTAGACGTCCTCTACTTTGTTGGTGCAAGTTTTACGTGGCTGCTACGGGCTAAGCAAGAACTGTTCTTACCTACGCATCAAAACCACAACGATAGTTCGTCAAGTTAGTGCTGTTTTAACCTTCTCAAGGACCGGGCGTACCACACTTGGTTCAACTAAAGTTGGAGAAACTGACACCCGCCAGCCACCTATGTGCAAAGCACGTCGGTAGAACCAGTCTCGCTTAAGCGTAATGTCGGTCCGGGCCGCTTTATCCAACAATACCGCCGAACCAAAGTATGACATGCCGGTAAGCAGTATGACTTGTATCGCGCACAACTCACTTGTGTTCTACTCGTGCATATAACATCTACGCATAAAACCTGGCTCGGATGCCACTGTTGGGGAACGTAGTAATTTAAAAAAATCCTACGCACACACAGGATCATGGTGATGCATAGCAACGGGAGGGGAGGGTATGTCTACGTACCCTCGTAGACTGAAAGCGGAAGCGTTTTATCAACGCGGTTGATGTAGTCGTACACCTTCATGATCCGTCCCGATCAAGTACCGAATGTACGGCACCTCCACTTTCAGCACACATTCAGCTCGATGACGTCCTCGCCTTCTCGATCCAGCAAGCGGGGCGAAGTAGTAGATTTGTTCCGGCAGCACGACGGCGTGGTGACAGTGTTGGTGAAGAACAATCTCCACAGGGCTTCACCTAAGCACTACGAAAACTATGACGGAGGATAAACTAGAGGGGACGCGGTAGCCGGCACATGGCTTGGTGTTTCTTGATGTGTCTTGGGTGCTAGCCCTACCCCTCTATTTATATGTTGAGCCTTGGGGTCGAAACTTGGAGTAAAAGCCTCCACAAAGTCGGTTTCACCCAAAAGGCAAGAGTCCTTCTCGGACTCTAGGGCCAGACGCCAGGGTTCCCGGCGTCTGGCCCCAGACGCCAGGGACCCTGGCATCTGGCCCCTAGACTCTGCAAAACTTCCTTTTGCGCTTTCCAAAAACCTTGTGGGCTTTCCCCTTTGGCCCAAATAAAGTGTTCTCGTACCCAAACATTTAGGGAAACATCCGGAACCCTTCCGGTGAATTCCGGAACCCTTTCGGAGACCAAACACTATTATCCCATATATCAAACTTTATCTCCGGACCATTTTGGGAGTTCCTCGTCATGTCCGTGATCTTATCCGGAACCCCGAACAACATTCGGTTACCAACAAACATAACTCATAAATACTATATTGTCAACGAACGTTAAGCGTGTGGAACATACGGGTTCGAGAACTATGTAGACATGATCGAGACACTTCTCTGGTCAATAACCAATAGCGGAACCTGGATGCCCATATTGGCTCCTACATATTCTACGAAGATCTTTATCGGTCGAACCGCATAACAACATACGTTGTTCCCTTTGTCATTGGTATGTTACTTGCCCGAGATTCGATCATCGGAATCTCAATACCTAGTTCAATCTCGTTACCGACAAGTCTCTTTACTCGTTCCGTAATACATCATCCCGCAACTAACTCATTAGTTACAATGCTTGCAAGGCTTATAGTGATGTGCATTACCGAGTGGGCCCAAAGATACCTCTCCGACAATCGGAGTGACAAATCCTAATCTCGAAATACGCCAACTCAACAAGTACCTTCGGAGACACCTGTAGAGCACCTTTATAATCACCCAATTAAGTTGTGAAGTTTGGTAGCACACAAAGTGTTCCTCGGTAAACGGGAGTTGCATAATCTCATAGTCATAGGAACATGTATAAGTCATGAAGAAAGCAATAGCAACATACTAAACGATCAAATGCTAAGCTAACGGAATGGGTCAAGTCAATCACATCATTCTCCTAATGATGTGATCTCGTTAATCAAATGACAACTCATGTCTATGGTTAGGAAACATAACCATCTTTGATCAACGAGCTAGTCAAGTAGAGGCATACTAGTGACATTCTGTTTGTCTATGTATTCACACATGTACCATGTTTCCGGTTAATACAATTCTAGCATGAATAATAAACATTTATCATGAAATAAGGAAATAAATAATAACTTTATTATTGCCTCTAGGGCATATTTCCTTCAACGGCTACCCTTCTGCTTAACATCCGGCCTTGTAAACCCCGATGGAACTACACCCCTCATTATCTCTTATCCGGGTCACCTTCGTCATATGATGATCTCCATGTCTTCGATTGCCTTTGTTATCCTAATATCACTGCCACGACACCACATAAGCTGGCGCCCGCTCCATCACTTGTGTTTTTCTTGGTTACCAACCCAACACAAAAGGCTTCCGTTGCTACGACCCGGAGTCCCATCGTGTGATCGTGTCTCGGCACGTTTATTTTGATGGGGTTGTTTTTCCATTTCAGCAGGCAGCGTCGCATCCCTCGTCATCTCTGGACGCCTCTCCTCGACGGACTCGTGGAGCCCTTGCGCTTCCTCAACCCCATCGCTCGGGCACGGTTGTGGCCTCGTCATCCGCTGCTTCGCCGCCCTTGGCGATCCCTTCGCTGACTTAGGAGGAGACGGCCTTCCAGGCCACGCTGGGCCCCCGCCTTTTAGCTCTAGAGGATCCGGCCTCCCAGGCCTCGTCGGGCCCCTGCCTCTCGGCTCTGGAGGAGCCGGGCGCGCCCCCAGCCGGGCCCTCTAGGGCCTTGTCAGCTCAGGAGGAGCCGGCCCCCTCGGCCCGGTCTGCGCCATCATCCCCGTCTACGACCGGGCCCTCTGGCTCCCCATTGGCTCAGGAGGAGCCGACTCTCTCGGCCCCGCCGGCGCACTTGTCGCCTTATCACGCCTCGACAACGCCCTCGACACCAACACCCATGGCCTCGCCTACGTCGTCATCATCATCCGAGCCGGCTGTTGTGGCCCCTCGCCGTGGTCCATGCCCGCCTCCCCCGCCGCCTCACCACCACATGGTGACGCGCGCTAAGGCCAGGGTGCGCCAGCCGAATCCGCGCTACCACAACCTCAGCGTCACGACCCTCTCTTCGATTCCGCGATCAGTGCGTTCTGCGTTGAGTGATCCGCATTGGACGGCCGCTATGCGCGCTGAGTACGACGCTCTTGTCGCCAACCGGACTTGGACCCTTGTTCCTCGTCCCCCTGGAGCGAACGCCATTTCGGGAAAGTGGGTTTTTCGTCACAAACTCCTCTCGGACGGTTCTCTCGATAGGTACAAGGCTCGCCAGGTTGTCCGTGGATTTGCAAAACGTGCCGGCGTTGACTTCTCTGAGACTTTCTCTCCGGTCATCAAACCCGCCATGATTCATGTGGTTCTTTAGCTGGCCGCCTCTCGCCGCTGGCCCGTACATCAGCTCGACATCAACAATGATTTTTTGTACAGCCATCTTCAAGAGCGAGTTCTCTATCAGTAGCCGACCGGGTTCATTGACCCTCAGCGACCGAATGATGTCTGCCTGTTGTCACGGTCATTATATGGCCTCAAACAGGCTCCGCGCGCCTGGTACCAGCGCATCGCCGCGTTCCTTGGCCTTCTCGGGTTTCGCAGCACCACCTCTGACACGTCGATGTTCGTGCTGCATCGGGTTGATCATGTGGCTATGCTTCTGCTCTGTATTGATGATATTGTCATCACTTCCTCCTGAGCGGATCTTCTTTGCGACATCATTGGTCGTCTCGGCTCTGCGTTTCGGCTCAAGGATCTCGGCGCGTTGCACTTCTTCCTCGGCTTTAATGTGCGACGCGGTGCCACCGGGTTCTTTCTGCATCAGGGCCAGTACGCTCTTGATCTTCTGGACCGTACCGACATGACTGAATGCAAGCCAGCCGCCACACCTGCTGAGGCCAAGCCGAAGCTCTCCGCCACCGCTGGCTAGCCTGCTACTGACGCCGCTCTTTACCGCACCATTGTGGGTGCCCTTCAGTACCTTACGCTCACCAGACCAGACATCCAGTTTGCGGTGCAGCAAGTTTGCTTGCATGTCCACTCACCCCGTGATGTTCACTGGTCTTTAGTCAAGCACATTTTTCGGTACATTCGTGGCACCCCGACCTACGGTCTTCGTCTCCGTGCATCCGCCTCGACTGAGCTCATTGCTTATAAAGAAGCGGATTGGGCTGACTGTCCCGACACTCGACGTTCCACGTCTGGCTATTGCGTCTTCTTCGGTGACTCTCTTGTCTCCTGGTCCTCTAAACGGCAGCCTACTGTCTCCCGTTCAAGTGTTGAGGCCGAGTACCGAGCTGCTGCGAACATCGTTGCGGAGACTTGTTGGCTTCGTCACCTTATTGGTGAGCTTCGGATTTCTCTTCCGAAAGCTACTGTGGTCTTCTGTGACAACGTGTCGGCCACCTATCTCGCGGCTAATCTGGTGCAGCACAAGCGCACCAAACACATTGAGCTTGACGTTCACTTTGTGCGCGAGAAGGTGCTGTTGGGTCAGCTTCGTGTTCTTCATGTACCGACCACCCAACAGTTTGCCGACATCATGACCAAGGGATTGCCTACCACTGCATTCCAGGAGTTCCGTTCCAGTCTTTGCATCGCTGACGCCGACGCTTCGACTGCGGGGGGAGGGGGGGGTGTTGAAACGTGATATCTTTGTATTTATTTCCGACTGATTATCCTATTATCTCTAGCCTTGTATAGGTTGATCTCTAGAGATATTGTAGGGTTAGTTCGCTTGTCACGCAAGACACCACTTGTATATATTGTAACCGACTCCGATGAAATACAATTGAGTTGCATCCTATAGTCTTCTACAACGAGGTCTCGTCAACAGCCTGGTCAGACACACTTAGAGAAGAGGATCAATCGATTGATCTTATCGTTGGCATTAGGGCGGCAGATCACATGGTGCATATACATGGGGTACGGGACTGAGGTTGGTGTGTACTAATTCCAGGATTGATCAAGCTGGGCTCTCATTATTCAAGTCCTTACTCGGGCATTAGCAGTACACTAGTACATATACCAGAAATCTTGGGGGATACAGATGGGATTATAAGGCTGTCCCGAAGATGATGACCATAATTCAAAGCCAATGATCACCTAGCTTTGAGCTTCAACATTTGAGCTTCTACTCTCGTGATATTTGCCAAATACACAATGGCACATTTGTCCCAAAACCATGGCAAATTTGTTGACGAAATCATGGCAGTTTCTTTCTCCTTCAATTTTTGAACCATGGTAAATGTCATAAACATGTCAAGTTTTTGCTGCTCACAATTTCTTTTCTACGATTGTATAAATTTTTTCAATCATGTTGCAAACTCATGTTATAATTTATGTACACTGCCACAGTAAAACTTACCGCATTTATAAATTTTCTGTATTGTATATTAATTTTTTCTTGGATATTTTTTACTTTTCTTTCTGCGAAACGAATTTGTGTTGGGCCAGTAGGCTGGCCTGGCTGGGCTGACGTTCGCGGGGTCGGACGGAAACAACGGAAACCATATACAGAGTCAAAGCCGACCTCTCTCTACTGCCTGCCTTGGCCGCGCTTTAGGTTTCACGTTGATCGATCTCCTCTCTTGTCGTCAGGCGCCGGCGCGTTCCATCCATGGCCGGATTCCCGTCCTTGTTAGCCGGTCGTCACCTGCTTATGATGAAATCGTCCCGTCAACGCAACCAATCTCGCTCTGCTCCGTTGTTGCAGCCGCCGGGAACTCCAGCGATCCAGGAGGACCTTTCCTTCCGCGGGATGGAAGAAGGCCGACAGCCACCGCCGACCCAACTAACCGCCGCCCAGAAGAGATTCGGGGCAATCTTCCTTAGGGTACGTACTACATCTCCTTCCTTGATGATCCGCTTATCTAATACTAGGTCTATTGCTTGGTTGCAATTGTTAGATGCTTCAGATGTTTAGTGCCCCCCGCCTGAATTTACTCAGCAGTTATTCAGCTTGCCTGTCTCCTCTGAATGCCAAGAGTGGTGCGCGATTATGCTGGTCTGACAGGTTTACTATGATTTCCCAGGGTATGGCTGCTACGTATAGCTTGGCAATGGTGGTTTCGCTCTTGATGATGCGATTTGTGTACCAGGATAAAGAAATGCAGGACAACATTACAATGATAATTTGTTTGATCATTTCTCTCGTGCCGGGAGTATTCTTTTTTGCGGTAACACACGAAGAACTGTAGACACCTACTCCAACCTAGAGCATATCAGCAATCAGCACGAATTTCCGTTGCGTTATATGGAAGCAATACTGTCATTTTGTAGTGAATCCTTTGCATAAAGGACGTACATTGTTCATTATATTTGTCGTCGATGTGCTATCTTATGCAGTTACGGTCATGGTTTTCAGATTTGCAACAGGGGATTGCATTTAGTCTTTATAGCCTTTGATGTTAGGGAACGGTGATACCTTTGGGTGCCTAATCGTCATCTTTGATTTTTTGGGTCATTAAGATGTAACTGTTGACGTATAAATGTATTGCCTAGTCTTTTTCATTAGATCGGTATTCTGGTTGCATTGGTTAGAGCAACAGGAAAGCCTAGCTACTTTCTATTTTGTAAGTTAAGCTGAAGTCCAACAAAGTCTGTAAGGAGGGCAGAAAGTTGTCACTCTGATGCAAGTCACTCATCGCATGTTAGGTATAATTTCTATGTACCAGGAATGATGGATCTCTAAATAGTTTTGGTTTAGGAATTGGTGTTCTCTTTTTTATTTGTTGAGGGTCATGTGCAGTTTCCTTCTTGTAGGTGAACCTGTTACAAACTGACAATGGAAAAATGGGTTTTTTTGGTAGATATTTATTTTAGTTGCAGAAGGGAGATAGCAAAGCAGGAAAGTTTGTTTTCGTTCTTTTGTGGATATTCGAAGTATAGATATATCTGCCGAGCATACTACAATGCAATATTGACGATAAAGGGTTTCCCCGCTTTATATTATAAAACAAACACCCGATACATCCAACTTGCTGGGGCCGCAGCACAGATAAGCCCAAAAGAAAAACAAGAAGAAGAAAGAGAAATAAATGCCGACATCGGCAGATCAACGAAGAAAGGAAGACTGGCAACCGCTGCATCCTCCGAAGAAGTACCACCACGCTCCCAGCATCCCGAAGCGCCGCGCCCCAAGCAACACGAGGCTTGGAGAGGAAGAGGAGACACCAGCCACGGAAGCGACCACAACTCGACTGGAAGGAGGGGACAACTTCCACCGCTGCAGCGGAGCCGACCGGACGTGGCGACGAGGACTTGCCAGGCCTCGATGACCCGGCCGGGCCCACGTGGACCCGGACAGTCCTATCACCACACTGCAGCACCCTGGCCAATGAAGTCCTTACCGCACAAGACCGCCGCCACCACGTCACCACCAAGGAACGTCGCGCCGAGCACCAAGCCTTCGGCCCGCCCCAACCCAGATGGGCCCAAACGAGCCCAGATCAGGGCTGGACAGGCGCCGCCAGCCACAGCGCCACCGCGTCGCCCCACGGCCAACGGCCGCACTGCCGCGTCCAGAGCCACCAGGCCCGCGGCACCACCACCGACGGGCCGCATCGATGCCGGCCGAGGAGCACCGCCGCCGGCCACCACCGTCCGAGCAGGAGGGAGCCGCGCGCGGGGAAGGGCAGGCCCGCCGCCGCCAGCACCTCGCGGCCGAGGCCCGGCGGCGCTCGCTGGCGGTGGCGGGAGGAGGCAGGGGCGGGGGAGGATCGCTGGGGAGGAGCGGCGAAGGGGCCCCAGTCACCCCGCTCGGGGAGGTGACGCGGGGTACGAGGAAGGGACGGGAGGGGTAGGGGAGCGGGCTCAGGCTAGCGGCGGCGGCCCCACGCGGGGGAGCCGCCGGCGGCGGCGAGGGAACCCTAGGAGCGGTGTGTTCGCGGGAGCGACCTAGGAGCGGGCACTACAATGCAATATTCAATAAGCAAAAACTCATGTTCGATATTCTGTTTGAACCAGTAAAAGAAACTCTATTTGAATAAAGGAATATGCCATGACTCAGAGGTTTGTTTGAAGGTACTCCCTCTATATCAAAATATAAGACGTTTTTGCAGTTCTGAATTGCAAAAACGTCTTATATTTTGATACAGAGGGAGTACCTTATACATGTGTACCATAGTCATAAGTAGGAGCATTACTTCTGCTTCATATGCTGACATGTCAGTGTTGTTGGCAACCGCACCCATTGTCATGGCCAAATTGAAACAATTCCAACCAAAACCTTTGGTAAAAAGAGTGGCCTACAACGAAAAGCGGCGCGGCAAGGCGCGCAGACCGCTTCTAGTACCAATTCAATTCTGCAAGCCTACAATAAGCAGTAGGAAGAGAAAGTTATACCCCGTATATCTTTTTTTCTTCATCAATTGATATAGGTGTTTGGACTCGGGTTAAAAAGAAGTTCAAAGTTAGACAAAGATCGAGGATCTCGAATAACAAAGGGAAAAATGAATAATCTTCAAAAAAAACAGAGGGAAAAATGAGTAAGCAGTTATAGCTTCCTTGCGTTGAGCAGGAAAACAGTTGAGGCAAAAGTTTCCATGGCCATAAGTCCGAAATTATCAAGTCTGCGGGCCTAATAATCTGTAAACGTACCCAGCAATGAGGACAAGATAGTGATTCATGATCTGTTCACATGCAGAAATCAAGTTCATCCTCATTCCTGAACTTCTAACCTACAAAATTATCAAGTTTTTCGCTACACTTTACAATCATCTGTTCAACAATTTACAATTCCATCCATGTAGTGTAGCACAACAGATTGCATCATGCCTTTCACCCCCATATCTATATTTGTTGAAAATCATAGCACTATATTAGTTTGTTACTATCGGTTTCACACATTCGTGACAAGCAGGAAGCTTTCAACTTGCTTGCCGCCATGTTACTGAACCTCCATCGGATCGTTCTGCTGCCGACGCTTCCAACAATTTGCTGCCGTTTACTGCTTGTTCAGATCTCTCCCACCCAACAACACTGCAATTGGAATCCATGTATAAGAGTTATACCAATTCAATTCTGCAAGCCTACTGACAAATAAGTAGTAGGAAGAGAAAGTTATACCCGTATCCAATAGAACAGGAAATAGGCAACGGCACCACCCAGAAAGATCTTCATCAGCTTCGTGGCAACGGCGGCCAGCATCCAATGACAGAAGAAAAGGGCGTCCACAGTAATACCAGTTTTAACAGTAACAAAACCATTACTCCCAAACAAACAATCTTCATTTGTGGCAGTGAGACAAGAAGAGGAGAGGAAAATATACATACCCAGCATTCCGAGGTGGGCGGAAATACGGGCGTAGATTCGCTCGATCCTTGACCGGCAACACAAGGCGCAGGGCACGCCCACGATAACCAGGCACCACCATATCTGAAAAGCAAGCTGAACCCACCATCTGTAATCATTATCATAGTGGGCAGCGTCACTCAGCAGCGCAGCTGGACCCATGTAAGGGAGCAGGCACAGGGACCCGCCGAGTGAGAAGGTCTGGATGGTGAGCCAGTTGCCCCATGGCGGCGAGCAGTCCTGCTCAAAATCAACGCCAATATGGCAATATTAGTCCAGCTGATTATCCAATATACTTCAGAGTGACCCTCAAAAGAAACATCTACTGCTACACTAGCTTGGAGTTTCTTTTTAAGACCAAAAATACTACGAACCAAAGCGAAACTTGACACACAAACACTGATCATACACCAGCTGTTCGGAATTTTCTGCTACTAGCATTCCATCATCATATGAACTAGACCATGAAGGTGCGTCCATCTTGAGGAAAGAAATTCGTAAAATGTTCGAGAAAACTTGCTTGGTAGAAATATTTGGTAAAATTCTAACAATCTGAATTATAATGTGATGATAGATGTGATGGGTAGATATGTTAAAACTAAATCATAACCAATATATTGATATAAATAATTTCATGACAGTTTCCTTATCACATCATGATTAGATGCAAAAGATAGACAGAGGAAACATTGCAATAGTCTATCCTCTAATGAACAGCATCTTCTACACTTTGCTCCCCTGAAAAAAGCATCTTCCACTCTTACAAAATTCAACTCTAATAGGAAGTTCACGCTTATCTGAAAAAATGAAGTTCACGTTCCTAAAGCTACAACTCTTGCATTGTTGAGCACTAATGCAAATTATTTTAATGGGTAAACCTGAATGTGAACATGACGCGCAACACTAAAACTACATATGTCAAGAGCGGTGCACAAACCATCATCTCAAAACTATGCAAAAACTGGAACCATAATCTGAGAAATGGCAATAGATAATGCCATGCTATTGTACAAGCAACTGATATCCACTATTCATATATCTTGTGATAGAAATATAGTTGACTTTATTTTATTAGATGCAAAAGACAGACAGGGAACGTTGCAATATTCTATCCTCTAACGAACAGCATCTTCTACTCTTTGCTCCCCTGAAAAAAGCATGTTCCACTCTTGCACAAAATTCAACTCTAACAGGAAGTTCACATTTATCTGAAAAAGGGAATTTCACGTTCCTAAATCTACAACTCTTGCATTGTTGAGCACTAATGCAAATTATTTTAATGCGTAAACCTGAATGTGAACATGAAGCGCAACACTAAAACTACATATGTCAAGAGCGGTGCACAAACCATCATCTCAAAACTATGCAAAAACTGGAACCATAATCTGAGAAATGGCAATAGATAATGCCATGTTATTGTACAAGCAACTGATATCCACCATTCATATATCTTGTGATAGAAATATAGTTGACTTTATTTTATTATTAGATGCAAAATACAGACAAGGAACGTTGCAATATTCTATCCTCTAACGAACAGCATCTTCTACTCTTTGCTCCCCTGAAAAAAGCATGTTCCACTCTTGCACAAAATTCAACTCTAATAGGAAGTTCACATTTATCTGAAAAAAGGAAGTTCACGTTCCTAAATCTACAACTCTTGCATTGTTGAGCACTAATGCAAATTATTTTAATGGGTAAACCTGAATGTGAACATGACGCGCAACACTAAAACTACATATGTCAAGAGCGGTGCACAAACCATCATCTCAAAACTATGCAAAAACTGGAACCATAATCTGAGAAATGGCAATAGATAATGCCATGCTATTGTACAAGCAACTGATATCCACTATTCATATATCTTGTGATAGAAATATAGTTGACTTTATTTTATTAGATGCAAAATACAGACAGGGAACGTTGCAATATTCTATCCTCTAACGAACAGCATCTTCTACTCTTTGCTCCCCTGAAAAAAGCATGTTCCACTCTTGCACAAAATTCAACTCTAACAGGAAGTTCACATTTATCTGAAAAAAGGAAGTTTACGTTCCTAAAGCTACAAGTCTTGCATTGTTGAGCACTAATGCAAATTATTTTAATGGGTATAAACCTGAATGTGAACATGACGTGCAACAGTAGAACCATATATGTCAAGAGCCGTGCACAAGCCATCATCTCAAAATTATGCAAAAACTGGAATCATAATCTGAGAAATGGCAATATATAATGCCAAGTTATTGTAGATGCAACTGATATCCACTATTCATATATCTAGCTACAGATATATACTGTAATTGACTTCATGCTGACATATCAACAGAAACAGCTGTATAAGACCAAAGGAAGCTATTAAACTATGTTGCATATTGGGCCAATATAATCTCAGTTCACTTTTATGATGTTGGATTTGTGTATGCATTCACATTGGTAGATTCCTTATCAAGTCATCGTCAAGACTCGACAACAACTCACCGAGGGGGAGGGGCTGGGGTCAGGCTGCCTGCGTGCTATCAGCGGAGCTTCGGGGTCATCCTCGTTGACGCCGCTCGTCTCCTTGGGGAACCAACTGGCGAGCCGCCACCAGGATCCCGTCGCCCTCGCGCTGGAGAACCGACACGCGAGCCGCCGCCACCATGTCGTCGCCGCCGTGGTGGGCTCATGGGCCTCCCTCTTGAGCTCGGCCTCCCTCTTCCTCCGGAGCTCCGCCTCCCTCTCCCTCGCGAGCTCCGCCTGCGCTGCGCGGGCGTCCGCATCAGCCTCGGGGACCTCGCCCCCCGCGCCGCCCTCGGCGGCGGCGAGCAAGAAGTCCAACCCGCGCGCGGGGAGGACGCGGAGACGGAGCAGGGTCCCCCCGGCCAGTGCCACGTCCAGGACGCCTCGCCGGAGGTCGTCCGCGGCAGCCGCATCTCGCATGGCCACTATCCCGTCCAACCTGAGGCACTCTCGTACCAGGTCGCTGATGGCGTCTGACCTGCTGCCCGCCTCTGCCTGCAACAGCGCCTTGGCGGCGGCGCGCAGGTCGGAGGTGTCGAAGCCAGAGGCATCTGCACAAGCTGCTATATCTAGAGCAAGCTGGGCCAGGTGCCTGGCTGCGGCGCGCAGGGCTTCCTTGGGCATGGCGATGGCGAAATCCGCGGCGCCTCCCGTCAGGACCCCCACCGCGAGGAGCAGCGCCTCCTTCC
>NC_041390.1:541574356-541600502 GCF_002162155.2 Triticum dicoccoides
GGTGGGCGGAGGGGGGAAGGGGATGATGAGGAGAGCGGTTACTGGGTTCTTGACGGGGGCGGGAGGATTTATCAGGTGGTCGCTCGGCTCTTGCCGGAGGGGGAGGGGAGGAGAGAATTGGTGAGGTGAAAGGCGGGGCTTCAGCCTGTTTGTTTGATGTTGTTGGATGGAATCGAGGCCCGTTGAGGGGCTCAGGGATTGGTTTGCTTGCTAGTATGATTTTGGGTATGTTGTTTCGCCTGCGTACTGACGCAACTTCTAGGGCCAGTTCTTTTGGGCGGCTTAAAAAATAAAGTTGCCTCTCTCCAGCTTAAAAAATAAGCCGCTCCCAAAATTCATGGAGGCTTCTAGATTAGTAATTCCATAACTAGTTCAGAAGCCCCAATAAATAAGGAAGGGGGCTTATGACAAAAGGTAGGGAGGAGGTGGCTTATTTTTTAAGCCGCCAAAAGAGCTGGCCCCTAGTATTCTAGGCTGAGTCGCTCGTCCGCTCCCGCGAGCGGCCGGGCGAAAAACACAGCCCGCCGCCGCAGCCCTCTTCCATCCTCGCCCTCCTCCCTCGCCGCCGCCAGGGGATGGCGCCGGGCAAAGCCCGCGCGTACGTCGGCGGCGGCGGGGCCCTTCCCCTCCCCGCGAGGCGCCAGGACGGCGCGGGACGGCCGGCTTCGCGGCGGGGCGCGGCCCGACGGCGGATCTCCTCGGGTCGGAGGCGTTCTATGGTTGGCTGGAGGAGGCTTCGTCGGGCGGTGGGCGGTTGTTTCCGCGGCTTGCGGCGACGAGCTGCGCGTCCTCGTGAGCGGATCTGGTGCGACGCCAGGGAGATGGCGAGGTGGAGGAGGAGGGCGCCGAGAGGGGTCGCGGTGAAGGAGGAGGAGGGCGCGGGGAGGAGGGCCGGTGCGGATCTGGCCGGCGGAGGGCTGGGCAGCGGTCCGGCGGTGGCAGTGGCGCGGATCTGGCGCGCTGCCGCCACGAGGGCCCGAGCTCCGCCCCGTGCTGCTCCTGGCCTGGCACGGAGGTGGGCGCCGCGGAGGCCGACGAGTGAAGGGCGTCGAGGGCACTGACGGGCCGCGCTGGATCTGGGAGGGCTGCGCTTGCTGGAGCAGGGAGGCTCCAGCCGTGGTAGATGCGGGATGCAGGGCCCGTTCTGGCCTCTGCATGCTCGCCGTGGGGAGGTGGACCATGCCTTCACGACTTCAACAACAAGGTGCTGCGGCGGCGGCGGTGTGAGTCGGATATGGACGAGCTCCCAAGGGCTTGAGCGGAGGTGTGCGACGATACGGACGAAGGTCCTGCACAACAAGAGCCGATGCTGATGGCGCCTGAGGGTGTCATTTTCCTCCTTGGAGGCGCCACCAAGGTGTGTCGGCATCTTCCTCGGGCTTGGTTGGTAGTGTCTCCGGGCGAAAGCCTAGGTCCGGAGCTGGATCGGCGTGATGGCGGCGTCTCCGACGTCGTTCCTCTGTTGGGAGCATCACGCTTTGAGGCACTGCTTGGAGGTTCTATGTGGCGCTCCTCCGGTGCTCGCCGCTATTTTTGGTGAAGCTCCAGGCGCAATGTACGCCATCGCTGATAAGTCCAAGACGAAGCTTTTTCTGGGACCGACTGAGTTCCGCCATCTGCCTGCACTCTGCTTCAAGGGTAGATGGTGCGTTGACAAAGAAAGTCCCAGTTGGAGCTGCTGCTGTCTTCGGAGGATATTGGCATTGGTCAAGAGACGCGGCAGTGATGCTTAGCCTAGGACAGGCCCTTTTTACTTTGTAGTCGTGTTGTCTATGGTGGGTAGCTCGGCAGCTATTAGGGCTGTCGTTTTCTTTTTCTTTGATCTTCGGATCTTTATCATGTTGTTCTTCCGCTGCTTCTTGCTAAATCGAATCAAGCCAGCATTTTGCTGGATCTTTCAAAAAAAAACTTCTAGTATTCTGTTGAAATGGCTTCCACCTGATCATGATCATCCACATGTTTCTAAGCCAAGACAGAACAGCAAAGCGATTACTGTAGCTACTGCAAGTTTATATGTATACTTCTATGTCATGTTACAGGCTTTGCTTACAGCAAGCAGTACCACAAGCTGAATTCTTGGTTCATAAGGATTAAGGAGGGAGCTTAGAGGAAGAAAATGAACACAAGGACACTGTTTCAATACAGTAAGGTACCTTGCTGCAATCTTTGTTACTATATTTTTTTAGACCAATTATCACTAATACAAAGCAAAAATTCTAGTATGATTCTTCAGATTTTCAGCTTGTTACCACGGTAAGTTGATGAAACAATTTATGTTACTCCACGGAACAGTTCACGAGCCGATGAGCTAATAAAAGAATACAATCTATTGACTGTTTGTTGTTCCGTTGCTGCAACTCAGTCTGCACACCCCTCGTTTATAGAAATTACCAGTGCCCTCTGATTAGAGGGCCGGTTTTGACATGGCAAAACAGTAGAGATTTGTCTTCATTAGCAAGGGAACTGATGATTTACAACTTATGTTACGGATACACAGCGACACTTGCCAGTTTAGATGCAAACTCATGGTTCAGCTATAAAAAAATCTTAACTTTTAACTCGTGTGGCTGGTTCTTTCTTATGAGAAATCTACTGTATGCCACTAACGGGGCTGGTTCCTACTGTAGGTTGCTGAAGAGATAGCTAAAACATGTGTTGAAATTCTTCGACTTCTTTTGAGTTCGGTCCTGAAATTTCTTATTTTCACATTCAGGCAAAGGCGAGTCCAGTAGCTAGGCTTAAACAGGCTCTAGACTACCCTAAAAAATGGTTTGTGATACTTTCCGGTGGATCCAGAGGGAGAGGAAGATGGAGGCGCGAGGGGAGGCGAGCTAGGGTTCGGGAGGGACGTTAGGTTGACTTGTAGGCGGGGCAGGGGTGCGGATGGCCGCCGCATGGCCATCCATGGCCGTGGGCAGCTGCACGGCGGCCACCGAGCCCCTGATGAACAGAGGTAGAAGAGGGTGCCGGTGGTGGGCTAGGTCGGTCCTGTTTGACTTGAAGCCCAGCAGTGCAGAGCATCTCTGGCCTTTCTAATTTCTTTTTTCTGTTTTTTTACTCTCTCAGTTGCTAATTGTTTTGGTACAAAATGACTTTTATAAAATATGGGATTTGGCTCAATAAATATCATGCAATATTTGTCACTGCTATAAAATGGTTGGGGTAATATTTGAAATCATTTGATTTTTTCTTAAATGCAAATGTATTAAAGTGGCTGTTTTGGGCACTGATTTAAATAGGTCAGGGGTAATTTAGCATTAAAGATAATATTGGTTTCTAGATGAAAAATACTTAGTGATTATTTGCAACCCAACGAACATGTTTTGGACAGTTTGAAGAAATAGAAATTTGACTTTCAATTTAAATTTGAATTTGGGTTTGAATTTGAGCAAGTGGCACTTAAGCTTGAGAAACATGATGACTTGGCAAGATTAGAGGGGAGATTATTGTGGCATGATTCTCGGGATGTTACATACTCCAAAGATGCTAAAAGTTCAGCCGTGTTCATCTTCGCACTACAACAACAAAACAAGCAAAGTACATCACCATCGGCTACCAACAATCACCGTCCGGCCAAAATGTTGAAGTTTTTACCTTGTAAGCATTACGTCGAACACTTGGTGGTCGTGACCTTTCTTGCCGGCTGCCGCCATCAGACGCGCCGGAGCAGTGCCGGAAGGTGTCTCTAGAGACGATGCACGAGGCGCCAGCCGTGGGCGGGATGCCGTTGTGGCCTTTTTCTTCTTCCTCTTCGTGGCCTCCTCGGCGAGGGACGGTGCCACCGCCATTGGTTTTCTTGCTCGTTTAGATGTGGGGGGAGCAACAGGAGGGCGGCACACCGTCACCGAAGAGGGCTTTCCACCCCGGCAGGCTTTGCCATGGTTGGAGCCGGAGCTTGAACCCAGTCGACTTTGTTTATCCCCAAGCTCTTCTTCAGCGTGGGCAACCGCACGGGGGTCGTTTCTGGCGGCGACAAGCTAGCGAAGGTGGCTGGCGGGTCCAGGGTATCCATTCTGGTGGGTGGTTCGGTCATCGGTGGCAGCGGCGGGGCGTGGAGGCGGCTGTGGCAGGAAAGAGGAGGCGAGAGAGGAGGCGCCACTATTCCTCAGCCGAGCGTGCGATGAGGATATTTAGGGAGATCGGGTTTTTTTTAGACGGAGAAGGATAATATATCCTCCACTAATCATTTTAGGGGATCCGCTAGGTGTGGCGTAAGGGAGGATAACCGAATTTATCCTCCCTTAGTGCCAGATAGGGGATCGGTTAGAGTTTCCCTTATGGAGGTAAGGTCATGGTACTCAGATTTGCAATGGGGCATGTCAACTCTACTGCATTTTGTCTTGGAGCTTTTGATGTTAGTTAACAGTGATGCCTTCAGTGCCTAATTGTCACATTATGCATAGATGTTCATGTTGGGGAACGTAGCAGAAATTCAAAATTTTCTACGCATCACCAAGATCAATCTATGGAGTAATCTAGCAACGAGGGGAAGGAGAGTGCATCTACATACCATTGTAGATCGCTAAGCGGAAGCGTTCAAGTGAACGGGGTTGATGGAGTCGTACTCGTCGTGATCCAAATCACCGATGATCCTAGTGCCGAACGGACGGCACCTCCGCGTTCAACACACGTACAGCCCGGTGACGTCTCCTACGCCTTGATCCAGCAAGGGGAGAAGGAGAGGTTGGGGAAGACTCCATCCAGCAGCAGTACGACGGCGTGGTGGTGGTGGAGGAGCGCGGGACTCTAGCAGGGCTTCGCCAAGCACTACAAGAGACGAGGAGGGAGAGGGGTATGGCTGCGCCAACAGGGAGAGCAAATCACATGTGTTGGGCAACCCCAAACCTCAAGTATATATAGGGGGAGGGGAGGGGCTGTGCCCCCACCTAGGGTTCCCTCCCTAGGGGTGGCGGAAGCCCCCAGATCCCATCTGGGAGGCGGCCAAGGGGAGGGAGAGGGGGGCGCACCTAGGGTGGGCCTTAGGGCCCATCTGCGCCTAGGGTTTGCCCCCTCTCCTCTTGAGGCGCATGGGCCTTGGTGGGGAGGCGCCCCAGCCCACCTAGGGGCT
Source organism: Triticum dicoccoides (assembly GCF_002162155.2). NCBI lineage: Eukaryota > Viridiplantae > Streptophyta > Magnoliopsida > Poales > Poaceae > Triticum > Triticum dicoccoides. The sequence goes on from NC_041390.1 coordinate 541,579,425, forward strand.
GGTCCCTTCCCACTATTGGCCCATGTATGCCTCCGGGGCTGGTGGCCCCACCTGGTGGACCCCCGGACCCCTCCGGTGGTCCCGGTACACTACCAGTGATGCCTGGAACACTTCTGGTGGCCAAAACCATACTTCCTATATATCAATCTTTACCTCCGAACCATTCCGGAACTCCTCGTGACGTTCAGGATCTCATCTGGGACTCTGAACAACATTTGGTAACCGCGTACATACTTTCCCTATAACCCTAGCGTCATCGAATCTTAAGTGTGTAGACCATACGAGTTCGGGAACCATGCAGACATGACCGAGACGTTCTCCGGTCAATAACCAACAGCGGGATCTGGATACCCATGTTGTCTCCCACATGATCCATGATGATCTCATCGGATGAACCACGATGTTGAGGATTCTATCAATCCCGTATTCAATTCCCTTTGTCCAGCAGTACGATACTTGCCCGAGATTCGATCGTCGGTATCCCGATACCTTGTTTAATCTCGTTACCGGCAAGTCTCTTTACTCGTTCCGTAACACATCATCCGGTGATCAACTCCTTGGTCAATTTGTGCACATTATGATGACGTCCTACCGAGTGGGCCCAGAGATACCTCTCCGTTTACACGGAGTGACAAATCCTAGTCTCGATTCGTGCCAACCCAACAGACACTTTCGGAGATACCTGTAGTGTACCTTTATAGCCACCCAGTTACGTTGTGACGTTTGGCACACCCAAAGCACTCCTACGGTATCCGGGAGTTGCACAATCTCATGGTCTAAGGAAATGATACTTGACATTAGAAAAGCTTTAGCATACGAACTACACGATCTTTGTGCTAGGCTTAGGATTGGGTCTTGTCCATCACATAATTCTCCTAATGATGTGATCCAGTTATCAACGACATCCAATGTCCATGGTCAGGAAACCGTAACCATCTATTGATCAACGAGCTAGTCAACTAGAGGCTTACTAGGGACATGGTGTTGTCTATGTATCCACACATGTATCTGAGTTTCCTATCAATACAATTCTAGCATGGATAATAAACGATTATCATGAACAATGAAATATATAATAATAACCAATTTATTATTGCCTCTAGGGCATATTTGCAACAGTCTCCCACTTGCACTAGAGTTAATAATCTAGTTCACATTGCCATGTGATTAACACTCACAGGTCACATCGTCATGTGACCAACATCCAAGATTCTACTAGACTCAATGATCTAGTTCACATCACTATGTGATAAACACTCAAAGAGTTCTGGGGTTGATCATGTTATGCTTGTGAGAGAGGTTGTAGTCAACGAGTCTTGCCATATTCAGATCCCTATGTATTTTGCAAAACTTTATGTCATATCGTAGATGCTGCTACCACGTTCCACTTGGAGCTATTCCAAAATATTGCTCCATTATACGTATCCAGTATCTCTACTCAGAGCTATCCGGATAGGTGTCAAGCTTGCATCGACGTAACTCTTTATGTCGAACTCTTTATCACCTCCATAACCGAGAACCATTTCCTTATTCCTCTAAGGATAATTTTGACCGCTATCTGTTGATCTACTCCTAGATCACCTTTGTACCCTCTTGCCAGACATGTGGCAAGGCACACATCAGGTGCGGTACTTCAGCATGGCATATCGTATAGAGCCAATGACAAAAGCATAGGGGATGACCTTCGTCCTTCCTCTTTCTTCTGCCATGGTCAAGCTTTGAGTCTTACTCAACTTCACACCTTACAACTCAGGTAAGAACCCCTTCTTTGACTGATCTATTTTGAACTCCTTAAAAAACATGTCAAGGTGTGCGTTCTTTGAAAGTGTCATCAGGCGTCTTGATCCATCTCTATAGATCTTGATGCCCAATATGTAAGCAGCTTTATCCAGGTCTTCCTTTAAAAAACACTCTTCAAACAACCGTTTATGCTTTCCAGAAATTCTACATTATTTCGGATCAACAATATGTCATCCACATATACTTATCAGAAATGTTGTAGTGCTCCCACTCACTTTCTTGTAAATACAAGTTTCTAGCAAACATTGTATAAACCTAAAAGCTTTGATCACTTCATCAAAACATATATTCCGATTCCGAGATGCCTGCTCTAGTCCATAGAAGGATTGCTGGAGCTAGCATACCTTTTAGCATTCTTAGGATCGTCAAAACCTTTTATTGTATCACATACAACTTTTCTTACGAAAACTGGTAAGAAAACTTGCTTTGACATCCATCTGTTAGATTTCATAATCGAAAAATACAGCTAATGCTAACATGATTCCGACGGACTTAAGCATCGCTACGGGTGAGAAATTCTCATCGTAGTCAACTCCTTGAACTTGTGAAAAGACTCTTTCCCACAAGTCGAGCTTCATAGACGGTAACATTACCGCCCACGTCCGTCTTCTTCTTAAAGATCCATTTATCTTGATGGCTTGCCGATCATCGGGCAAGTCCACCAAAGTCCATACTTTGTTCTGATATATGGATCCTATCTCGGATTTCATGGCTTCTAACCATTTGTCGGAATACGGGCCCACCATCGCTTCTCCCTAGCTCGTAGGTTCATTGTTGTCTAACAACATGATATCTAAGACAGGATTACCGTACCACTTAGGAGTAGTACATATCCTTGTCGACCTACGAGGTTCGATAGCAACTTGATCCGAAGCTTCATGATCACTATCATTAACTTCCTATTCAATAGACGTAGGTGCCACAGAAAACATCTTTCTGTGTCGCATCACTCTCTGGTTGAAGTAAAGGTTCGACAACCTCATCAAGTTCTATCTTCCTCCCACTCAATTCTTTCGAGAGAAACTCCTTCTCGAGAAATGACCCGTTCTTAGCGACAAACAATTTGCCCTCGGATCTGAGATAGAAGGTATACCCAACTGTCACCTTTGGGTATCCTATGAAGATGTGTTTGTCCGCTTAGGGTTCGAGCTTCTCCGGCTGAAGCCTTAAGCATCGCAGCCCCAAATATTAAGAAATGACAACTTTGGTTTCTTGCCAAACCAATGTTCATACGACGTCGTCTCAACGAACTTAGATGGTGTCCTATCTAAAGTGAATGCAGTTGTCTCTAACGCATAACCTCAAAATGAAAATGGTAGATTGGTATGAGACATCATGGATCGCACCAAATCTCATAGGGTTCGATTACGACGTCCGGACACACCATTACCTTGTGGTGTTCCAGGTGGCTTCAACTGTGAAACAATTCCACAATGTCTTAACTGATTGCCAAACTCATAACTCAGAAAATCCTCTTTTGATCAGATCGTAGGAACATGATCTTATTGTTATGATGATTCTTAACTTCACTCTGAAAACGCTTGAACTTTTCAAACATTTCAGACTTGTGCTTCATTAAGTAGATATACCTATATCTACCCAAATCGTCAGTGAAGATGAGAAAATAGCGATATCCACCGCACGCTTCAATTTTCATTGGATCACACGCATCAGCATGCATGATTTCCAACAAGTCACTTGCCCATTTCATTGTACCTAAAAACGGGGTCTTAGTTATCCTGCCCATGAGGCATGGCTCGCATGTGTCAAGCGATTCAAAATCAAGTGACTCCAAACATCCATCGATATGGAGTTTCTTCATGCATCTTACGCCAATATGACCTAAGCGGCAGTGCCACAAGAAAGTGGTACTATCATTATTAACTCTACATCTTTTGGCGTGAACATGTGTATTACCACGACCGAGATTCAATGAACCATTCACATAGGGTGCATGACCATGAAAGGTATTATTCATGTAAACAGAACAACCATTATTCTCTAACTTAAATGAATAACCGTATTGCAATGAACATGATATAATCATATTCATGCTCAACGTAGACACCTAATAATATTTATCTAGGTTCAATACTAATCCCGAAGGCAGATGGAGCGTGCGATGGTGATCTCATCAACTTTGGAAACACTTCCAACATACATCGTCACCTTGCCCTTAGCTAGTCTTTGTTTAGTCCGTAGCTTTTGCTTCAAGTCACCAATAATAGCAACTGAACCGGTATCCAATACCCAGGTGCTACCAGGAGTACTAGTGAGGTACACATTAATAACACGTATATACTTTGTTGAAGCTGCCAGCCTTCTTATCTACCATGCATTTGGGGTAATTCCGCTACCAGTGACCGTTCCCCTTACAATAGAAGCACCTAGTCTCGGGTTTGGTTTCAACCTTTGGTTCCTTCACTGGAGCGGCAGCTGGTTTGCCATCCATGAAGTTTCCCTTCTAGCCCTTGCCCTTCTTGAAACCAGTGGTCTTGTTAAACCATCAACACTTGATGCTCCTTCTTGATTTCTACCTTTTGCGGTCTTAAGCACCGCGAACAGCTCCGGGATCAATTCCATCCCTTGCATGTCATAGTTCATCACGAAGATCTAGTAGCTTAGTGATAGTGGCTAGAGAACTCTATCAATCACTATCTTATCTGGAAGTTTAACTCCCACTTGATTTAAGTGATTGTAGCACCCAGACATTCTGAGCACATGCTCACTAGCTGAGCTATTCTCCTCCATCTTGTTGGCAAAAGAACTTGTCAGAGGTCTCACACCTCTCAACATGGGCATGAGCCTGAAATCCCAATTTCATCTCTTGGAACATCTCATATGTTCTATGGCGTTCAAAATGTCATTGGAATCCCGATTCTAAGCCGTGAAGTATGGTGCACTAAACTATCAAGTAGTCATCAGGATGTGTCTGTCAGGTGTTCACAACATCCACAGACGACGTTGTAGGGGTTTTCACATCGAGCGGTACATAAAAAACGTAAGCCTTCTGTGTAGCAGTGAGGACACTCCTCGGACTACGGACCTAGTCCGCATCATTGCTTACAATATCTTTCAACTAAATTTTCTCTAGGAACATATCTAAACAGTAGAACTGAAGCGCGAGCTACGACATAATTTGCGAAGATCTTTTGACTATGTTCATGATAATTGAGTTCATCTAATCAAAATATTTAATAAACTCCCACTCAGATAGACATCCCTCTAGTCATCTAAGTGAAACATGATTCGAGTTAACTAGGCCATGTCCGATCATCACGTGAGACGGACTAGTCATCATCGGTGAACATCTTCATGTTGATCGTATCTTCTATACGACTCATGCTCGACCTTTCGGTCTTCCATGTTCTGAGGCCATGTCTGTACATGCTAGGCTCGTCAAGTCAACCTAAGTGTTTTTGCTGTGTAAATCTGGCTTACACCCGTTGTATTCGAACGTTAGAATCTATCACACCCGATCATCATGTGGTGCTTCGAAATAACGAACCTTCGTAACGGTGCACAGTTAGGGGAAACACCTTTCTTGAAATTTTAGTGAGGGATCATCTTATTTAAGCTACCGTCGTTCTAAGCAAATACGATGTAAAACATGATAAACATCACATGCAATCAAATAGTGACATGATATGGCCATCATCACTTTGCTCCTTTTTGATCTCCATCTTCGGGGCTCCATGATGATCATCATCACCGGCATGACACCATGATCTCCATCATCGTGTCTTCATGAAGTTGTCTCGCCAACTATTACTTCTACTACTACAGCTAACGGTTAGCAATAAAGTAAAGTAATTACATGACGTTTATGTTGACACGCAGGTCATAAATAAATTAAGACAACTCCTATGGCTCCTGCCGGTTGTCACACTCATCGACATGCAAGTAGTGATTCCTATTACAAGAACATGATCATCTCATACATCACATATATCATTCATCACATCCTTTGGCCATATCACATCACAAAACACTTGCTGCAAAAACAAGTTAGACGTCCTCTAATTGTTGTTGCAAGTTTTTACGTGGCTGCTATAGGTTGCTAGCAAGAACGTTTCTTACCTACGCCAAAACCACAACGTGAATTGCCAATTTCTATTTACCCTTCATAAGGATCCTGTTCATCGAATCCGATCCGACTAAAGTGGGAGAGACAGACACCCGCCAGCCATCTTATGCAACTAGTGCATGTCAGTTGGTGGAACCGGTCTCATGTAAGCGTACATGTAAGGTTGGTCCGGGCCGCTTCATCCCACAATGCCGCCGAATCAAGATAAGACTAGTAACGGCAAGTAAATTGACAAAATCAACGCCCACAACTACTTTGTGTTCTACTCGTGCATAGAAACTACGCATAGACCTAGCTCATGATGCCACTATTGGGGAACGTAGCAGAAATTCAAAATTTTCTACGCATCACCAAGATCAATCTATGGAGTAATCTAGCAACGAGGGGAAGGAGAGTGCATCTACATACCATTGTAGATTGCTAAGCGGAAGCGTTCAAGTGAACGGGGTTGATGGAGTCGTACTCGTCGTGATCCAAATCACCGATGATCCTAGTGCCGAATGGACGGCACCTCCGCGTTCAACACACATACAGCCCAGTGACGTCTCCTACGCCTTGATCCAACAAGGGGAGAAGGAGAGGTTGGGGAAGACTCCATCCAGCAGCAGCACGACGGCGTGGTGGTGGTGGAGGAGCGCGGGACTCCAGCAGGGCTTCGCCAAGCACTACGAGAGACGAGGAGGGAGAGGGGTATGGCTGCGCCAACAGGGAGAGCAAATCACATGTGTTGGGCAACCCCAAACCTCAAGTATATATAGGGGGAGGGGAGGGGCTGCGCCCCCACCTAGAGTTCCCTCCCTAGGGGTGGCGGCAGCCCCCAGATCCCATCTGGGAGGCGGCCAAGGGGAGGGAGAGGGGAGCGCACCTAGGGTGGGCCTTAGGGCCCATCTGCGCCTAGGGTTTGCCCCCTCTCCTCTTGAGGCGCATGGGCCTTGGTGGGGAGGCGCCCCAGCCCACCTAGGGGCTGGTCCCTTCCCACTATTGGCCCATGTATGCCTTCGGGGCTGGTGGCCCCACCTGGTGGACCCCCGGACCCCTCCAGTGGTCCCGGTACACTACCGGTGATGCCCGGAACACTTCCGGTGGCCAAAACCATACTTCCTATATATTAATCTTTACCTCCGGACCATTCTGGAACTCCTCGTGACGTCCAGGATCTCATCTGGGACTCCGAACAACATTCGGTAACCGCGTACATACTTTCCCTATAACCCTAGCGTCATCGAACCTTAAGTGTGTAGACCATACGGGTTCGGGAACCATGTAGACATGACCGAGACGTTCTCCGGTCAATAACCAATAGCGGGATCTGGATACCCATGTTGTCTCCCACATGATCCACGATGATCTCATCGGATGAACCACGATGTCGAGGATTCTATCAATCCCGTATTCAATTCCCTTTGTCCAGCGGTACGATACTTGCCCGAGATTCGATCGTCGGTATCCCGATACCTTGTTCAATCTCGTTACCGGCAAGTCTCTTTACTCGTTCCGTAACACATCATCCCGTGATCAACTCCTTGGTCACATTGTGCACATTATGATGATGTCCTACCGAGTGGGCCCAGAGATACCTCTCCGTTTACACGGAGTGACAAATCCCAGTCTCGACTCGTGCCAACCCAACAAACACTTTCGGAGATACCTGTAGTGTACCTTTATAGCCACCCAGTTATGTTGTGACGTTTGGCACACCCAAAGCACTCCTACGGTATCCGGGAGTTGCACAATCTCATGGTCTAAGGAAATGATACTTGACATTAGAAAAGCTTTAGCATACGAACTACACGATCTTTGTGCTAGGCTTAGGATTGGGTCTTGTCCATCACATAATTCTCCTAATGATGTGATCCCGTTATCAACGACATCCAATGTCCATGGTCAGGAAACCGTAACCATCTATTGATCAACGAGCTAGTCAACTAGAGGCTTACTAGGGACATGGTGTTGTCTATGTATCCACACATGTATCTGAGTTTCCTATCAATACAATTCTAGCATGGATAATAAACGATTATCATGAACAATGAAATATATAATAATAACCAATTTATTATTGCCTCTAGGGCATATTTCCAACAGTTCAAGTGAAAAAGTTCAACATGAGGGGAAAAAACCACCCTGTTGCATGTGTCGCTTCAGGAGCTGCTTGGGAAAAACCCTAGCGTCGCTGCCCTCATCCACTTCGTGTTTCCACATGTGTAAGGAAAATACTAAGGGGGGGGGGGAGTCAGGCTTTTACCCGCATTGGGGGCCTGAACCTGTGTATGTCGTGTGACTTTGTGTTATGTGTGGTCTCCTAACAAGACGTCTCATCGACTATAAATTCCACGCACTCCCTCTAGTACCACTGCTAGGACTTATGTAAATCCCTCAACAACAGTAGGGTCAGACAATGTGGTCTCCCATGTAGCCCTTCCCTTTGGTGCGTTTTCTCAAAAAGACGTGACCTTCTTGAGCATACCTAGGACTCGATGTGTGTGACATCGCGGTTGGTAGGTGTCCGTCGGACGACGTGCAGTTAGCGTGGTGCCTTGTGCAAGAACTACGACGGTGTTGAGCGGTGCTTGAGCCGCGACAAGGTTTACCGTAGTCGGGTTTCCGGTGGGTTTGCGGGTCTCCGCGCTTTTTTTTTCATTGTTGTGCAATCAGGGGCTATGGTGGTGTCGTCTAGGCAGTGACAATGACAGGTGATGGGCACCTAGTGGTGGTGATCCTATGCGGTGCACAGACATTGCATATTTGTCTTCCATTGCTCGCCTTCGAATAAGAGATGCTTAGCTACTAGCGGGGGTGTTCGGCTATTTGACATGGGCCGGTGTGGATTCTTGTGTGGCTTTCGTGATGAGAACCCACTTCATGGTTGTCTATGGTGATCTTTTCTTTGGCGGGGGGTCGATGGTGAAATTGAGTGACTTGCCACGAGATAAGTATGATGATGACACTTGTTCCGACCTCGATAGCATATTTCTTCTTGGCGGCATGTGTTTAGTGTGCCTCGGTGGCCATGCCGTCCGGTGGTGCAACATGCACGGTCATGTTGCATGGGTGTGACTTGTGTTTGTTGTAACGGTTTTCACTCAATTTTTTGTTAATTCGATGGACAATTATATTCTTCTTAATTACTGTAAAAAATGCGAAATTATTAATTACTGTAATTGATAGAGGCATTTGGACTCCTCCGATTTTGAAAAAAAAGAAAGAAAGCCGAAACAAGATCAATTATACTAGAAACCATGAAGTCAAGCCGAGGACGACCTCTCTTCTCTCTACAAGAAAGACTCCTCATCGACCTATCTGAAACCATAAAATCTCCTCTGTTGACGAGTTGACGTCAGGCGCCGGCGGGCTCCATCCATGGCTGGATTCCCGTTTTTAGCCGGTAGTCACCTGCTTCTGATGAAATCGTCCCGTCAACGCGACCAATCTCGCTCTGCTCCGTTGTTGCAGCCGCCGGGAACTCCAGCGATCCAGGGGGACCTTTCCTTCCGCGGGATGGAAGAAGGCCGGCCACCACGGCGGACCGCCGCCCAGATAAAATTCTGGTCAATCTTCATCAGGGTACGTAATAGTACATCTCCTTCCTTGGTCGATCCTCTTATCTTACTATAGCTCTGCAGAGTTCACAGACGTTTCAAATATTCAGTGGTTGAACCGAACATACTCAATGCCTGAATTTACTCGCTAGTTATTCAGCTCGTTGTATTATGTATGATGGGAATCGGCGCCGGTAAATCTCACCGAGTGGTGCGCGATTATGTATGCGCTCTGACAGATTCACCATGATTTCCCAGGGTTTTACACTCACAGGTGGCATCGCATGGGCGGTTTGGCTCTTGGTGGCGCGGTTTGTGTACCAGAATCAAGAATTGCAGGACACCTTTACAATGATACTTCTTTTGATCCTTTCTCTCGTGCCGGCAGGATTCTTTTGGTGCTTAACACATGAAGTTATGCAGACACCTACTCCGTCCTAGATCATATCAGTGATTAACAGGAACTTTTCAGTGTAAAATTTGCGTTATGAGGGGTAAAGCATACATTCATTTTGTATTGAATCATATCCTAGAAAATCTTGTGGTGAATCGTTTGCATACAGAACCTACATTGTTCCATTATATTTGTCATCATTCTGCTATCCCAGATTTGCAACCGGGGTGTCAACTCTACTGCATTTAGTCTCGGGGCTTTTGGTGTCAGGTTTATCATGTTATGCATATGTTTAGGTGGTAGGCAAGTTAAAGGCGGTTCAAACCTAAATTGACAGAAATCGGGGGTCCGAATGTACTTCAATTATCTAGAAAAAGTGAAGAATTCACATAAGCAGTTTATAGCTTGCCTTCAAGAGAGAAAAAGCAAAAGACAAGTTTCCATGGATCCAACTACATGCATCAGTATCACACATTCATTTCAAAGAAGCCCGAAGCTTCAACCCTTGCGGCCACATTCAAAATTGAGAAGAGCACACATTTGTCGTTTGATTGCTGATGGTGCATCTTCTTGCATGAAAGCAGCTTCCAGTGCCTGCTTGCTGCTTGTTCTCCTAGTTGCTTATACCTCGCCTACCATACAACACTGCATTTGACATTCATGCAAAAGGGTTAGTACAAATTTCGCAAATGCACACACAAATAAACAGTATAAAGAGCAAGAGAGGCAAGAATTCGTACCCATATCCACTATCCAATACACGAGGAAGCATAGGCTGGCCAGCACTAGGAAAGCCCACATGATGTACAGGGCATTGGCGGCCAGCATCCAGTGAGAGAACATGATGATGTTCACGGTGATACCTATTATCACATAACCATTAGTTCATCCCAAAAACTCTGAATCAAAGAAACTGTATTGGTGGCCGTGAGACAAGAAGAAGAAAACGCACATACCCAACATCCCGAGGTGAGCGGCGAAACGGGCATACTGCTCCTCGATCCGTGACCGTCCGGACAAGGCGCAGGGTACTCCCACGACCACCAAGCAAAACACTATCTGAAATACAAGGTGAACCCACCACCTGTAGTTATCTGAATAGTCTTTACCGAGCAGCGCGGCAGGACCCATGTACGGAAGCAGGCACATCGACCCAGAGAGCGCAAACATCTGGACACTGAGCCAGTTGCCCCATGGCGGCGACGAGTCCTGCTCAAAGTCAACGCCAATATGGCAATATTACTCCAGCTGATTATCTGGTACTGTACTTCAGAGTAATAACCCTCAATTCAAAAGAAACATCTACTGCTACACAGCAAAGAAGTTATTTGATATCTCTTCTCTGAACACTGATCATCTAGCAATCTAGCACCACCTAGTGTAGATAAAATAGTACTACTGCTAGCTTGGAGTTTCTTTTTAAGACCAAAAATACTATGAACCAAAGCGGAACTTGACATACAAACACTGATCATACATCAGCTGTTTGGATTTGCTGCTACTAGCATTCCATCATCATATGAACTAGACCATGAAAGCATGTCCATCTCAAGGAAAGAAATGTGTAAAATGTTCGAGAAAACCTGGTTGGTAGAAACATTTGGTAAAATTCTAACAATCTGAATTATAATGTGATGATAGATGTATGTGGTGGGGAGATATGTTAAAAATTAAACCATAATCAATATATTGATACAAATAATTTCATGACAGTTTCCTTATCACATCACGATTAGATGCGAGACAGACAGAGGAAATATTGCAATATTCTATCCTCTAACGAACAGCATCTTCTACTCTTGCTCCCTAGAAAAAAGAATCTTCCACCATTGCACAAAATTCAACTCTAATAGGAAGTTCACGTTCCTAAAGATACAACTCTTGCATTGTTGAGCACTAATGCAAATTATTTTAATGGGTAAACCTGAATGTGAGCGTGACGCGCAACAGTAAAACTAGATATGTCAAGAGCCGTGCACAAACCATCATCTCAAAACTATGCAAAAATTGGAACCATAATCTGAGAAATGGCAATAGATAATGCCATGTTATTGTACACGCAACTGATATCCACTATTCATATATCTTGCGACAGAAATATACTGTAACTGACTTCATGTTGACATATCAACAGAATCAGCTGTATAAGATCAAATGTTGGCTTATCGAGCCAATATAATCTGAGCTCACGTTTCTGATGTTGGATTTGTGTATGCATTCACATCGGTAGATTCTTATCATGTCATCTGAAGACTCGAGAACTACTCACCGAGGGGGAGCGGCTGGGGCTGGGGCTGGGGTCAGGCTGGCTGCGTGCTAGCAGCGACTGAGCTTCGGGGTCCGTCTCCTCGCCGCCGCTCAGCCACTTCTTCTTGGAGAACCGGCTCGCGAGCCGCGACCACCATCCCGCCGCCGTCGCGGCGTCAGCAACCACCTTGGCCGTCGCGGGCGCGGCCTCGTCCTCGCGGGCCCCGTCCCTCTCGCGGGCCTCCTCACGATCCTGCGCCATCTCCGCCGCGAGCAAGAAATCCCAACGGCGGGTCGGGAGGACGCGGAGGAGGGTCCCCCCGGCCATCGCCAAGTCCAGGATGCCTCGCCTGAGGCCCTCCGAAGCAGCCGCGTCTCTCCCGGCCGCGAGCCCCTCCAACAGGAAGCACTCCCGCAGCAGGTCCGTGATGGCCCGGGGCCTGCTGCCCGCGTCTGCCTGCGACAGCATGTCGGCGGCGGCGCGCAGGCCGGAGCTGTCGAACTCAGACTCGTCCGCAGAATCTGCGATCTCCCGAGCACGCTGGGCCAGCTGCGCGGCTGCGGCGGGCAGAGCAGTCTTGGGCAAGGCGACGGCGAAGTTGGCGGCGCCTCCCGTCAGGAAGCGCGCCGCCAGGAGCAGGGCCTCGGTCCGCTGCACGTCGTCCATCTCTCGACGATGGGTGGGTGGGGAGCAGAGGGGAAGACGGGTTGGTTTCTTGCTGAGGTTCTTGTGGAGGGCGGAGGGGGGAAGGAGATGGTGGGGAGAGCGGTTACTCGGGGGCGGGAGGAAAACGGGGAGGGAGACTGAAGAGAGGGGATTTATCAGGTCGTCGCTCGGCTCTTGCCGGAGGGGGAGGCGGTGAGGAGGGGCTTAAGGATGGTTTATGAAAGAGATAAAAGGGGGAGCCAAAATTGCATTGCTTGCTAGTATGTTGTTTGTTTTGCCTGCATACTGACACAACTTCTAGTGTTCTGTCCAAATGGTTTCACCTGATCATCCACAGATTTCTAAGCGGAGACAGACAACAAGGCGATTAGTATAGATATTGCAACTAATTGTAGATTGGACTATTCACATATAAGCATGTTACCATTGCTGAGTTGACATAATTGGGTTCAAGGCTTTACTTACAACAAGCAGTGCCACAAGCTGAATTCTTGGGCCATAAGGAGGGAGGCAGCTGAGAGGAAGAAAATGAACACAAGGATACTGTTTCAATACAGTAAGGTACCTTGCTGCACTTTTTGTTACTACTTTTTTGGACCAACTATCACTAATATTAATGCTATCATCATCCATACTTTTCCAAAGGGAAACAGAGCAAAAATTCTAGTATGATTCTTCAGATTTTCAGCATGTTAGCACTGGTAAGTTGATGAAACAATTTATGTTACTCCACGGAACAGTTCACGAGCCGATGAGCTAATAAAGGAATACAATCTATTGACTGTTTGTTGTTCCGTTGCTGCAATTCAGTCTGCACACCCCTCGTTTATACTCCCTCCATTCCAAATTACCCGTCGTGGTTTTAGTTCTGAACTAAAACCATGATGAGTAATTTGGAACGGAGGGAGTATAAATTACCAGTGCCCTCTGATTAGAGGGCTGGTTTTGACATGACAAAACAGTACAAATTTGTCTTCATTAGCAAGGGAACTAATGACTTACAACTACAGATACACAGGGACACTTGCCAGTTTAGATGCAAACTCATGGTTCAGCTATAGCAATTCTTAACTTTTAACTCGTGTGGTTGGTTCTTTCTTATGGGAAATCTACTGTATGCCACTAACGGGGGGCTGGTTCCTAATGTAGGTTGTTGAAGAGCTAGCTAAAACCTGTGTTGAAATTCTTCGGCTTCTTTTGAGTTTGCTCCTGAAATTTCTTATTTTCACATTCAGGCAAGCAGTTCAGTGAGCTATACACCAGACATTCTATTTATCTCACGTTCTTCATGATCTAATTGATTACCTTGACCTTATGTAAAATCCTTTCTCTGTATCTTCCAGAGACAAGTCCAAAGGGGTTTGAAGGATACCTGGCGACTTGTTTCCATCATATGAAGTAGCCTTTTCTGTGTGGCTCTGTCAGGGAACACTCTTCGGAGTTTTGCGGTGGTCGAATGGAAGGCCTCCTTCAGTTGGCTTGCTTTTGGGTTCCTAACTTCCAATGATCTCTTTACAGGTGGTGCTTGCATACAATTAGGATGTGTTTGGCTACAGAAATGGTAAAGGCAACATTAACGTAATCAGATCACAGCCTTTAAGGAGGTGTAATCAGTTTTTCCCAAGTTTGTTTGGTTCATGTTCAGGTAAAGGAATCGATTACCATCACCCAGCTCTTCTTGCTTGGCCCTGCTGCTCGCGGCCGCCATCCTCCCCGTAGATGGTACCTGCTGCTCGTCGGCCTGACAGGTGGGATCCACTTATCCGTTTTGCTGTTTTCGCGACCAAATTCTAGCATCGGTGCTTCGTGTTACACATTAGGTGCAATTTTGGTGGTTTTTTGTGCCCTGGTTCAAATCTGATACTAAGGGGGTGTTTGGTTTAGGGACTTTTTAGTCCCAGAGACTAGAAAAAGTCCCTAAAAAGTCCCTAGGAACCAAACGGGAGGGACTTTTTCTACAGGGACTAGAAAAAGACTCTATTGGAGAGTCTTTTTTGATTAGTCCCTAGGACTAGAAAAAGTCCTAGGACTTCTGAAACAACACCCCCTAAGTTGTTACCCTAACCCCAAGTGTGGTGGTTTTGGGTAAATAGGAAAAGTTTTTTTCTACACAATTCATAAAAAGAATGCCATCTGCTCTCAATTTTGACATTTTCGAGCTCTTGTATATGCGATTGTTCCTCCACACATACATCAATCACTTTAGAACCAGAGGTAGAGGTGCATTGCGACTGAAGCATTCATGCAATACTATCTCTTTGCTTTAGGCAAATTAATGAGCACCATGCAGCTCCCCTGATCATCTGAAAGAAACCAAGTTGATGCAAGTAGAACACTAGCTTCTACAACAAACTTTTTTTTGTAGACCAGACTCTAGCTAAACATACAGAAAATACCTAAAAATCATCAATTTTCAGATGCATTGAAACAGGAGAGGTCACCAAAATAACATGGTTGGATAAGATTAAACTTTATGTTGTAGAGAATTTCTGCAACATTGTTGTACTTCGTCTATAAAAAAAACTTGACCATCTAATATAATGTGTTAAAGAAAATTTGAAAAGAAGATAAGTATGGCAGATCTGAAAATGTTATGAGTCGACTGAAGAATTGCCTAATTAATCAAATCAAGTACTGTATCTAATTACCGTTAAGGTCCACCTGTACTGTTAGTCTGCTGCTGGCACATGTATACGGATTCAATTTACATGCATGGGGACATATACATGAGAACTACTGCTCAAATATTTTGGCATCATATGGAGTACTATGTTTCTACTCACACGGCCATACCATGCTGTGATAGGGACGGCAATTCCGGGGCAGAGGAGGGGCCCTGGTGATTCAGAGGCGCCAGGAGTATGTATAGATGAGAGAAGGAAGAAAGTCGGGTGGCCCAAAAGAGCGGGCGAGAGAGGCGACGGGGCAAATTTCACTAACCCTAGCTCATGATCTAGATTGTGATCTTCTCCCATCACGTATGCGAGCCCACGGACCCCTCTCCTTGAGCCGTCTCCGCCCCTCTCCTTGACCCCCTCCCTCCTGATCCAATCTAGGGCTTCAAGCCACCGCCGCCCTCTCCTCACCGCCACCAGAGCTCCACGGGGCGAAGCCCAGGCAGGGGATGATGGCGGCCGTCGGTGTCAAAACTGGCAGATCTCGGGTAGGGGGTCCCAAACTGTGTATCTAAGGATCGAAGGTAACAGGAGGCGGGGACACGATGTTTACCCAGGTTCGGGCCCTCTTAATGGAGGTAATACCCTACTTCCTGCTTGATTGACTTTGATGAATATAGGGGTTACAAGAGTTGATCTACCACGAGATCGTAATGGCTAAACCCTAGATAACTAACCTGTATGATTATGATTGCCTCTACGGACTAAACCCTCCGGTTTATATAGACACCGGAGGGGGCAAGGGTTGTACAAGGTCGGTTTACAGGAGAAGGAAACTATACATCCGGACGTCAAGCTTGCCATCCATGCAAAGGAGAGTCCCATCCGGACACGGGGGAAGGTCCTGGATCTTGTATCTTCACGGCCCATCAATCCGGCCCACATCACACAACCCGGATCCCCGAGGACCCCCTAGTCCAGGTGAAAGGATCGATATAGTTGACTAGAGGGGGGGGGTGAATAGGCAACTAACAATTTTTAGCTTTTCTTTACCAATTTAAACTTTGCATCAAATTAGGTTGTCTAGATATGCAACTAGGTGGGCAACCTATAAAGCACACAAGCAAGCAAGAGATATAACACAAATAAGCTTGCACAAGTAAAGGCACGAGATAACCAAGAGTGGAGCCGATGAAGATGAGGATGTGTTACCGAAGTTCCTTCCTTTTGAGGGGAAGTACGTCTCCGTTAGAGCGGTGTGGAGGCACAATGCTCCCCAAGAAGCCACTAGGGCCACCATATTCTCCTCACGCCCTCACACAATGCGAGATGTCGTGATTCCACTATTGGTGCCCTTGAAGGCGGCGACCGGACCTTTACAAACAAGGTTGGGGCAATCTCCACAACTTAATTGGAGGCTCCCAACGACACCACGAAGCTTCACCACAATGGAATATGGCTCCGTGGTGACCTCAACCGTCTAGGGTGCTCAAACACCCAAGAGTAACAAGATCCGCAAGGGATTAGTGGGGGGAATCAAATTTCTCTTGGTGGAAGTGTAGATCGGGGCCTTCTCAACCAATCCCTAGAAAATCAACAAGTTTGATTGGCTAGGGAGAGAGATCAGGCGAAATGGAGATTGGAGCAACAATGGAGCTTAGGGATGGAAGAGGTAGTCAACTCGGAGAAGAAGACACCCCTTATATAGTGGAGGGACAAATCCAACCGTTATCCACCAACTCAGCCTGCGCAACACGGTACTACCGCGCCAGGGATGCGATACTACCGCACGGGCACGCGGTACTACCGCAGGGCTCCGTGGTACTACCGCCCGAGCAGCACAGACCAGGACAGCCCAAATGCACTGAAGCAGAGGGCGGTAGAACCGCTGGCGTGGTACTACTGCTCCCCCTTGCGGTACTGCCGCAAGGCAGGGATGTACCAGATTTTGGGAAGGCATGGACATATAAAAATACATCCGTGGCAACTTCCGTTGAGTTGGAGTCAATGCAAAAATCCGACACGGTAGTACCGTAAGCCAGGAGTGGTACTACCGCGCGGGGTGCGGATGTAAAAAATTACATCCGCTCTTACTGCCGCGCACGCTGCTGAGCCAGGCCAGAACGCACGGTACTACCGCGTAGGGCGCGGATGTAAAAAATTACGTTCGCCCCTACTACCGCGACCGCAGCAGCACCTGGCCTGGGG
This sequence comes from Triticum dicoccoides, assembly GCF_002162155.2. NCBI lineage: Eukaryota > Viridiplantae > Streptophyta > Magnoliopsida > Poales > Poaceae > Triticum > Triticum dicoccoides. The sequence goes on from NC_041390.1 coordinate 541,596,982, forward strand.
TCACAGTACTGCCGCTCCCAAGGAGCGGTACTACTATGGGCTCTTGCGGTACTACCGCGCCTGGGCTCGATACTACTGCAAGGGCCTGTGGTACTACCGCTTTGCCCAAGCTCAACAACCACGACAACTTGCATGGACGAGAAAAGATGGAGGATGCTCCAATGAGCCAAAGGAAAGGAGGAGCAAAAGGAGTAGACGTGTACGTGATGATTCCACCCTAACCTTTCCAAAGCGGACCCCCTCTTAATAGTACGGCTTTCCTATGACTCAAATCCACCGAAAAGAAACATAGAGAAACACCGTCTTCAATAGTCTTCGAGGGGCACAAAATCATCTTGTGCCTAGTGATGAGATGTCTGAAAAACTCAATGCACATGATTAGTCCGCAAAAGCATTGTCATCAATCACCAAAATAACTAAGGGATAAATATGCCCTTACAATCTCCCCCTTTTTGGTGGATTGATGACAATACGGGATTTGCACAAAAGGAGATAAAATGAACAAGGGCAAACCCCACATCTATAAAATATCGACGGGCTCCCCCTAGATGTGTGCTATCTAGATAAGTGCTTTGGACTGCACGTCACACATACTAGGATCAGCACTCCCCCTATATTTTATAGACAAGGCATATCTTGCAACAACAAGGCAACACTAAGCAAGATAGTAAACATGAGCATAATATAACTAGCACAAGATAGCATAAGCTCAATAAGGTACGATAGAAGGCATATGTCTTACATCATATGATAGATAAGTCTCACAAGCGCAAACCAAACCAAAGCAAACGAGGTTCAACGGAATGAAAGCAAACGACACAACGAAACAAACACGACTCGCAAATCCTACACTCTCTCCCCCTTTGGCATCAAGACGCCAAAAAGGCAGAGAGGACACCTACAACACAAGTGGTGGCTCAAGCTGAGTAATCACTCACACGCTCCTCGTCAGACTCGGCGGCGGGGATGGGCTCCTCCTCAGAATCAGTCCACTTGAAGCCTTGTTTTTCCATCCACTCAGCCTCTGGAGTGATGTGCTCCTCGGAGCCGCCGGAAACTTCCTCTCCAAAAACCCTCATGATCTTTTTGTCGCGGCGGCGACTCTCCTTGGAGGCAACGTGAGTCCGGTACTGCCCCTTTGCCTGCATGCAGAACAAGGCCTTCATCTTGGCCTTCAGCTTCTTAGCCCATGAGGGCTCAGTAGAGGTAGGGGTATACCCAGCAGAACGGTCCTCATCTGCGTCCTCCTCCTCAATCTCATCCTCATCCGCTTCCATCCTAGCAGCCTCAGCCTCAGCACGAGTAGTAGTGTTGGCCCACTGGGGCTTGACACGGAGTCTGATGGACTCATGACGGATCCGATCAGGGTCAAGAAACTCATCATTGGGATAGAGCTTCTCCCAAGTCTTCGAGATCAACAGAAACCGGTAAGTTCCATAGATGGGTACCTTACGGTTGAACACCACAAACCGAAGCTCGCACCACATGATATGGGAGACCTCGAGTGGTTGGGTCTGAGAGAGACGCGCCTCCTCACAAAGGAGCAGCATATCCACAAGGTAGGCATGCACCTTGTCCTTGTCACCAATGCGAGGGAAGAGGGAGTTGCGGAAGATCTGGTGCATGATGTCCAGGAAAGGGTTCAGCACCCACGCCTTCTTGCCACTGGGAAGCAACTTCTCAACATAATACTGCTGGAGCTTGTTCTTGTTAGCTGACTTGGATTTGGCATGAGGGTGAACACCAACGGGCGTGTTGAGCCCCTCATCAGGAACCTGAAGCACACCCATGAAGTCCTTCCATGTAGCAGTCATCTGTTTTCCGTTAGTCATCCAGGTCAAGTTGTGTTCCTCATCAGGATGGAAGTGGACCGACGCAAAGAACCATGCAACAATCTCAGGGTCATAGTCCAGGTGGAAAGAGATCACATACTCAATGCCAAATTGCTCCACCAGGTCCAGAGCCTCACCAAAGTAAGCACAGTGCTTATCCTGCTTCATGTGATGCATGTCAATCAAGTGCACATCCACATAGGTGTTCTGCTTGGCCTTGATCACATGCAGATAAATGAGAGTCTGCTGCTTGGTCCAAAACAATTCATTCCCTCTGAAGTTGGCCCGGGGATTCACATACGGGTTGATCTTCCTTCGAGAGATAAACTCAGCAAGGGGTATCTCGTCCATGCCCTTTGCGGGTTCCTTGTACTTGCTAGCAGAGGTCTTGACATTGCGCTTGGGGGCATTGGAGCCCTCTGGAGCTTCGTCTTGGTTGCGCAGACGCTTGGATCCCGTGTCACGACTGGGATTGGAACGGCGAGCAGGGGCACCGGAGCCACCACCTAAGACACAAAACACAAAACACACACGAAAAGCGAGAATGATCAATGCAAAGACCACAGCAAAACAGGTGAAACAAATAGAACTCGCACTTGATAATTGCCACAAGAGAGATTTGACAAAAACGGTAGTATCGCAAGGCTATGTGGTACTAAAATTTTAGTGCTGCTCCTAGTCACAGTAGTACCATGCCAGGGTGGCACGGTAGCATCGTGTCTCGGAGCGGCAGTAAACTTTTAGTGCCGCGCCTCGCGCGGTAGTACCGCACGGCGGCAGATCCGAATCCACAATTGGATCTGAGCACAACTGTGACAACGACGCGGTACTATGGTTGATCAGATCTATCACGGGGCAACATAGCAAGTACAAACTCTACGCATTACTACTCTCCTACAGCCTACTCTTGCATAGATTTGGCCTAAAATCTCAAGAACAACATGCATCTCCCCAAAAACCTAGAAGCAAAAGAACGAACCAAAGAGAGAGGGATTTGGGGAGAAACCTTGTTCCATGGCAGGAGGAAGTGGTGGGGAACGATCCCACCGGTCGGAATCCGAGGAGAGCGGCCGGAGACGGAGATCCGGCGTGGGCCTCCGACGCCGTTCTTGGGCAGGAGAGAGAGAGGCGGCATGGGGAGAAAGAGTGAATGGGTATGGGGGAGTTGGAACTCCCCCTGCCCGCTCTTAACCCCCACGCGCTCGCTACGACGCGGTAGTACCGCGCGTCATTGCGGTAGTACCACTCGGGCGGAAGTACCACGCCGTGGGCGGTACTACGGCTCTACCAGCGGCAGTAAAAAATTACTGCCGTGCTGGTTGCGGTAGTACCGTGTTCCCGCGGTAGTACCGTGGCAGGCCACGGTAGTACCATGATCCCAAGAAAACACAAGTTTCGGAAAGAGAAGAAAGGGGGCCTTGGCAATGCAACCTTCGAGCAAACGAACACACGAAAGAGCTAACAAAACGAGACACCACAGCACAAGCTCGGCACGAAGAAATAAAGGCAAGAGACAACAAGGACCAAACATGAGATACAACCTCTCCAAGGAGAGGGCGGTGGCCGGAGCCACCTATGTTCGAGTCAATTGGTATGGCACGCGAAGAATTATCCTTGGGCCCATGACCAAAACTCGTCTTTGAAGCACAAGTACCATAAAAATGGCTAATGTGAAAGAGTTGATCAATT